>NC_064632.1:586004417-586313167 GCF_023864275.1 Schistocerca cancellata | reverse complement strand
AAGTTACCACCTAGCAAGTGTGGTGTCTGGCGGTGACACCACATTGTCCACGCAACCTGCCACTGATGATGCCTTGCAGAAAATAAAGGCGAAACGCGTATGGCACTAAAATTGTGTTTTATTCAGTTGCTGTCAGACGGTCCATAAGTAAAAATTATTAATATACCGTAATATTACACGCAACTGAGGAAGACAGGACTATAAAAGTGGAAGATGTCAATAGGCCTGTCTTTATCACCAAGTCTGTGCGAAAACACTGCACCGATTCCGTAACAGGAAGCGTCAACTTGCAAGACAACTGGCTTATCAGGATCAAAGTGAACCAAGCTTCGATCACTGAGCAATGCATCTTTAAGTTTTTGAAATGCTTCTTGGCACTGATCCGCACAAAAAAGGGACGTTCCTGCGACGCAGGCAATGCAAGGGAGCTGCGATTTGTGCAGCATTCGGTATGAACCGAATATAATAATTCATTTTCCCTAAGACTGACTGCAATTCTGCGTCATTGCGAGGAACTGGCAGGTCACGTATGGCTAATAAGTGTGACTGAAGAGGCTGTACACCTTCACTGTTTATGACATGACTAAGACACTGCATCTCCGGTTTAAAAAAAATCACATTTGTCCACTCTACATTTTAGTGCTGCATCAGATGACACACGAAACATAGCACGCAAATTTGCAGTGTGTTCTTCAGGTGTACGAGCTGCTTCGACAATATCGTCCAAATAGTTTGAACAGTTTGGTACTTGAGCAGTGACGTGCTCCAAACACCGCTGGAAAATGGCGGTTGCGGAAGCACTGCCAAAAGGCAAACGAAAATATTTAAACAAGCCCAAATCAGTGTTCACAACACACACGGTTTGAGATTCTTCATCTAGTGGTATTTGAAGATATGCGTCGCGCAAATCAGTTTTTGAAAAGTAGTGACCACCGCCTAATCCATGAGATACTCTGGGCATGGCAATGGGTAAGTATCAAACCCAGTTTGTGGGTTGACTGTAGACTTAAATTCAACACAGAGGCGAATGCGACCTGAACGTGTTGTGGAGCAAAACCAGTGGACTTCCCCGTGACTAGCTTGTATGGGGGCAATAGCTCTGCTGTCTTGCATTTCTTTAAGTTCACAGTGACTATGTCTGGTAATGCAATGGAAACCTGGCCCAGCAAAATTTCGGTTGAGCATTGTCTTTCATAGTAATATGTGCAACAAAATTGTTAGCCTTGCCTAAACCTTCAGAAAAGAGTTCAGGGAATTCTTTCAGCAAGCGAGCCACACTGTCGTTGGCATTGAATGCAGTCACTAACAACACACTGTCCTGAGTTTTGAAATCCAAACAAATCAAACGAATCAAGGCCAAATATGTTCTCACAATTGCGTGATTGTAGCACAGTGAAAGTCATAGTTCGTGTTTGCGAGCGGTACATGGCGGGAAAAGTTCATTTTCCGAGAACGGGAATGTGTTGTCCATTATAAGTGTAGTGGACTGACAAGACAGCCAGTCCACAGTGACGGGTAACCGAAAGGCACGCGTTTACTCACGCCGGCTGGCGTTAGGTCTGAAACAGGATAC
The DNA here is from genome assembly GCF_023864275.1 of Schistocerca cancellata. Classification (NCBI taxonomy): domain Eukaryota; kingdom Metazoa; phylum Arthropoda; class Insecta; order Orthoptera; family Acrididae; genus Schistocerca; species Schistocerca cancellata. Next base: position 586,311,594 of record NC_064632.1, on the reverse strand, counting down.
GTAATGAATGCTGTAAAGAAAAGTACGTAGCTGCTGGAATACTTAACTTTAATCCATCATTTGTATACAGCGTTCTTGATGATACAAGTGAGACTCTCTCTAGAAATGGTTAATGGCGCCTTGCTAGGTCGTAGCCATGGACTTAGCTGAAGGCTAATCTAACTGTCTCTCGGCAAATGAGAGAAAGGCTTCGTCAGTGTAGTCGCTAGCAAAGTCGTCGTACAACTGGGACGAGTCCTAGTACGTCTCTCTAGACCTGCCGTGTGGTGGCGCTCGGTCTGCAATTACTGACAGTGGCGACACGCGGGTCCGACATGTACTAATGGACCGCGGCCGATTTAAAGCTACCACCTAGCAAGTGTGGTGTCTGGCGGTGACACCACAATAAGCCGTCAGGTGCGTGTTAGTTTTAGACAGGCGTGGGGAGCCTTGCAGTTCATTTTTGTTACGATTCAGCAATGTAACAGAGGCACCCATGTGTAACTGAAATTTGACTCGTTTTCCACTAAGATGGAAATGAACAAAAAGTTTGTTGCACTGGCGTAGCACTGAAGAAACTGTCTGATTGCTAGTTTTGCTGATGCCTGCAGCAAGATTTGAATGCGCTCCATTGATTACATGGGCCTTGTGACTAGATATTTGTGAGTGTGCCAAATTCTTATGTTTGTTCCGTTGCAAACATACGGATTGTACCTTTGTTGCCTCAAGCGCAACACTGTGCTTATATGAACAGGCAATCTTGCCGTTTGTGCCACGAATAGCACCGAGGTCATGACTTAATACTGTTCACTGATGTAGCCGCCTGTTTAGAGAACTGTTTACGCAGCTTGGTGCGCTCAGGCTGTTGCTGCCTACTGGGCCAGCCGTGAGCAAGGGACGGCTCAACCCGACAAATTGGTGGCTGCCCAAATGTATCAGCCGCTATGATATCTGAATCATACTGATCTAGAATTTGCACTACGTGATGAAATTATAGATCAGACTGTTTCAAAACCAGTTCTCTAAGTTCGACATCAGTTACACTGTACACAGTAGCGTCATGCAACATAACATCTGAATATAAAGCACCACAAGCACATTTGATTTTGCATTTCCTCGTCATACCCTGCAAGTCTGTTACCCACCCGCAATTAGTTTTATCAGATCTTTTCTTGCTTTGAAAGAATTGATACCACATCCACTTGTTGGCCATAATAGCTAGTTAGAGAAATTACAACTTGATCATACGAAAGTTCACTCAGAGCGGCGTTGGGGATCAATTTCTGAATGGTTGGTTGGGTGCTCTGTGTATGTCGCTTGGTCGGTTCAAATGGCTCTGAGCACTATGGGACTTAACTTCTGAGGTCATCAGTCCCCTAGAACATAGAACTACTTAAACCTAACTAAGAACATCACACACATCCATGACCGAGGCAGGATTCGAACCTGCGACCGTAGCTGTCGCGCTGTTCCAGACTGTAGCGCCTAGAACCGCTCGGCCACTCCGGCCGGACTCGCTTGGTTGTCAAGTAACTGCTGCACCATGTTCAGAAGGGTTGCAACCTGCTGCATCTGAAACTGAAACATTTGTGTTAGCTGCATTGGATCTATCACTTGCAGCTGAGGCGCCGGAACTGGGGGTGGCAGAGGTGGGTTGCTTATTTTGGAATAGGAAAATTCAATAAAGAGGCAATGCAAGCAATAAAAATAAGCACGCAAGCAAAGAAAATTTCTGCAACGTCCACTTGGAAACACTGAATAGAAATAAATACTATCAGGGACACTGTTAGATCATGCAAACACACCACTGCAAAAAAAAAGGACAACGTAAAATTAAGGCGCCAGCAAAACACAAAAGCCCACTACAAAAAACAGAGACAATCTGCGACAGCTGGTGGCTGCGTTAACAGGTAGTCACTATGGTATTCGTACACCTCGTCGCCAGTGTTGTTGTGTCTAGGACTGCTGCATACTTATTACACTAGACAAACGATCAAAGAACTCGTATTAATGAGTTTTATTACAACCAAGACAATTACAAGACTTAACTTTGATAGATGTGTCGCAAGCAACGAGCGACATACAAATAATCAGTCTTCCTCAGAATAGACAACCACAAGTCCGTGCTATGTAGGGAGTACTAAAGATACATGCTACGATGCGTCGATAACAAAGTGGCTAACGTTTAAACTGCTACCGAAGGGGCTGCCAACAGTCGGCAGCGGCGCCTATGTCGTCTTCTCGTAGGGGCAGCTGTCGCGTTGTCGTCCTGGAAGGAGATCGGTCAGCGTGCGATTAACTGACTTCTCCTGACTGCCTTCTTTTCCCCGACTGGCGTACCGGCGCTGACTTTACGCCGTAACACAAACCTCCTCCCTCCACGTGCATGAGGAAGCGTTAACGCCTCCCCCCCCCCCCCCACCTCGTCGCCTTTGTCCTCCTTCAACCACTTTCCATTGATACACACGACAGTAACTCGTAAACAACCTACGAGATTCACCATTTTCGCGAAGCTCTGGTTAATAAGAATCTGCCCTTTTTACAAAGTTGCTGACTTCAGTGGATTTCCTCATTTCAGTATCGTATCGCCCCTAGAGTGATTCCTCACCTTTCTCGTCTCTGTTCCATCAACATACTATGCTCACTGCTTTGGGTGTCTTCAAGGTCACCGTGCGATATTTATCTCGCGGTGGGCAGTCTTCATAATATTTTTACTCACCATTGTGAGTTAAATGACAGCTGCGGAGAAAAGACGAATAATTTCAAGCATTTTTATGTTTTAAGTAGAGTTGCGCTCTTCCAAAACTACAGCTCGATAGTTTTGGTGTGCTACATAAATGACGTAGTAAATGGTAGGATTAACGACAGTATTGGTAGAGTTGGTCGCGAAAGAAATATAAATGAATGTGTAAGAGAGAAAATGGGAGCCAACGACTTCTCCTTTGTTTGTTTCTATTTGGTTGGCAATTTATCTTGCACGTAATGAGAACCTCCGATCATTCAGTGTTAGTCCATTGCGTATTTTATATTCTCACACAATATAAGTTCTATTTTATAAGTAGTAAAAATTACTTCACCACGTAACTTCTACCCTTTTATGTAACTAATGCAATTACTCTTACTGCTGGTAGAGTTACATGCTCAAACATAAAAAATCTATAAAGTTATTGTTATTTTGTACTCAGTAGAACGTTATTCATCAAGATCAAAAGCAAGAGTTTCTTGTTATTATTGACAAATGCGGGAGTTGTTTAGCAACAACAGATAAATTTTTTGTATGGAACTTTATGACAGATTAAAACTTTGTGCCGGACCGAGACTAGAACTCGGGACCCTTGCCTTTTGCGGAGAAGTGCGGACAACTGCAAGTGGTAGAGCACTTGCCCGCTGAAGGCAAAGGTCCCAAGTTCGAATCTCGGTCCGGCACACAGTTTTAATCTGGCAGGAAGTTGCGTAACAGCGCTCACTCCGCTGCAGAGTGAAAATTTCATTATGTTAAGTTTAAGCTCGTATAAGTGTTGAAGCTATGTTTGGTATGTTTTTGTTTCGTATTTTTCGGAGTTGACTTTTTTTGGGAAAACTGCATTTTCTAGCGCTATGTGGTAAATCTGGATTGTTTGTTATTTTTACAACATCCCTGTGTTTCGCGTTATAAATCACGAATTTTCGATAAAAACGTGAATTAAAGAGTGAAGTTTCAATTTTGCTATAAAAACTTTTTACTTTTAAGTAACTTACAAGAGAATAACTACATATGTAGAACAAAAAAGTTTCGTAGGTTAAGTGGCGCCACATACATCCGCACTCAATTTCTAGGCGGTTCACCGTCTCCGTAGAGGAATCTACGCTACTGGCCATTAAAATTGCTACACCAAGAAGAAATGCAGATGAAAAACGGGTATTCACTGGACAAATATATTATACTAGAACTGACATGTGATTACATTTCCACGCAATTTGGGTGCATAGATCCTGAGAAATCAGTACCCAGAACAACCACCTCTGGCCGTAATAACGGCCTTGATACGCCTGGGCATTGAGTCAAACACAGCTTGGATGCCGTGTGCAGGTACAGCTGCCCACGCAGCTTCAATACAATACCACTGTTCATGAAGAGTAGTGACTGACGTATTGTGACGAGCCAGTTTCTCGGCTACCATTGACCAGACGTTTTCAATTGGTGAGATATCTGGAGAATGTGCTGGCCAGGGCAACAGTCGATCATTTTCGGTATCCAGAAAGTCCCGTACAGGACCTGCGACATGCGGTCGTGCATTATCCTGCTGAAATGTAGGGTTTCGCAGGGATTGAATGAAGGGTAGAACCACGGGTCGTAATACATCTGAAACGTAACGTCCACTGTTCAAAGTGATGTCAATGCGAACAAGAGGTGACCGAGACGTGTAACCAATGCCACGCCATACCATCACGCCGAGTGATACGCCAGTATGGCAATGACGAATACACATTTCCAATGTGCGTTCACCGCGATGTCTCCAAACACGGATGCGACCATCATGATGTTGTATGCAGAACCTGAATTCATCCGAAGAAATGACGTTTTGCCATTCATGCACCCAGGTTCGTCGTTGAGTACACCATCGCATGCGCTCCTGTCTATTATGCAGCGTCAAGGGTAGCCGCAGCCATGGTCTCAGAGCTGATAGTCCATGCTGCTGCAAACGTCGTGGAACTGTTCGTGCAGATGGTTGTTGTCTTGCTAACGTCCCCATCTGTTGACTCAGGGATCGAGACTTGGCTGCACGATCCGTTACAGCGATGCGGATTAGATGCCTAGTGATACGAGGCCAGCACGGCGTTCCGTATTACCCTCCTGAGTCCACCGATTGCATATTCTGCTAACAGTCATTGGATCTCGACCAACGCGAGCAGCAATGTCGCGATACGATAAAACGCAATCGCGATAGGCTACAATCTGACCTTTATCAAAGTCGGAAACGTGGTGGTACGCATTTCTCCTGCTTACACTAGGCATCACAACAACGTTTCACCAGGCAACGCCCGTCAACTGCTGTTTGTGTATGAGAAATCGGTTGGAAACTTTCCTCATGTCAGCACGTTGTTGATGTCGCCACCGGCGCCAACCTTGTGTGAATGCTCTGAAAAGCTAATCATTTGCATATCACAGCATCTTCTTCGTGTAGGTTTAATTTCGCGTCTGTAGCACGTCACCTTCGTGGTGTAGCAATTTTAATAGCCAGTAGTGTAGTAAGACACTGATCACATTGAAACGTCCCCTTAGAACAAATTATACAAGACTGTGCTTAAACTGACACACAATATTTTTTAGCGCAACGCAATCTGACTTTCAGAAATCCCTACAAAGGAATGGCCCTAACTAACATTAACCTGTACCTTTCACATATCACTTACCTCACCAAAAATCTTCGTTACTCGAACTACTGCAATACAGCGAGCGCCACTACTGCCAGCTAAATAAAAGATTCAAACTACGGAAGGCACTAACTACTGATAGGCATAGTTAGCAAATGAAAGATTTTAATAGAGAACAAACAATGTATTTACCTTAATAGTGTTGAAAAACCATAATATACATGTTCATGACATTCAGTCTTACAAATTTCCAAACTCCGCCATCTCTCTCCCCACATCCACCACTGCTGGCGGCTCACCTCCAACTGCGCAACGCTACGCGCTGTTCACATCCAGCTGCCGCTGCCCAACACTACAATGGCAGACAACAATGCAAACTAGCCACAGACTGCACACAGCACAGCCAGTGATTTTCATATAGAGCGCTACGTAACGTTGCCAATAAGAAAACATAAACAGCCGACTTACATAAAGAAAACATAAACAGCCTACTAACAACATACGCAAGCAAAGCGACCGTCACGAGGTAACGCCTGATAGGTATGCAACGCATCTGCCTACGTCTCCCCACTGCATCTGTGGGCGACAGATTAGGGGACCTGAAAAACCAGTTGAGGATCCGTCCTTTCTTCCAGACAGGTGTGATCTGAACTGCAGCAAGGGGTCCCGCACTGTCTTGCTGGAATATGCCATGTGGTGGCCTGGTCATGAATCGTATGATAGTACGGTTTACCAAACTTGCCACATACTGGCGAGTATTCAGCCTCTCTCTGACAATCACCAAGTCAGCGCTGTTCTCATATCCAACAGCTCCCCACACGTCGATTCGAGTGATTGGAGAGCTGTAGGTCTCGAGAAGAGCTGCGTCGTGCCACGCTCCTCCAGGTCATCTACGCATACGAATCCGAAAGACGGCGACCAGCTGCACGCGCACGCCGACCCAGCGTCCTGCTTTGCAACCTCCACCTGACATGCTTCATAACGTTGGACACACACTATAGCCATTAATTACCCACATCACTTTTCACGCTACGTAGGAACAGTTTTTATCTGTAACGAAAATATGCTTTCGTAAGGACGAAATTTTAAAACATCATACCGCACGAGCACGGATACACTGGAATACCAGTTGGGCAATGTTCGGTACAGGTTTTCATGACGTAACATCTTCCACTTCCGTGTACATCACAGTATTTAATTGGTGTTGTCTGTGAGTAAATAACTGAATACAATAAACGTCCGTACGAACGTAGAAAAGGCATGCGTTCAGATGACTGCCTGCAGACTACAAAAACAACTGCAATCTCTTTGTAGAGGTAAGGCCTCAGGACCAGATGAGATAGCTGTAGGATTCTACAGAGATTATGCGAAAGAACTTACTCCCCTTCGTATAATTACATTCCATCTACCAGAATTTCCACGCATGAATTTTCCATACAATAACTATGTAAACGATGCAGCTGTGCTCTTACACTGAATTTACTCACGTATTTTGCTGTATCGATCGTTAAAACCTCATGCCTACAAGTAAATGTGAACGCTGGACTCATTTCGTTTGTCCGCTATTTTTGTTCTTCTGATGTTTCCAATAACCTTGTGAGAGTCGTCTTTCGTGTGTTATCTCGTTAAGTTACCACAGCCACTCTGATGCGATCTTCTAAAGATTCCTACGAAGATCTTATATGTTTTCTTAATACAGAACGATGTCAAAATTGTTCTGCCTTTCAGTTATATTTTAAACTCCTTATCTTCCTATGTTCTTTTAATTCATATGATGTGTGATCAGAAGGGCGCGCCTGGAAGAGGGGAGTCGACGCAAACTTTTAGTGGACGATAATGACGGTACGCTCATCGTGTACCGGCGTTGCTTTTCATTGCGCATTACGCAGTATATCTGTACCGGTCATTCCTTGTATCTTGAGGAAATTGTTCTCACAAGCCGTACATTGGACGATTCGGTCATTCATCCTCTGACATTGATGTTACACCAGTCGGACACAGTCTCCCACGATTAGTTGAATTTGATGGTGGCTTTGATATCTTACGCATTCCGCTTGTCGCAGGATGCAGCGTGAAGCGCTAAATGATTTTTTTTTGCGTTGAGTCGTATGTATTGCGGAGGAAAACAAGCGAGCAACCACCATCTGGTGACTCCTATCCCGATTACAAACTATTTTTCCGTTTCCATCAAATTTTATTTTTGAAATCTGTTTACCCGCTAGTAACGTGTTATCTTCTGGCACCAGCTTATCGTAGATCGCTGTAGTAACAAAAGGTACCTAATGACTGGAAAAAAAGCGCAGGTCATTCCAGTTTTCAAGAAGGTAATAAGACAGAAGCGTATACTCACAGGCCTGTATCGTTGACGCCAGTCTGTTTTAGAATTCTGGAACATGAGTTATGCTTATGTACTGCGACATTTTGGAGAACGAAAATCTCTTCTATAAAAATTAATATGGATTCCGCAAACAGAGATCTTGCGAAACTCATCTCGCTCTGATTCTCCATGAGCTCCACAGCGCTGCAGACATCGGCGTTGAGACTGATGCCGCGTCCCTTGACTTCAGAAAGGCATTTGACGCTGCCCCGCACTGCCGTTTAGTGAAAAAAATACAAGCTTACTCTCAGACCAAATTTGCGACTTGATTCAAGACTTTCTTACAGACAGAACTCAAAGCGTCTCTCTTTAAGGTTACAAAATCGTCACGTTTAAACGTAATTTCGGCGTTACCCCAAGGAAATGTGTGAGGACCGAGTCTGTTACTGTTTAAGAAGTGAATAACAAGGTGCTTGTTCGAACTGATGTGTTCGCAAATGTGCCAACACCTTGTAGATAGAGGAGGCCGAAATGCACGCTATAATCTAACGCAGACGGGCGTGAGGTCTGGAACAGGATACGTAATGAATGCTATAAAGAAAAGTACGTAGCTGCTGGAATACTTAACTTTTAATCCATCATTTGTATTTAGCGTTCTTGATGATACAAGTGAGACACTCTATAGAAATGGTTAATGGCCCCTTGCTAGGTCGTAGCCATGGACTTAGCTGAAGGCTATTCTAACTATCTCTCGGCAAATGAGAGAAAGGCTTCGTCAGTGTAGTCGCTAGCAAAGTCGTCGTACAACTCGGGAGAGTGCTAGTACGTCTCTCTAGACCTGCCGTGTGGTGGCGCTCGGTCTGCAATTACTGACAGTGGCGACACGCGGGTCCGACATGTACTAATGGACCGCGGCCGATTTAAAGCTACCACCTAGCAAGTGTGGTGTCTGGCGGTGACACCACACGAACAATTCTCGACTATTGTTCATCAGTATGGGTTTCCTACCGTGTAGAACTGACAGAAGAGACAGAGAAGATCCAACGAATAACAGGGCGTTTCGTCGCGGGATCGTTTGGTCGGCGAGAGAGCGATACAGAGAAGCTCAAGATAATCCACTGGCAGGCGCTACAAGGGAGCCGCTGCGCATTGCGCAGAGCTTTACTATTGACATTTCGATAGAGTACTCTCCGGAAAGAGTTGTACGGCAGATTACGTCCTCCCACGTACGTCTCGCAAAATGACCACATCGAGATGATTTGAGAAATTAGTGCTAATGCAGAAGCTTTCTGACAACCATTCGGGAATGAAACAGCGAAGGGGGGAGGGGGATCAGATAGTGGAACCAGAAGTACCCTCTGCCACACACCGTCACGTGACTTCTAGACGCAGATGTAGAACGTTGCTGGGACTGTAGTACAGAAGCAGATAGGCCAAGGTGGCTATAAAATACTAGAGCCTACACTGATGCCTTCGTTGCAATTTATCACTGTCGCCTAGGATCCCAAATAAGTTCTTGCGCAAGATTTGACCATACGTCGCGTTGGATATGACACTCACTCGAGGCTGCAGTGTTTAAGACAGTTGATACAGAACGTGGCTTGTAGCGAATGCGTACATAAAAACAGTGATATTGCACAGAAAAAGAGAGAAAGAGAGAATGAGGAGGACTTCAGATCTGCTTAAATGCTAGCGACAAAGAGATACAATTCACGAATGAAGCAAATGTCAAAAGGTAGTACTTATTTCTATCACTAAAAGTTTTTCCCTTCAAAGTTTCTGATTTTTATCACACGTGCAACAGTTTTGTATACTTGTGTCTCTCCTCACCGTGCATTCTGCTCTTTTAATCTTGTAATAATTCTGTTGTCCCTGCTTTTAAGTAGGAACATCATTTACCGTCCAATAAACGGTGGAAATAAGCAGCGCTCAAGTAGGGCGTCGGTTATTCGCAATTCGTTCCTCACTTAACCTTGCAACTGACTATGTAACGAGTTACCTTGGGCCAAGTTTGTGAAATAGTCAGAGTTACCACCTGGAACTTCTGCAGTTTATTCTGCGTGTAGTAAACGTAGTGGTCAGTATGTTGAGAGTAAAATACTGCACCTGTTATGCTCCTGCGTAAACACTACGATTTTTGTGTGTTGCATTGCAGTACTCGAATTATGTGACAGCTGCATGTGGATGGACATAAGTTATTGTGGTCTCATACATTTCAGGGGTGTTGCCATTCATATAAGATGTGTGAAGGAAAAAATAGGAATCTGTATACTATAAGAACACATCGGTGGAGTCGAATTCTGTTCAAGTTTAGGTTATCTTTCGCATTCGTTTTTGAGAATGGTTACTGTGTTTAGAGTATCTGGTGACGGTCTTAGCATTAATAAATTTTGTACATAATTTTATTTATGCCTAAATCCAGTAAATGATACGAGTTACTGCTTAATCTTTGAGTTAATATTCGTTGTCATTTATTAGAAGCAGGGAAAAGCATTTTTTGCGTTTTTGCACTACCTGAACACCTGTCCTTCATGTCCGGAGTCAATTGTTGTACATAAACCAAAGTTACTAGAATGGAGCCCACCCAAGATCACCTTACAGACATTTGTTTTTAAGGAACTCAGGATGTTCAAAGCATCTTCGTAATACATATATTCACTTGCGGAATTTGTTATTAATAACCTGTCCCAATTCAAAAAGTGCATAGCTAAAACACTAGAAGAAAGAATGATCTTCACTATTCTGGCTTAAATCTGACTTTGGTACAGCAAGGGGTAAATTATACTGCACAAAAATCTTTGGTCATTTGCCAAATAGCATTATTTTTAGACATGACTTTATATATATATATATAATCTGGTGTGGTTTTTAGGCGGTTTTCCACATCCCCCTAGGTGAATACCGGACTGGTCCCCACATCATGCCTCAGTTACACGACTCGCAGACGTCTGAACACGTTCGCACTATTGCATGGATTACACTAGATGCAGATAGCTGGGGTACACTAATTCCATACAGGGTACGGGGTGGCTGCAGGAAGAGCATCCTGCCACCCATTAACATTAACCTTGCCTAATCCTTACCTAACCATGCCGACCCTGCGACCTGCGGGATAAAGGCACAAGCGAAAGAATATGTATATATACTGTGTAAAGAAAACTTATGTTTAAGTGACACGTTCCATATCATTACGAAATGTCGTATTCATGATATATGGAACAAGTATTAATGCACATGAAAGAGATTTTCACTCTGCAGCGGAGTGTGCGCTGATATGAAACTTCCTGGCAGATTAAAACTGTGTGCCAGATCGAGACTCGAACTCGGGACCTTTGCCTTTCGCAGGAAAGTGCTCTACCAACTTGGCAACCCGAGCACTAGTTGGTAGAGCACTTGGCTGCGAAAGGTAAAGGTCCCGAATTAGAGTCCCGGTCTGGCACACAGTTTTAATCTGCCAGGAAGTTTTATTAGTGTGCATATGTATGTATGTATTGTATGTATGTATGAATCGCTTTTCACCAGACGAAGGACAGGTAACGACGAATTCTCGCGATAGGTATCTCCACTTCACAGTATTTTGAACAAGGAGGTACAACAAGGGGTGTTGCCATAACGTCACAGACTTGAAGCTGGTGTTCGCTATGTTAGCTGGCCCAAACTTTAGCTTCTGGTACAAGTATTTTGCTCAAAAATACCAGCTTGCGGAACTTGCGAGTGTTTTCATTCGTAAGTGGACTCATCCAAGCGATATTTCCTTTTTTATACAAGAATTTCGGTTGCACTGTTTAGTTTTAGTGTTGTGGTTTTATTTCTATCATTTGATTTTAGATTTCGCATCAACCCAGTTCAAAAAGCTCTCAGGGTGAACGCTGTGAGAAGGAATGATTGGAAAACAACCAAACCCACCAAAATACGTGATGGAACAGGAAAGGAAATGACCCGTACTGGTACGGTGTATACTCCGCCACGCACCATACGGTGGCTTGCGGAGTATGCATATGGATGTAGATGTAGACTACAGAATATTTCAGTCTGCCTTTAACCTAGCCTTACATTTTCAGCGATGAGAAGATTCGGCCGGAACGCGGTTCGAATTCCACGTTAAACTATAGGTCATTTTTCCCGGTAGGAATACCGACGTAGGTTAGCGACTCACAAGCTGGTGAAATGGCTTTTCATTGGACAGGTTTGAACCAGGCCGTTGAGCCGCACGCTGATAATATAATGCTGTTGTTGGATGAGTCACAATGGTAACCGTATAAACCAGATGCGTCATCCATGTAGAAGAAACCTACCTTCCGTTATCTATGCTGCAGACACTTTGAACAGCTCTCGGAAGTGCTACCACTGAAAATCTGGCCCACAATCGGCGTTTAGAACATTCAAGTGCACGTAACGCTCCTCACCAAAGAAAATCTTCGTCATCGGCAATTGGTTTAAAAGAGGTGTATACTGCGTACCTTTCATCTGTGTTTGTAGTGCACTAGTCCAACAGTGTACAGTCAAGGAAAACAGTATCGGATACTCACAGAAGAATATAAAATATGATGATGATGATGATTGTTATGTATGAGGCGGAACTATGGACCTCATGGAAAAAGGTTGACACGGCTGAGTCACGCAATTTGACTCTTAGTATAATCACGAGGTGTGGCCAGTAATTGCACGCGTTGATCACGTAGGCCAGGGCCGGCCAGAAATTCTGCACGCGTGCGGTGCTCCTGCACATGTGCAACTTCCGTGTCACAGCGTGCACGCCGCAGCCGTCATTGTTCATGTAGTGCATGTTTCTACGCACAGACGTCGCTCCTCTGTTACACAAAGTGCGTTATCGACACCTCGTATGTACAGGGTGTTTCAAAAATGACCGGTATATTTGAAACGGCAATAAAAACTAAACGAGCAGCAATAGAAATACACCGTTTGTTGCAATATGCTTGGGACAACAGTACATTTTCAGGCGGACAAACTTTCGAAATTACAGTAGCTACAATTTTCAACAACAGATGGCGCTGCAAGAGATGTGAAAGATATAGAAGACAACGCAGTCTGTGGGTGCGCCATTCTGTACGTCGTCTTTCTGCTGTAAGCGTGTGCTGTTCACAACGTGCAAGTGTGCTGTAGACAACATGGTTTTTTCCTTAGAACAGAGGATTTTTCTGGTGTTGGAATTCCACCGCCTAGAACACAGTGTTGTTGCAACAAGACGAAGTTTTCAACGGAGGTTTAATGTAACCAAAGGATCGAAAAGCGATACAATAAACGATCTGTTTGAAAAATTTCAGCGGACTGGGAACGTGACGGACGAACGTGCTGGAAAGGTAGGGCGACCGCATACGGCAACCACAGAGGGCAACGCGCAGCTAGTGCAGCAGGTGATCCGACAGCGGCCTCGGGTTTCCGTTCGGCGTGTTGCAGCTGCGGTCCACATGACGCCAACGTCCACGTATCGTCTCATGCGCCAGAGTTTACACCTCTATCCATACAAAATTCAAACGCGGCAACCCCTCAGCGTCGCTACCATTGCTGCACGAGAGACATTCGCTAACCATATAGTGCAAAGGATTGATGACGACGATATGCATGTGAGCAGCATTTGGTTTACTGACGAAGCTTATTTTTACCTGGACGGCTTCGTCAATAAACAGAACTGGCGCATATGGGGAACCGAAAAGCCCCATGTTGCAGTCCCATCGTATCTGCATCCTCAAAAAGTACTGGTCTGGGCCGCCATTTCTTCCAAAGGAATCATTGGCCCATTTTTCAGATCCGAAACGATTGCTGCATCACGTTATCTGGACATTCTTCGTGAATTTGTGGCGGTACAAACTGCCTTAGACGACACTGCGAACACCTCGTGGTTTATGCAAGATGGTGCCCGGCCACACCGCACGGCCGACGTCTTTAATTTCCTGAATGAATATTTCGATGATCGTGTGATTGCTTTGGGCTATCCGAAACATACAGGAGGCGGCGTGAATTGGCCTCCCTATTCGCCAGACATGAACCCCTGTGACTTCTTTTTGTGGGGACACTTGAAAGACCAGGTGTACCGCCAGAATCCAGAAACAATTGAACAGCTGAAGCAGTACATCTCATCTGCATGTGAAGCCATTCCGCCAGACACGTTGTCAAAGGTTTCGGGTAATTTCATTCAGAGACTACGCCATATTATTGCTACGCATGGTGGATATGTGGAAAATATCGTACTATATAGTTTCCCACACCGCAGCGCCATCTGTTGTTGAAAATTGTAACTACTGTAATTTCGAAAGTTTGTCTGCCTGAAAATGTACTGTTGTCCCAAGCATATTGCAACAAACGGTGTATTTCTATCGCTGCTCGTTTAGTTTTTATTGCCGTTTCAAATATACCGGTCATTTTTGAAACACCCTGTATATCACAACCTGGGCTGTATCTGTAAGATCTGCTGCTTCATCGAGCGCAACAGAGAAAGCAACAAAGTATTTAGCCTTATTTATTAGCTGCCTGTGCAGATCGCCGGCCACAGCACTGATACGTCTTGTCACTGTTTGTTTGGATAGACTGATTTCTCGAAACCTGCTAACGCTCGTGGGACACACAAGTTCTGCAACATCAATCAGACACCCTTTCACAAACTCCCCTTCGGAAAAGGGTTTCCCAGATTGCGTAATTCTTAATACGATTTTAAAACTTGCTCGCAGTGAAGATTTAGTTTGGTTGACATTCTGGAAAACTGAAAACAGTACATTGTACAGCGTACAGTAAAACAGACATAAATGTAACACAAGAAACTAAGAGTCCAAGAAGTATCAGTTACTTTGACGTACAGTCAAATCGAGTTGATGTGTCTCATCCATTTTCTTAAGGAAATTAAATTTTGCTTGCTGTTCTTCACTGTTGAGTACACTACACTCGTCTTTGTGATACGTATTGTAGTGTCTTTCAATTGAAAACTTACGCTGGCCGCCTATTATTCGGCGGCACAGCAAACACTGTGAGTTTTCACCAACGGCTACAAAAAAGAATTGCAGTTCCCAGTCATTTTTAAACGATTGAGAACATAGATCTCCCGTCCTTTGCTTTTTCCCAGTACTTGCCATTTCTCAGTACTTCTCTGTTACGGTTACGGTTACCAGGGTAAACGATACTGGATATGTTGCGCTCTTAGTTGTACCACAGGGAAGTGGAGCCGCCGCCGTTCATTTGGGACACGTGTCTAACAACAGATGTCGCTGTCGCTCGCTGCCGCACACGTGCGCACGTGTGCAGCACTTCCGCACGTCTGCACGCTGTGCAGCGTTTGGCCGGCCTGACGTAGGCTGACCTGAGGATCAATGAACTATACTTGACGGAATGTAACTGTAACATCTTAGGTGATTAGAAAGTTAGTAGACGGGAATACAATTAAATACTTAGCTTTAATTCAGCATCAGCGGTGAACGTCGACCTTGACTTTATACAATAATACAGGGCTATTACAAATGATTGAAGCTCCATTCATTGACATATGGTCACGACACACTACAGATACGTAGAAAAACTCATAAAGTTTTGTTCGGCTGAAGCCGCACTTCAGGTTTCTGCCGTCAGAGCGCTGGAGAGCGCAGTGAGACAAAATGGCGACAGGAGCCGAGAAAGCGTATGTCGTGCTTCAAATGCACTCACATCAGTCAGTCATAACAGTGCAACGACACTTCAGGACGAAGTTCAACAAAGATCCACCAACTGCTAACTCCATTCGGCGATGGTGTGCGCAGTTTAAAGCTTCTGGATGCCTCTGTAAGGGGAAATCAACGGGTCGGCCTGCAGTGAGCGAAGAAACGGTTGAACGCGTGCGGGCAAGTTTCACGCGCAGCCCGCGGACAATTGGCTCATGCCACAACTGGAGACCGACAGCGCCGACTTCATCTTTCAACAGGATGGTGCTCCACCGCACTTCCATCATGATGTTCGGCATTTCTTAAACAGGAGATTGGAAAACCGATGGATCGGTCGTGGTGGAGATCATGATCTGCAATTCATGTCATGGCCTCCACGCTCTCCCGACTTAACCGCATGCGATTTCTTTCTGTGGGGTTATGTGAAAGATTCAGTGTTTAAACCTCCTCTACCAAGAAACGTGCCAGAACTGCGAGCTCGCATCAACGATGCTTTCGAACTCATTGATGGGGACATGCTGCACCGAGTGTGGGAGGAACTTGATTATCGGCTTGATGTCTGCCGAATCACTAAAGGGGCACATATCGAACATTTGTGAATGCCTAAAAAAACTTTTTGAGTTTTTGTATGTGTGTGCAAAGCATTTTGAAAATATCTCAAATAATAAAGTTATTGTAGAGCTGTGAAATCGGTTCAATCATTTGTAATAACCCTGTATTTACAAGTGCAGTTATAGACTGAACTGCGAATACTTCTTTACGATTCTGATTGCTTCACACATGCAGATCAATTGTCAATGCATAAACTGTATGTGGCGCCCGGCTAGGTCGTAGCTACTGACTTAGTTGAAGGCTATGCTAACTAGCGTCTCTGAAAATGAGATCTCTGAAGCTATAACGAGTGAACCATTCCTATTAAAGTCGGCTGTAGAACTGGGCAGTCTCATAGGACCAGCCGAGTGGCGGCGCTCGGTCTGCTAGCGTCGACAGCGGCGACTCGCGGGTCCGATGTGTGCTGACGGACCGCGGCCGATTTGAAGCCTACAACCTGGCCAGTGTGGTGCCTCGCGGTGACACCACAATGATAATGGTCACGCTGACGAGAAACAGTATGAGTAGGACACGCATTACGTAACACTCGTCCTAGTCCCTTGCTATCAATCGTTGTCTGTCTTCCTTCCATATCGTGTTTCGTTAATGTAATCTTATCTAGTGTTGTTCAAACCTACCGGTAACAAATCTACCAGCCTGCCTCTGAACTGCTTCGATGTCTTCCTCTCAAAAATGGTTCAAAATGGCTCTGAGCACTATGGGACTTAACATCTGAGGTCATCAGTCCCCTAGAACTTAGAACTACTTAAACCTAACTAACCTAAGGACATCACACACATCCATGCCCGAGGCAGGATTCGAACCTGCGACCGCACCAGCAGCGAAGTTTCGGACTGAAGCGCCTAGAATGTCTTCCTCTAATCCGACCTAAAGCGAGTTCTAAACACTCGAGAAATATTCGAGAATGGGTCGTACTGGCGCCTTATATGCGATCTCCTTTACAGATGAACCACACTTCCCCAAAATTCTCCCAATAAACAGAAGCCGACATTCGCCTTACCTACCGCAGTTATCACAAGCTCTTCCCATTTCATATTGCTTTGCAACTTTACGTCCAGCCATTTAAAAGACTTTACTGTGTGCAGCAGCACACGACTAATGCTGTATCCGAACATTAAGCATTTGTTTTTCCTACTCGTCCGCATTAACTTACATTTTTCTACATGTAGATCTAGCTGCCATTCTCACTCCAACTATAAATTTTGCCTAAGTCGTCTTTGACTCCGCCTACAGTCACTCAACGACCCCTTTCCGTACACTAAAGCATCATCACTAAATGACTGCAGTTCGCTGTCCACTTTGTCCACAACATCATTTATGTATACAGAAAATACTAATGGTACTATCACGCTTCCCTGGGGTACTCGTGACGATTAGCTTGTCTCTGGTGAGGACTGACCGTCGAGGACAACATATTGGGTACTATTACTTAAGAAGTCTTCCAGCCACTCAATCGTATCTGTGAAGCTGTTCCATATGCTCGTACCTTTCCTAACAGTCTGGAGTGAGGCACAGTGTCAAATCGTTTCCGAAAAGCCTAGAAATACAGAATCTGCATGTTGCCCTTCATCCACTGTTCGCAGTATATCATGGAAGAAAAGGGCAAGCTGAGTTTTACACGGGTGTCTAAAACCACGTTGATTCGTGGGCACAAGCTTTTCGGTCTCAAGGAAATTTATGTGTTCGAACCCAGAAGATGTTCAAGAACTCTGCACAAACCGATGTTAAGAATGTCGATCTGTAATTTTATTGTTCCGTCTTTTACCCTTCTTACACACAGAAGTCACTGCGCTTTTTTCCATTCCGAATGGGATTCGATCCCGCAGTCTTTCCGTTTCCAGGCACGCACTTTATCACTATACCGCCAGGCCCGACGTAGCGTTAATACTTGTTCGTCTGTCGTATTATTAATAGTACTGGTATGCCATTCTGTGCATACAGGGTATTTCAAAAATGACCGGTATATTTGAAACGGCAATAAAAACTAAACGAGCAGCGATAGAAATACACCGTTTGTTGCAATATGCTTGGGACAACAGTACATTTTCAGGCGTACAAACTTTCGAAATTACAGTAGTTACAATTTTCAACAACAGATGGCGCTGCAACTGATGTGAAAGATATAGAAGACAACGCAGTCTGTGGGTGCGCCATTCTGTACGTCGTCTTTCTGCTGTAAGCGTGTGCTGTTCACAACGTGCAAGTGTGCTGTAGACAACATGGTTTTTTCCTTAGAACAGAGGATTTTTCTGGTGTTGGAATTCCACCGCCTAGAACACAGTGTTGTTGCAACAAGACGAAGTTTTCAACGGAGGTTTAATGTAACCAAAGGACCGAAAAGCGATACAATAAAGGATCTGTTTGAAAAATTTCAACGGACTGGGAACGTGACGGATGAACGTGCTGGAAAGGTAGGGCGACCGCGTACGGCAACCGCAGAGGGCGACGCGCAGCTAGTGCAGCAGGTGATCCGACAGCGGCCTCGGGTTTCCGTTCGCCGTGTTGCAGCTGCGGTCCAAATGACGCCAACGTCCACGTATCGTCTCGTGCGCCAGAGTTTACACCTCTATACGTACAAAATTCAAACGCGGCAACCCCTCAGCGTCGCTACCATTGCTGCACGAGAGACATTCGCTAACGATATAGTGCACAGGATTGATGACGGCGATATGCATGTGGGCAGCATTTGGTTTACTGACGAAGCTTATTTTTACCTGGACGGCTTCGTCAATAAACAGAACTGGCGCATATGGGGAACCGAAAAGCCCCATGTTGCAGTCCCATCGTCCCTGCATCCTCAAAAAGTACTGGTCTGGGCCGCCATTTCTTCCAAAGGAATCATTGGCCCATTTTTCAGATCCGAAACGATTACTGCATCACGTTATCTGGACATTCTTCGTGAATTTGTGGCGGTACAAACTGCCTTAGACGACACTGCGAACACCTCGTAGTTTATGCAAGATGGTGCCCGGCCACATCGCACGGCCGACGTCTTTAATTTCCTGAATGAATATTTCGATGATCGTGTGATTGCTTTGGGCTATCCGAAACATACAGGAGGCGGCGTGGATTGGCCTCCCTATTCGCCAGACATGAACCCCGTGACTTCTTTCTGTGGGGACACTTGAAAGACCAGGTGTACCGCCAGAATCCAGAAACAATTGAACAGCTGAAGCAGTACATCTCATCTGCATGTGAAGCCATTCCGCCAGACACGGTGTCAAAGGTTTCGGGTAATTTCATTCAGAGACTACGCCATATTATTGTTACGCAATGTGGATATGTGGAAAATATCGTACTATAGAGTTTCCCACACCGCAGCGCCATCTGTTGTTGAAAATTGTAACTACTGTAATTTCGAAAGTTTGTCTGCCTGAAAATGTACTGTTGTCCCAAGCATATTGCAACAAATGATGTATTTCTATCGCTGCTCGTTTAGTTTTTATTGCCGTTTCAAATATACCGGTCATTTTTGAAACACCCTGTTCATTCCTCATTGATTTATCTTTCTTATAAACGCAAGCGATTTACTGTCTTTTCTCATCACGCGCCATTGCTTGGTGTGCAACAGTCCGGCTATAAATATGGCCTTGGACTAAGCCAGTTTCGTTGCAGATTCAGTGACAAATGTAAATGGGATCCAGGCGAGGCATGGAGATTTGTCCCGAGTCTTACAAACTCACTATTCGTGTGTTGTGGTTAATGCTTTTATAATCTAACGAATGAGTAACCGACGAGCCGAACATTACGCACAACCTCTTGCAAATGATAAAGATTAGTAGGCATAGAATGGAAAAATCTCCGACTCTCAACGAGGCGAATTGCTTGATTGAGGTTACTCGCAGCGAGTATCGCAAACCGGCAGGCGTGGTACCCAAATCGAACCCAAGGATTTCCAAGGTAAAAACGCCATACATGACACCAGCGGAAAGTAATTCTGGACGAAAACTGGTTCTCAGGTGGTCGAGGTCGGCGGATGTTGACAAGCAGACTCAGAGACACACGTAGATGTAAATCAAAGAGACGCCAGAACGCGGTCACGAATTCAATCAACTAGTCTCTGAAATTGTGTTTCGACAAGGGACTCAATTTCGGCGACTTAAATTTTGCCGTCACCATTGCAAACAAATCAGTGCGATGGTATTTTCGTCAAGAAAATGAAACAGAGACGAGCTGTGTCTGGAATACAGTAATTTGGCGCTATGGATCACTCTGCAGCATGTTGCTAGTAGCGAGTGCGGAGTATGTGTGGCGGGCATCGCCGACAAGTTTACGCGCTGGACAACCTACTGCTTTCCACTGGAGATTCAGTCTCTCATTTGACATGTTCCTTAGATCCCTTCGAGAAAAAAAAGAAAGTCTGTCAAGCATGTGAGCATATTTAAGGTATACATTAATAAAGAACAAGCAGCTGTATTAACAATAAACTGTGACCATCCTGTTGAATACTATTTTCGCTTACGCCACCTAAATGTAATCTAATCAGAATGCAAGATGCAACTCTGGGAACACAAAACAACGGCTTCCTCCGTTAAACATCTGCGGCTTAACTTCTGTTGGAAACTTAATGTTTAAATATTTACTTTGACACGGGATTGACCAATGATCTTTATTTTCAGTTTTGTTTTGAACTGGGAGGGGTTCCCATTTTGCAGCTTTATGTTAGATGGGAGCGTGTTGACTGAGAGCAATGGCAAATGGTTAGGCGTAATCGGGAAAAGAATTTGGGAAAAGGAAAGGTGATCTGCAACAGTAAATAACTGTGGAAGTTTTCCCACAAACCTTAATTGTAATACCCGTACAGGAAAGCAGAACACCGTGTTCCGAATAGGCTCGTGGTTCAAAGATAACGAAAATCATTGCACTGAAGCCATAATTTCGTAGTCGTGTTCGCACTTTCACGGTAACCAGATTAAAATTCAGTATATTCATTTATTTCACTGCCTGTTTCAAGATTTCATTTTCAGGTGATTCCCTGATCAAAATGGGAATTCTGATACACTGCTGCCCACATGCATCCGTAGAAAGTTTTCCAAAGTCAGTTTTGATATAACTGATTAGGTGAGTTACAAAATTTATCGTGCCCCTACAACCAATATTGGACGAGCAGTACGGAAAACTTACTATATCTCAAAAGACTGATAGCTATGTACTTAGTATTTTCAGAGCAAATTACTTTACTACCTAAACGATTGGCGTATTTCAACAGTAAAACCAGGAAGCATCTTCCTTTCACGTTATTAGTGTAAATATGGATGCCGCTTTTGATTCAAAGATCTGAAATTAGATCATCTTTTAATTAAATGCAGGGTATCCAACGTGTTACTAAGTAAAGAAAGAAAATATTCACAAAATAATTTAAACATACATCTATACTCTTACATTGAAACAAAAAACTGAAACCATAAAATGGGAAAAAATGTCAGAACGACTGAGAAAATCCTGCTGGATATCAACAAAAATGCCAAATCAATACTCCTAGAAATGGCGAAACACGGAACAAACTTTTTAAAGGCTTACTCGACGTTGATGCCACACACAATGCTGCACGTCTGTTCACGATAATGACTTATTGCATTACTTTAATGACTTCCACAGCATTACTGAAGTTGTATAAAATATTTTTTGAAAGCTTCCTTCTTTTTAGTTTGCTTTGGTAATGTTTATCCTAGTGCCAATACGCGGCTAGATAAACGTTCGAACTCTATGGAAACCATCCTCAAATCGGCCGTTAGGATAAAGTTTTAGCAGCTTAGAACTGCACAGGGGATGTCCCGTATCTCCAGCTAGTCGCATTACCGTGCAGTACGCCAACTGGAGTGCAGAAGACGTAGCTGTGACACTACATGTGGCCCTTTGTTGCAAACGTACACTCTGAGAAGGTCCAGTCATAGAGAGCACTAGAGATGGGCAAAACTGTTCTTTTCAGAGATCAGATCGGAACTGTTCACTCCCTGAAATGAACTAGCTCTTTTTCATGACTCACCACTCATTCACAATAGAAAATAATTGGGAGGCACATTGCCCTTTAAACTTGGTTTATTCCAGTACTATACCTTTATTTTGATCTTATTTGATACTATTTTGAAGTAACACAGATAATGAGTAAGAATTTTGTATTGTTTATTGAAGTTTCCACGATATGACAAAGTTTTTGATTATTGATTTATTTTGCACTATCGTGGTTTTTTGGGTGATCGGAAAATGTTGTAACTTGAGATTTACATTAACAATATATTTGGCTATAATGTATTAAAATTTCATTAACCTCATACAAATACATCGCAAGCCATATATTTTTAAAGTGAACGTTTCCTTCCGAAGACGCCTAAAATCGCAAAATCCGTACCAGAATAAGAAAAAAAATATAAATTTGACTGTAAGACTAAAGTGCTGCATATAGCCTTATGCAGAATAAAACAAGGAAAATATTGGTGTATCACATTTTGCGATACGTTTATCGGTTCGCTCATAGTTAAAGCGTAAATTCGAGTGTCCATAATAAAAATCCTATAGTAAGAGGAGTCGTCAGGAACCTAATCTGATCAGTTTAAACAAATAAAAATAAAATAAAAACAAATGATGTATACATAACATAATAATGTAATATACATAGCGGTATTACTACGAAGAACAATATCCAGTAGAGACGAACTCTGATGCAGACGCGCTGAGTCGAGCAGGTCGAGCCGCGAGTTGTATTACTGCGTGAGCTAAGACGGCAGAGACCAGAGTGACACCTGAGTTGCTTTGCTCAACGCTCTGGCTAGAGTCGAGAACGGTGCGGTGAGCGTTGAGCTGGCGAGTTCCGAGGGAGGGGGGAGCGGTGAACGGCCACCAGTCACCCGCTACGAGACAAATCGTCCGTTCTCTTGCGAGCAGGTTGTTGCAAGCAGTTCTTATGTTCTCTGCTAGGAGGCTCTCTGTCCTGTTGCTCGCATCAACTGCCCAGAGGGCAGGATGTGCGACTGAAACCATCGCCGACAGAGTGCGATGCTAAGTTAAGCTACGCCAGACACTGCACGCGGCATAGGACGCACAGACGGCACGGCATATGTGAAACACAAAATCCAATGGGGCACTGCGCAATCACTGATTGTTCACTCCTTTGAAAGATTCAACTCTATGAATCAGTTCAGGAGCGGATCCCCCATCTCTAGAGAGCACATTTTCTCGACCTTGAAATTTCTCCCATTTTCCCTTTCTTTAAGGGAAAAAATTGTCTTTTTTATTCCGATTTTCGATTGAATAAAGATTTACACACCTACAATATACACTGAAGCCCCAAAAAAAGTGGTGCAGGCATGCGCATTCAAATACAGCGATATGTAAATAGGCAGAATATGTCGCTGCGGTCGGCAAAGCCTGTATAAGACAACAAGTGTCTGACGGAGTTGTTACCTTGGTTACTGGCGCTACAATGGCAGGTTATCAAGATTTAAGTGGTGTTATAGTCGGCGCACGAGCGATGGGACACAGCATCTCCGAGGTAGCGATGCAGTGGGGATTTTCCCGTACGGCAATTTCACGAGTGTACCGTGAATATCAGGCATCCGGTAGAACATCAAATCTCCGACATCGCTGCGACCGGAAAAAGATTTTGCAAGAACGGGACCAACGACGACCAAAGAGAATCTTTCAACGTGACAGAATTGCAACCCTTCCTCAAATTGCTGCAGATTTGAATGCTGAGCCATCAAGAAGTGTCAGTGTGCAAACCATTCAACGAAACATCATCTTGATGACTGCACGACGGAAAGCTGGGCGCATTAATACTGACACTGGATTGCCGGTAACTGGAAATATGTTGACTGGTCGGAAGGGTCTCGTTTCAAATTGTATGGAGCGGATGGACGTGTACGGGTATGGAGACAAAAAAATGGCTCTGAGCACTATGGGACTTAACATCTGAGGTTATCAGTCCCCTAGAACTTACAACTACTTAAACGTAACTAACCGAAGGCCATTACACACATCCAAGCCCGAAGCAAGATTCGAACCTGCGACCGGAGCGGTCACATGGTTCCGGACAGTAGCGCCTAGAACCGCTCGACCACACCTGCCGGCGCTATGGAGACAACCTCATGAATCCATGGACCCTGCCTGTCAGCAGGGCGCTGTTGAAGCTGATGGAGGCTCTGTAATAGCGTAGGACGTGTGCACTTGGAGTGATATGGGACCTCTGATACGTGTAGATACGACTCTGACAGGTGACACGTACGTTAGCATCCTGTCTGATCACCTACATCCATTGATGTCCATTGTGAATTCCGACGGACTTGAGGAATTCCAGCTGGACAAT
Source organism: Schistocerca cancellata (assembly GCF_023864275.1). Taxonomy (NCBI): domain Eukaryota; kingdom Metazoa; phylum Arthropoda; class Insecta; order Orthoptera; family Acrididae; genus Schistocerca; species Schistocerca cancellata. The sequence continues at coordinate 586,287,386 of NC_064632.1, read as the reverse complement.
GCGACACCCAACTCGTCCGGAATTGCTACAGAGTGGCTCAAGGAACACTCTCGTGAGTTTAAACACTTCCGCTGGCCACTATAATCTGCAGATATGAACATTATTGACCGTATGTGGAACGACTTGCAACGTGCTGTTAAGAAGTTATCTCCACCGCCTCGTACTCTTACTGATTTCTGGACAGTCCTGCAGGACTCATGGTGTGAGTTCCCTCCAGCACGACTTCAGACATTAGTCGAGTCCATGCCACGTCGTGCTGCGGCACTTCTGCGTTCTCGCGGGAGCCCTACACGATATTAGGCAGGTGTACCAGTTTCTTTGGCTCTTCAGTGTAGCATGACTGTATTGTTCGGAGTGTACTAGGAGAGTTCTGTTATGTGAAGCTGAATGGAGAATCAGTAGTCCATCAAGAGTTTTCTTTTTCCACAAACAAATAGTAAATTATTGTTGAAATTTCGTTGTACATCAAGGGGAAGGAGTGTCCTTATGGGAGCTGCGGACAGACGAATGACGGGTATGCTACTGCCATGTTTGCGTGTTGGTCAACGGTGACGGAACCCGTGCTCCAAGGTGTTAGACCGGGTCCTTTCTGTTGCTCGGCAAGGTCTTAACAAGGAAGCAACGCGGAAAGACTGAAGACATTATTTCGGCACGGTTCTGTGAAGGTTCGTATCCATGTTGGCTGCAGATAAGCGTCGAAATAACAGCCGCACCAAGGAATCGGCGTGATGTTTCATGGACAGAGCGACAAGTAGGAGAACTCAAGATGTGCGCCGTCCAGTTAATGCGAGCACCTGTACAAACCCTGAACAACCACCATTCGCATCGCGGTCAGCTGTGAGACGTGCAGGAAAAGAGAGAAAATGAGGCTCTGGAAGATATCTACATCTACATTTATACTCCGCAAGCCACCCAACGGTGAGTGGCGGAGGGCATTCTACGTACCACTGTCATTACCTCCCTTTCCTGTTCCAGTCGCGTATGGTTCGCGGGAAGAACGACTGCCGGAAAGCCTCCGTGCGCGCTCGACTCTCTCTAATTTTACATTCGTGATCTCGTCGGGAGGTATAAGTAGGGGGAAGCAACATATTCGATACCTCATCCAGAAACGAACCCTCTCGAAACCTGGCGAGCAAGCTACACCGCGATGCAGAGCGCCTCTCTTGCAGAGTCTCCCACTTGAGTTTGCTAAACATCTCCGTAACGCTATCACGCTTACCAAATAACCCTGTGACGAAACGCGCCGCTCTTCTTTGGATCTTCTCTATCAACTCGGCCTGGTACGGATCCCACACTGATGAGCAATACTCAAGTGTAGATCGAAAGAGTGTTTTGTAAGCCACCTCCTTTGTTGATACACTACATTTTCTAAGGACTCTCACAATGAATCTCAACCTGGCACCCGCCTTACCAACAATTAATTTTATATGATCATTCCACTTCAAATCGTTTTGTACGCATACTCGCAGATATTTTACAGAAGTAACTGTTACCAGTGTTTGTTCCGCTATCATGTAATCATACAATAAAGGATCCTTCTTTCTATGTATTCGCACTCCGTTACATTTCTCTATGTTAAGGGTCAGTTGGAACTCCCTGCACCAAGTGCCTATCCGCTGCAGATCTTCCTGAATTTCGCTGCAATTTTCTAATGCTGCAACTTCTGTGTATACTACAGCATCATCCGCGAAAAGCCGCGTGGAACTTCCGACACTATCTACTAGGTCATTTATATACGAGGGGTATTCGGAAAGTAAGGTCCGATTGGTCGCGAAATGGCAACCACTGTGAAAATCTAAAATGTTTTATTTGCAAAAGTTGGCAACAGTTTCCAGCTACTTTTCGACATAGTCAACGCTGCTATCTGGACATCTGCCGTAGGATTGTACAAACTTTCCAATACTCTCGTCATAGAACACAGCCGCCTGTGCTTTCCGCCAATTCTCTACGTCGGTATACAGCTCATTGACTGTGCCAAAAAATTGTCTTTATAGCCAGCCATTCATGTGAGTATGTTTGAACCTCAGGGGAGCCAATTACGGGCTGTATTGTGGGCGATCAAACACTTCCCATAGAAAACGCTGCAGAAGCATCTTGATTGCCCCTGCAGAGTACTGCCGACAATTGTCAGGAAGAAGGAAACGCAGGACAGTTATGTTATGTGGGCTGCATGACATAAGGCGAAATCTCTCACCAGGTCCTCATTCCTGGCGGGGGCAGCAACTTTTCTAGGAGCGTTTAAGTGCTGACTGTGCGCTCAGACTGAAAAGCGCGACTTCACGCGATCGAAGGGGGCACTAGAGAGACTGCCCAACACATCTTTTCAAAGCTTCATCGGATTTTCGCTGTGGTTTCTATTTTGTGTCCGATTGGACCTTACTTTCCGAATAGCCCTCGTATATTGTGAAAAGCAATGGTCCCATAACAGTCCCCTGTGGGACGCCAGAGATTACTTTAACGTCTGTTGACGTCTCTCCATTGAGAACAAAATGCTGCGTTCTGTTTGCTAAAAACTCTTCAATCCAGCCACACAGCTGCTCTGATATTCCTTAGGCTCTTACTTTGTTTATCAGGCGACAGTGCGGAACTGTATCGAACGTCTTCCGAAGTCAAGGAAAATGGCATCTACCTGGGAGTCTGTATCTAACATTTTCTGGGTCTCATGAACAAATAAAGCGAGTTGGGTCTCACACAATCGCTGTTTCCGGAATCCATGTTGAATCCTACAGAGTAGATTCTGGGTTTCCAGAAATGAGATGATACGCGATCAAAACACATGTTCTAAAATTTTACAACAGATCGATGTCAGAGATACAGGCCTACAGTTTTGCGCATCTGCTCGACGACCCTTCTTGAAAACTGGGACTACCTGTGCTCTTTTCCAATCATTTGGAACCTTCCGTTCCTCTAGAGACTGGGATGTCGAGCCACGGCGACTCCAGTGCCGTGACCAGCTGCGACAGATTTCGCGTCTGAGGATCCGTGGTGCGTGCAGCCGACCCAGTGGGTTTAAACCCGGGAGGGCAGGGTGGCCAGGGGAGTACAGTAAACCCACCCCGGTGCTCTTCGGACCACGCGTGTACGCTACGAGCTGTGCGATACGTTGCACTGTCCTGCTGGTAGCTGCCATCCTGTCGATGGGATGAACGTGGTCCCCAAGAACAGATGTAAGCTTGTGTTGATCCACTGTGCCTACCAGGGAATGCCACGGGTACATTCCCCAGACCATAACGCTCTCTCCTCCGGCCTGTACCTTTCAGACGTTTGTTCCACGGTGTTTTTCTTTCAGACGTTTCACGCCGTGCACGCCTGTGGCCATCTGTCCTACGGACCGTAAAACGTGATTCATCTGAAACTGACTACCTGTCGCTATTCAGTGGACGTCCAATCGCGGTATAGGCGTGCAGATTCCAGCTATCGTCGCCAGTGAATGGCAGTCAGCGTAGGCGTGTGAACGAGGCGTCAGCTGTGGAGACCCACACACATCGACGGTCATAGAGGAGACACTGCTTCATGTGGGCGGTCAGTTGCTCCACATCTGCATCTCTATCCGCCCGTACACATCTGTGTACCAGTTGATCACCCCTGTCATCTACGGCCCGTGGTGCGCCACATTTGCGTCGCTTTTGGATAGCGCCATTTTGCCATGCGCAGTATACCGGGTGATCAAAAAGACAGTATAAATTTGAAAACTGAATAAATCACAGAATAATGTAGATAGAGAGGTAAAAATTGACAAACATGCTTGGAATGACGTGGGGTTTTTATTAGAACCAAAAAAATACAAAAGTTCAAAAAATGTCCGACAGATGGCGATTCATCTAGTCAGAATAGCAATAATTAGCATAACAAAGTAAGACAAAGCAAAGATGATGTTCTTTACAGGAAATGCTTAATATGTCCACCATCATTCCTCAACAATAGCTGTTGTCGAGGAATAATGTTGTGAATAGCACTGTAAAGCATGTCCGGAGTTATGGCGAGGCATTGGCGTCGGATGTTGTCATTCAGCATCCCTAGAGATGTCGGTCGATCACGATACACTTGCGACTTCAGGTAACCCCAAAGCCAATAATCACCCGGACTGAGGTCTGGGGACCTGGGAGGCCAAGCATGACGAAAGTGGCGGCTGAGCACATGGTCATCACCAAACGACGCGCGCAAGAGATCTTTCACGGCTGTAGCAATATGGGGTGGAGCGCCATCCTGCATAAACATCAACCGGATCTCACCACTGTGTTCCTCGAATCATCGCACTCCTGGCCTTGTGACATGGCGCATTATCTTGTTGAAAAATACCACTGCCGTCGGGAAACATGATCGTCGTGATGGGGTGTACGTGGTCTGCAACCAATGTACGATACGCCTTGGCCGTCATGGCGTCTTGCACCCAGAGCATAATGGAGGCGCCGCCAGCTTGTCTCCGTCCCGCAGTGGAGGTGCCAAGGAACTGTTCCCCTGGAAGACGACGTGTTCCCGCCCTCCGTTCGGCTTGATGAAGAAGGTATCGAGATTCATCAGACCGTGCAACGCTCTGCCACTGCGCCAGCGTCTACTGCCGACGGTCACGTGCCCAGTTCACTCGTAGTTGCCGACGTCGTGTCCTAATATTGGACCATACATGAGTCGTCGGCCACGGAGATCCATCGTGTTAGAAGTGTTCGGGCACTGTGTGTTGAGAAACACTTGCACTCTGCCTAGCATTACAGTCTGGTGTTAGTTCCACCACAGTTCGCCTCCTGTCCTGTTTCACCAGTATGCCCAGCCTACGACGTCCAACATTTGTAACGACAGGTGGCCGCCCAACCCCACGACATCTGGACGTGGTTTCACCTTGGTTTCGTCACGTGTTGAACTCATCACAACATTAACCGTACACGCGACAAGTCGGCCATTACAAAGTGCCTCGGTCAAACTCATATACACACATCAAAAAAAGTTTTGCATCATCCCGGTTCCCATAACTCCTGATGATACACGTTGAATGTGGATATTGTATCACAGTCCCTTTGAATATTCAGAGATGTCACTAAACCCGCCCAATGATGTAAACAACTATGCATGAACAGCGTCTATTAGACAGAAGGGGGTCCGACAGCCGATCACTTCCAGTCATTCCACAAGGAAGGAGGTACACAGCTCGTGTTGTTTGCAGTTCAACCATGCCTGGACGGTGAATACCGCGGTTCGATCGCGTCCGCATTGTTACTTTGTGCAAGGAAGGGCTCTCAACGTGGCAAGAGTCCAGGCGTCTCGGAGTGAACCAAAGCGATTTTGCTCGGACATGGAGCACATACAGAGAGACAGGAACTGTAGATGGCATGCCTCGGTCAGGCCGCCCAAGGGTTACTCCTCCAGTGGATGACCGCTACCTATGGATTATGGCTCGGAGGAACCCTGACAGCAACGCCATCGTGTTGAATAGTGTTTTTCGTGCAGCCACAGGTCGTCGTGTTACGACTCAAACTGTGCACAGTAGGCTGCATGATGTGCAACTCAACTTCAGTCCCGACGTCCATGGCGAGGTCCATCTTTGCAACCACGACGCCATGCAGTGCGCTACAGATGGGCCCGACAACATGCCGAATGGGCCGCTCAGGATTGGCATCACGTTCTTTTCACCGATGAGTGTCGCATATGCCTTCAACCAGACAATCGTCGGAGACGTGATTGGAGGCAACCCGGTCAGTCTGAACGCCTTAGACACACTGTCCTGCGAGTGCAACAACGTGGAGGTTCCATGCTATTTTGGGGTGGCATTATGTGGGGCAGACGTACGCCGCTGGTGGTCATGGAAGGCGTCATAACGGCTGTACGATACGTGAATGGCATCGTCCGACCGATAGTGCAACCATATCGGCAGCATACTGGCGAGGCATTCGTGTTCATGAACGACAATTCACGCCCCCATCGTGCACATCTTGTGAATGACTCCCTTCAGGATAACGACATCGTTCGACTAGAGCTTCCAGCGTGTTCTCCAGACATGAACCCTATCGAACATGCCTGGGATGGATTGAAAAGGGCTGTTTATGGACGACGTGACCCACCAACCACACGGAGGGATCTACGCCGAATCGCCGTTGAGGAGTGGGACAATCTGGACCAACACTGCCTTGATGAAGTTGTGGATAGTATGCCACGACGAATACAGGCATGCATCAATGCAAGAGGACGTGCTAATCGGTATTAGAAGTACCGGTGTGTACAGCAATCTGGACAACCACCTCTGAAGGTCTCGCTGTATGGTGGTACAAGATGCAACGTGTGGTTTTCATGAGCAATAAAAAGGGGGAAATGCTGTTTATGTTGATATCTATTCCAATTTTGTGTTCAGGTTCCGGAATTCTTGGAACCGTGGTGTTGCAAAACACCCTGACTGATACTGCAGGCACCGTGCGTGTGACTGTCTGGCAGGCATTCCTCAGCAGGTGACGCTGCCTGGACGGGTTTATATCGATAATAGGTCGGTGGTCACAATGTTCTGGCTGATCAGGATATTGGACATGTACTGAGAACATTTTCCGTTGGCAAATAAATCGTCGAGCTAACGGCATATATGTATCCAGAATGAGATTTTCACTCTGCAGCGGAGTGTGCGCTGATATGAAACTTCCTGGCAGACTAAAACTGTGTGCCGGACCGAGACTCGAACTCGGGACCTTTGCCTTTCGCGGGCACGTGCTCTACCAACTGAGCTACCCAAGGACGACTCACGCCCCCTCCGCACAGCTTTACTTCTGCCAGTACCTCGTCTCCTACCTTCCAAACTTTACAGAAGCTCTCCTGCGAACGTTGCAGAAGTAGCACTCCTGAAAGAAAGGATATTGCGGAGACGTGGCTTAGCCACAGCCTGGGGGATGTTTCCAGAATGAGATTTTCACTCTGCAGCGGAGTGTGCGCTGATATGAAACTTCCTGGCAGATTAAAACTGTGTGCCGGACCGAGACTCGAACTCGGCACCTTTGCCTTTCGCGGGCAAGTGCTCTACCAACTGAGCTACCCAAGCACGACTCACGCCCCCTCCTCACAGCTTAGCTTCTGCCAGTACCTCGTCTCCTACCTTCCAAACTTTACAGAAGCTCTCCTGCGAACGTTGTAGCCCGCATCTCGTGGTCGTGCGGTAGCGTTCTCGCTTCCCACGCCCGGGTTCCCGGGTTCGATTCCCGGCGGGGTCAGGGATTTTCTCTGCCTCGTGATGGCTGGGTGTTGTGTGCTGTCCTTAGGTTAGTTAGGTTTAAGTATTTCTATGTTCTAGGGGACTGATGACCATAGCCGTTAAGTCCCATAGTGCTCAGAGCCATTTGAACCATTTTTTTTAACGTTGCAGAAGTAGCACTCCTGAAAGAAAGGATATTGCGGAGACGTGGCTTAGCCACAGCCTGGGGGATGTTTTCAGAATGAGATTTTCACTCTGCAGCGGAGTGTGCGCTGATATGAAACTTCCTGGCAGATTAAAACTGTGTGCCGGACCGAGACTCGAACTTCTTTCAGGAGTGCTACTTCTGCAAGGTTCGCAGGAGAGCTTCTGTAAAGTTTGGAAGGTAGGAGACGAGATCCTGCAGAACTAAAAGCTGTGAGGACGGGGCGTGAGTCGTGCTTGGGTAGATAAGTTGGTAGAGCACTTGCCCGCGGAAGGCAAAGGTCCCGAGTTCGAGTCTCGGTCCGGCACACAGTTTTAATCTGCCAGGAAGTTTCGCGGCATATATGTAAATTATATTGATAGTTGGTAGACAGTGTGGCACAGTGTGACGCTTTCTGGCGGGGAAGATCAGTTTGGATTCCGTGGAAATACTGGAACACGTGAGGCAATACTAACCTTACGAATTATCTTAGAAGAAAGATTAAGGAAAGGTAAACCTACGTTTCTAACATTTGTAGACTTAGAGAAAGCTTTTGACAATGTTGACTGGAATACTCTCTTTCAAATTCTAAAGGTGGCAGGGGTAAAATACAGGGAGCGAAAGGCTATTTACAATTTGTACAGAAACCAGATGGCAGTTATAAGAGTCGAGGGACATGAAAGGGAAGCAGTGGTTGGGAAGGGAGTGAGACAGGGTTGTAGCCTCTCCCCGATGTTATTCAATCTGTATATTGAGCAAGCAGTAAAGGAAACAAAAGAAAAATTTGGAGTAGGTATTAAAATTCATGGAGAAGAAATAAAAACCTTGAGGTTTGCCGATGACATTGTAATTCTGTCAGAGACAGCAAAGGACCTGGAAGAGCAGTTGAACGGAATGGACAGTGTCTTGAAAAGAGGATATAAGATGAACATCAACAAAAGCAAAACGAGGATAATGGAATGTAGTCGAATTAAGTCGGGTGATGCTGAGGGAATTAGATTAGGAAATGAGACACTTAAAGTAGTAAAGGAGTTTTGCTATTTGGGGAGCAAAATAACTGATGATGGTCGAAGTAGAGAGGATATAAAATGTGGACTGGCAATGGCAAGAAAAGCGTTTCTGAAGAAGAGAAATTTGTTAACATCGAGTATAGATTTAGGTGTCAGGAAGTCGTTTCTGAAAGTATTTGTATGGAGTGTAGCCATGTATGGAAGTGAAACATGGACGGTAAATAGTTTGGACAAGAAGAGAATAGAAGCTTTCGAAATGTGGTGCTACAGAATAATGCTGAAGATTAGATGGGTAGATCACATAACTAATGAGGAAGTATTGAATAGGATTGGGGAGAAGAGAAGTTTGTGGCACAACTTGACCAGAAGAAGGGATCGGTTGGTAGGACATGTTCTGAGGCATCAAGGGATCACCAATTTAATATTGGAGGGCAGCGTGGAGGGTAAAAATCGTAGGGGGAGACCAAGAGATGAATACACTAAGCAGATTCAGAAGGATGTAGGTAGCAGTAGGTACTGGGAGATGAAGAAGCTTGCACAGGATAGAGTAGCATGGAGAGCTGCATCAAACCAGTCTCAGGACTGAAGACCACAACAACACCAACAACAGTCGAGCCGTTGACCTGCATCTCGCATGGTTCTCGTGGAGGAGGTATTACACAAGCAGCATGACGCAATCGCTCCACAGACGTTCCTCTAGCTTGCAGCCAGTCTGGCGGTTGGGCTCCGCAGCGTGCCCTGGAGGCGCTCCCACAAGTGTCTGCACGAGCGCGGGTCGCGTGGCCGCGTGGCCCACACGCAACGCCGTCGGCAGCACGTGTTGTGCGGCTTCCGGAGGTAATCCCAGCCTCGCCCGACCATAGGGTACACGTAACTTCGTGGGTCAGGCGATATTCCGCGTCCTACAACTGGCTGGCTGCTATGTAGGGCACACAGAGGACACACACACGAGTAAAGAATATATCACCAGTTGGAAGATTGCTCAGTTGCACTTCTGGCCATCATAATTACAAAAAAAAAGAAAAGCCTAAATTTTTCTTACTGGCCGTGTATATTTAGGTTATTTATTTAATCTGACCAGGTTAGGGCCATCAGGCGCTCTCTTACATCTGACCATGCGTTCTATATATACTGACGGAAGATATTGCTGCACCAAGAAGAAGCTGTACGACGTAAACGAAAGTTGGTAGGCATTTTTCTACACCTTTTAACGGAACATATTAAAGGCTTTACTGTACCGAAGTATGCGATATCCTCAAAATTCAACCAGTTTAACGAGTATTTATGATTATAGAAAAGTTATTGTGTATGTTAACAATGATTGCATAACATGTCTCCGTAAACAGTCAACCCATTAAATTATACTGAATAACTGACCCACACAAAAGTTTATGTCACTTGATCACTGATACAGCAAATGTCATCATGTAAAAACACTAAGTTCATCTTAAATAATTAATATGAAGTACGAAAAATAGTGGACAACTTTGCTATTTTAGATATCCTTAAATAAAAATCACCCAGTGAAACCTATTTGTTCACTAGGAGCGTTTTTCACTCAGTATTCACGTAATTAATCCTATTTTAGATTAAAACCAATGTAATTCTTAATAATTCATGTTATTTACTTATTTATGCAAATTAGAGAAGTCAATTGACAAACTTCTAAAAAACGACCTTTTTGTAACAAAGAATTATTCTGTCAAGTCAACAAATCTGTCTGTCATTTTAATAACACGTTAAATTATGTCACTCGATGCAAATTAATAACTTTTCTGCACAAATTATGATAACAGATGTACATGTGACTTGTAAACTATATCTCTTTTTAGTAGTTCTTTGACAATGTTATAAATACAAGCAGCAAGAACGGTCGGGAGGCAGTCGGAATGTCACTTTGGTAAAGTGTGTTTGTGTGTTATTGTTTGAGGTGGATAAACAAAGCAAAGAACATGTAAAGGAAGTACTACTTTGTGTTGTGTCATGGTCTTTGGTGGACAGTGGAATTAAGATGGCCACCAGAGTAATAAATATTTGAAGTTTACATATTTGTTGGTTTCGCTCGTTCTTTATCATCAGAAGCACATAAAAAAACACGGGACCTCATGTTTTTAACCCTAGACAACCACATTTAGAGCCAGCATCAGCATCGAGACACAGCAGCGATCCAGCAAGTGGCAGCGATTACCACAACACAATGCATTTTAATGGCGCCAACCTAACATCAAAAATGGGAGTGAAATAGTGCGATTATAGCAATTAGCTATATCTACGACTAGGCGACCATTACAACCTGAAAGATGAGGTGTATTCGAACTTCGCACCAGTCGCATAAAAGAGGCGCTAGTAGCGCCACTGTGGCGATCCCAATCAGATTTGCTTTAAATACACACTGTAACGGTTCTGAGCGGTAGTTACCTTTGAGAGTGGACATGGTGGTTGGTGGTAGTCAAGAATGCTTTTGAACTACAAAGACGCCATTATTTACGCCTCACTGAGTTTGAACGAGGTCGTGCAGAAGGACTACGAAAAGCTGGATGTTCATTCTGCAGTACTGCAGAAAGACTTGGTAGGGATGCAGCCACTGTACGTGACTGCTGGCAGCGGTGGCCACGAGAGTATACAGCCGCAAGGAGAGCGGCCTCTGTACGGCAAGGTAGCGCTACCGAGATGAAAGACGGTCGTGTTCGGCGTGTGGCTCTGCCGCATCGCACTGCATCCGCAGCAGTAGTTGGCACTGCACTGGCACAGCGAACTGTCACAAATAGGTTACTTCAGGCACAGTTCCGAGCCAGGCGTCGTGTGGCGTACATTCCGCTGATCCCAAGCCACCAGCACCTGCGACTTTAGTGCTGTTAAGCGAGAACTCATTTGTGGGCAGGGTGGAGGTCTGTCGTGTTTTCTGATGAAGGCTGGTTCCACCTTGGTGCCAGTGATGGCCGTGTTTTGGTTAGAAGGAGATCTGCCGCCAACGTGTCTGCGTACTGGGAACTAGAGATGGGCAAAACTGTTCTTTTCAGAGATCGGATCAGAACTGTTCACTCCCTGAAATGAATTAGCTCTTTTTCATGACTCACCACTCATTTACAATAGAAAATAAATGGAAGGCACATTGCCCTTTAAACTTGGTTTATTCCAGTACTATACCTGTATTTTGATCTTGTTTGATCCTATTTTGAAGTAACACAGATAATGAGTAAGAATTTTGTATTGTTTATTGAAGTTTCCACGATATGACAAAGTTTTTGATTATTGATTTATTTTGCACTATCGTGGTTTTTTGGGTGATCGGAAAATGTTGTAACTTGAGATTTACATTAACAATATATTTGGCTATAATGTATTAAAATTTCATTAACCTCATACAAATACATCACAAGCCATATATTTTTAAAGTGAATGTTTCCTTCCGGAGACGCCTAAAATCGCAAAATCCGTACCAGAATAAGAAAAAAAAATATAAATTTGACTGTAAAACGAAAGTGCTGCATATAGCCTTACGCAGAATAAAACAAGGAAAATATTTGTGTATCACATTTTGCGATACGTTTATCGGTTCGCTCGTAATTAAAGCGTAAATTCGAGTGTCCATAATAAAAATCCTATAGTAAGAGGAGTCGTCAGGAACCTAATCTGATCAGTTTAAACAAATAAAAATAAAATAAAAACAAATGATGTATACATAACATAATAATGAAATATACATAGCGGTATTACTACGAAGAACAATATCCAGTAGAGACGAACTCCGATGCAGAAGTACTGAGTCGAGCAGGTCGAGCCACCAGCTGTATTACTGCGTGAGCTGAGACCACAGAGACCAGAGTGACACCTGAGTTGCTTTGCTCAACGCTCTGGCTAGAGTCGAGAACGGTGGGGTGAGTGTTGAGCGGGAGAGTTCCGAGGGTGGGGGGAGCGCTGAACTCACCCGCTCCGAGACAAATCGTCCGTTCTCTTGCGAGCAGGTTGTTGCAAGTAGTTCTTATGTTATCCGCTAGGTGGCTCTCTGTCCTGTTGCTCGCATCAACTGCCCAGAGGGCAGGACGTCCGACTGAAACGATCGCCGACAGAGTGCGATGCGAAGTTAAGCTGCGCCAGACACTGCACGCGGCAGACGACACACAGAGATGGCACGGCATATGTGAAACACAAAATCCAATGGGGCACTGCACAATGCAGGCGGCCAAGGTAGAAGCAGGGCAGAGGCCGGCGCTGGCTGTGTTGTGTGGCGTGCACTGTGCTGTGACCAGCAGAGGCGCTGCTGATATGCTCCGTCTCTCTCTCTCTCTCTCTCTCTCTCTCTGCCGTGGGAAACGTTTGGAGCTACCGTTCTTATTTTCTGAATCACTGATTGTTCACTCCTTTGAAAGATTCAACTCTATGAATCAGTTCAGGAGCGGATCCCCCATCTCTACTGGGCACACTGGACCTACACCTGGAGTTATCGTCTGGGGTGCGATTACGTATGGCGGCAGGAGCATTCTCTTGGTTATCTCGCCGATACTGACTGCAAATTTCTACCTCAGTTAGGTGATTCGATGTGTTGTGCTGCCATTCATGAACAGCATTCCAGGGGGTGTTTCCCAACAGGATAACGCCCGCCCACATACCGCTGTAGTAGCCCAACACGCTCTACAGAGTGTCGACATGTTGCCTCAGCCTGCTCGATTACCATTTCTGTCTCCAGTCGAGCACATATGAGATATCATCGGAGACCTCCACCGTCGTTGACAAACAGCATTAACCGTCCCTTTACTGACCGACCACGTTCAACACGCACGGAACCTCCACCCCAGACACTGACAGTCGGCACCTGCACAACACAATGCACGCACGTCTGCAAGTTCGCGCTCAACATTCTGTCGGTTACAGCGGTTATTGATATACCAGCATTTCACACTTGCAATGGCTCATCTCGCACTTACAATAACCTGCCATCTTATAACGTTAATCACTTAAATACATTACCGAAAAAACGTGTTTCCGAAATTTTATTACTCTATATTACTTATCTTTTGGTGTTGCCATTTTTTCCGTCTGCATTTTTTACATTGCTACTTTCCAGAAAACGTGTTACTCTTAATGTAGAGCATAAAAAAATCCAGTAGTACAGATGAAAACAAAAAAACATGCACACAGTTTTCATTCGTGCACGATAAATACAACAGTAATTAGAAATTTCGGTAAGGTAGAATTTTTAATTATGAGTTCTAGCAGCAGTGGGCATGGAGAAGGGGATATAGGAGGGAGGGAAAGATGAAAGCGGTAAGACGGAGTTAAGAATATGGGGGAGGAGAAAGTGGCGTTAGTGATAGAGAAGGGGCGTAACTCGGAGAAGAGAGGAGAGCTGGATTTGCTGTTTGACAGAGAGGAAGCTGGCCGTGTACGTTAATTTTGGGGAAGCGCCATGAGAAGGCCAAAAAAGTATCAGGACTTCGACATGCGCGAAGAATGCAGGGCAGCGTGTTCCAGAGGCGGGCAGCAGCGATTGCGAAGCAGTTTCACACTGTTTTTCTTCTGTGAATGGTCACAGCTAGAGTACTAGGTAGGTGAATGTCGGCACGAAAGATGTCTAATCTCTGAGGAGAGGTACTGGGGAGCTTGTACACTGAGCAGCCGGTGAGGTAGACACAGCATGCGGTAGTCCCGTAGCTTGTCTGGCCGAAAGTGACTGTACTAACTGAGCGTATAAGGCACCGAGATGGTCATATCGACGAATGTTCCGCCTGTAACTTACACAAGCATCCGTGAATAGCTGTACCCTTCTTATGTCTTCCGACATATAGTGACAGTATTCTCCGACCAGTTTAAGTTCTCATCCCAAGTTACACCCAAGTTCTTACCTGCTATTTTTATATGTTGGGATGCCGTCGAATTGAATGGGAGACGAGTTTTATATTACCACTAAATATGGGGGAGAGTGTCGCTGAAATGATACAGGAGTTCGGATGGACATCATTAAAACAAAAGTGTTTTTCATTGTGGCGGGATGTTCTGACGAAATTTCAATCACCAGCCTTCTCCTTCGAAAGTGAAAGTATTCTGTTAGCGCCGACCTACTTAGGGAGAAACGATCACCACAATAAAAGGCAAATCAGACCTCCAACGGACAGATACAAATGTTCGATTCCCCCGCGCGCTGTTCGAGACTGGAATAGAAGGGAATTATTGTGAAGGTGGTTCGATAAACCCTCTGCCAGGCACTTAAATGTGAGTTTCAGTGTATCCATTTAGATGTAGATGTAGATGAGACAATTGATCGCGGAATTCTGATGGGATACTAAGACTGCTTCCGGCTTTACAACATACAAGGAAGAATTCACAACTAATTTATGGATGTCCAGCTTATTGCATGAACGAGGGACTTCAGCCGATGAAATATATGAGAAAAAGCACCACCACAGGTGCATCACCCGACTAGTTTCGGCGGCGCATTACCGCCATCCTCAGGCCCCACCACTGCCAACACAATATTTGATTTCCTTGGCGCATGTACTGTGCTACCCTTATTAGTAGCACACTTGGGCTAGGTTTCATCAGGACTCTATACTCGACGCTGTGTTGTCTCCAATGCACAACACGGGGTCGAGTATGGACCCCTGGCGAAAACTAGCCCACTCGTGCTAGTAACAATAGTCTGTGGGATCCTGCGCACTCGTTTCATACAGGGTACCTGTGGAAGCTGTTTTCTCAGACAGATAAGTAACAATTCAAGCAAATCTTACAAATGGAGTTTATTACAATATGATGACTGACAATACTTAAGTGGCGTTTCTACCAAGATCGGTTGCAAGCAAATGGCGACATGCAAATAATCAATGTCCTTCGATGCACACAATTTCCTTGCATGCAACTCACACAAGTTCATAAGTCACTGCTATAGAGAAACTTCCTGGCAGATTAAAACTGTGTGCCGGACCGAGACTCCAACTCGGGACCTTTCCCTTTTGCGGGCATGCGCTCTACCAACTGAGCTACCCAAACACGACTCACGCCGCGTCCTCACAGCTTTACTTCCGCCAGTACCTCGTCTCCTACCTTCCAAACTTTACAGAAGCTCTCCTGCGAACTTTGCAGGACTAGCACTCCTGAAAGAAAGGATACTGCAGAGACATGGCTTAGCCACAGCCTAGGGGATGTGTTCCAGAATTAGATTTTCACTCTGCAGCGGAGTGTACGCTGTTGTGAAACTTCCTGGCAGATGAAAACTGTGTGCCGGACCGAGACTCGAACTCGGGACCTTTGCCTTTCGCGGGCAAGCGCTCTACCAACTGAGTTACCCAAACACGACTCACGCCCCGTCCCAGAGGTCCCGAGTTCGCGTCTCGGTCCGGCACACAGTTTTAATCTGCCAGGAAGTTTCACAACAGCGCACACTCCGCTGCAGAGTGAAAATCTCATTCTGGCACTGCTATAGACTTTATACCGCAGCTGGTCTTTTAGTTCAAAAATGGTTCAAATGGCTCTGAGCACTATGGGACTTAACTTCTGCGGTCATCTGTCCCCTAGACCTTAGAACTACTCAAACCTAACCAACCTAAGGACATCACACACATCCATGGCCCGCATCTCGTGGTCGTGCGGTAGCGTTCTCGCTTCCCACGCCCGGGTTCCCGGGTTCGATTCCCGGCGGGGTCAGGGATTTTCTCTGCCTCGTGATGGCTGGGTGTTGTGTGCTGTCCTTAGGTTAGTTAGGTTTAAGTAGTTCTAAGTTCTAGGGGACTTATGACCACAGCAGTTGAGTCCCATAGTGCTCAGAGCCATTTGAACCATTTGAACACATGCATGCCCGAGGCAGGATTCGAGCCTGCGACCGTAGCTGTCGCGCTGTTCCAGACTGTAGCGCCTAGAACCGCTCGGCCACCCCGGCCAGCTGGAGCGGCGCTTATACTCTCTCCGTACGGGTGTCGCTGCTGTCGTGGCGTCGTCCCAGTCAGTGTTCTATTGGCTGACGTCGTCTCACAGCCTTCTCTGCTGTTTCGTTCAGGCTGACGTCCCGGCGCTTGATGTTACGCCGGAACAGAATCTCACAGTAAATCCGCCAAGGAAATAAAATACTCTTTTGGCAGTTGTGGGGCCTGAGGACTGCGGTAATGTGCCGCCGAAACTAGTCGTGCGTCATGACAGAGCTCTGGTGGTATCTTGTCTCATACAATTCACGATTAAATTCATTAGTGATCTGAGGGTCTACAGGGTACGAAATTTTGTGCACAGTGCTGCGACCAATGGCTGCATCAGTGACACTGACCTGAATGGGCAACAATTCGAACTGATCTTGGATGACAAGGACAGGTAGTTCATTCCATGTCAGTTCGACTGGACGCCAGATTTCAACAATAGTAGTGTCTGGCGAGTGGTGGCGTGCTGGTCTCTGGAAAACGCGCTGGTCAGAGTTACAGTCCAACTACCTCTCTGTTCTTCATCTTCTTGAAAGACCTAGACAACAGGCCACAGCCACCGACCCAGAAATGTAAAATTTGCTGTCCAAATTGGCGGCTATGCAAACCACATATCCTGATGATGTTTACCCAGTGGCACACCATACACTCACGCCCGGTGACGGACGTGTTTGACGAAGACGAGAGCAACTGCGCAATTTTCCTTCTCCTCAGGAAATCCTCACAGGGACGCGACCACCGAGAAGCTGTTCGTAGAAGCGGTACTGCTTACTCATTTCACTTGAGAGTGTGCATTATCACTCACATCACATTTCCAGTACGCTTGCAAAAAAGTGAATTAGGAACAGCAAATTTTCTCAGTTAAAATTGTCACAGTGGCTTAGGCAAATTTAGCATGTATTGCACTACTGGCCATTAAAATTGCTACACCAAGAAGAAATGAAGATGATAAACAGGTATACTTTGGACAAATATTTTATACTAGAACTGACACGTAATTAGACTTTCACGCAGTTTGGGTGCATAGATCGTGAGAAATCAGTACCCAGAACAACCACCTCTGGCCGTAATAACGACCTTGATACGTCTGGGCATTGAGTCAAACAGAGCTTGGATGGCGTGTACAGCTACAGCTGTCCATGCAGCTTCAACACGATACCACAGTTCATCGAGAGTAGTGACTGGCGTATTGTGACGAGCAAGTTGCTCGGCCACCATTGAGCAGACGTTTGCGTTTGGTGAGATATCTGGAGAATGTGCTGGCCAGGGCAGCAGTCGAACATTTTCTGTATCCTAAGAGGCCCGTAAAGGACCTGCAACATGCGGTCGTGCATTATCCTGCTGAAATGTAGGGTTCCGTAGGGATCGAATGAAGGGTAGAGCCACGGGTCGTAACACATCTGAAATGTAACATCCACTGCTCAAAGTGCCGTCAATGTGAACAAGAGGTGACCGAGACGTGTAACCAATGGCAACCCATACCATCACGCCAGGTGATACGCCAGTATGGCGATGACGAATACACGCTTCCAATGTGCGTTCACTGCGATGTCGCCAAACACGGATGCGACCATCATGATGCTGTAAGCAGAATCTGGATTCATACGAAAAAATGACGTTTTGCCATTCGTGCACCCAGGTTCGTCGTTTAGTACACCATCGCAGGCACTCCTGTCTGTGATGCAGCATCAAGCGTAACCGCAGCCACGGTCTCCGAGCTGATAGTCCATGCTGCTGCAAACGTCGTCGAACTGTTCGTGCAGATGGTTGTTGTCTTGCAAACGTCCCCATCTGTTGACTCAGGGATCGAGACGTGGCTGCACGATCCGTTACAGCCATGCGGATAAGATGCCTGTCATCTCGACTGCTAGTGATGCGAGGCAGTTGGGATCCAGCACGGCGTTCCGTATTACCCTCCTGAACCCACCGATTCCATATTCTGCTAACAGTCATTGGATCTCGACCAAAGCGAGCAGCAATGTCGCGATACGATAAACCGCAATCGCGATAGGCTACAATCCGACCTTTATCAAAGTCGGAAACGTGATGGTACGCATTTCTCCTCCTTACACGAGGCATCACAACAACGTTTCACCAGGCAACGCCGGCCAACTGATGTTTGTGTATGAGAAATCGGTTGGAAACTTTCCTCATGTCAGATCGTTGTAGGTGTCGCCACCGACGCCAACCTTGTGTGAATGCTCTGAAAAGCTAATCATTTGCATATCATAGCATCTTCTTCCTGTCGGTTAAATTTCGCGTCTGTAGCACGTCGTCTTCGTGGTGTAGCAATTTTAATGGCCAGTAGTGTAAGTTAGCTCTCTTTGCATGCCATCACGAATATCTTGTTTTGTTGACCAGTATTCTGTGAATTATGTTTGTAGCGAGTGTTATTCAGATGGTCACGCAGCAGCAAAGAAAAACAAAATAGCAGAAACTAAAAGAATATTAAGTTGCTGTTAGAGTTACTGATCAAACACGCTGTCAGTATAAACAATTACTAAGACCACTTGCATGAATGCAGAAATGAAAATTTCAGTACAGCAAAACGTCGGATCGTTCACATGATCAGTTAGGAAACAAAAATCGACAGCATTACCACAATAATGGCTCGTGATTGAAACGTGAGAGTACATTAAAGCCGGCCGCAGAGCTGGTAACGTAGCTAGTGGGCATTAATTGCTCCGCGCCGAGGGGCGTAAATTACATTACTAACGCTCCACGCCGTTGAAACTGGTTCCTCCCAATACAGGAGACGCGAGAACAGTAACTTCAATCAGATCAGATAATAGCTGTACTAAATAACTTTCGTTTTGACGAAAACCCATAAGCCTGTTCAATAGCGGAAGCGTATATGGTATCAGTCGAATTTGTTAACACACATACTGACGCAGCTGAGACAGAACGTCCACCCGGGACATCTAGAACGACTAAATATACCGGAGTGCGATAGACACTGAGCTACAGCGGAGAATGTGGCGAATTTTCTGACGTCGGCAAATAATTTTTTACTTCACAGCTGCGGAATCGTATACCGATTTTGTTCTTTTTATGCTGAACTACTTAGTTTCTTTCTCTCGCACTGGAGAGAGCCTTCAGCCACATAACAGGTGTCAGACGTCAACATGTAACCTCCCCCTCACTTATCGACCTTAATGACAGTGGAAAACCGCGTGCACCTAATGGAAATTTGGAAAAAAAGCAATCATCACCGAAGTTAATTTGTCGGTAAAGAGGGAGGAAAGGGTTACATCTAAATGAAAGGAAAAATGCAAATGAAATTGGTGGAAATTAATTTTGAGAAAAGGGTAAAATTAATGAAGAAAGTAAATGTGTTGTCGTTACGTTAACAATTAATTGGCGTTAATTAGATATTTGAGATTTGGGGAAAATTACGGCCGCCAGTCCTACGGACAACTACAATAATATCTAAAAATGAAAGATTAATGCACATATATTTAGCACTAAAAGCGTGGCAACTGAAGGTTGACACGTGTTGTGTGAAAACTGAATGCTTGTCAGAAGTAATAAATTTCGCTACACTCTGACTTAATTTAGCAAAAGAATTAATAAAACCGGAAAATTGAAAGTTAATTTAGTGACTGAAATGAATAGTGAACTTTGTTTCTGAAGCATTACGAAATTCAATAAAATAAGGTTAGCCTTGGGCTACCTCAACAATTATTTCAAGAGCTACTTGAATCTACGCAATTTAGAAATAAGAGATTTAACTTTGAACTTGAATTAAATAATTCTGAACAATTAACAATAGTCAGTAAAATTTAGTACGTACCAAGCTGAGCTGCAGTCACAGGTAAGCTAAAATACGGTAACAAAACTCGCACTCTTAATTTGTGCTTGTGTAATCTAACATTGTGGCCAGCTATGAATACTTTAACTGAACTTTGAAATTAAAGCAGTGAAATGGAATGATATTATCTTAATGCTCGCGTTTGAATTTCAACGACACTCGGGTTCATTCCGGAAAAGGAAGGGACCCTGCTTGGTAATGCAATTGGGACAATAAGCAAGAAAGGTTCATGCTAAGATGCTGTAATTTGCTAATGGAATAGTTTGAAAACCTGAGGTCTGCCATACAGTTGTAAAACTTTACGTGCTTTCAGTCTTCCTTGTTGGTTGATTGAAGGTTTGAAGTCGTCGGTCGAGGAGGTGGCGACAGTCACTCATTGTCGGCCGTCACTGTTGAAGAAGCTGGATGTTGGCGCGCCTTCTTCTCGACACTGCCACCAGGCGAAACGGGCTTTTGATGTGCACCAGCTAATGCTTCCCGTGTCAGGAACTATCATAGCAAGTCGAGCGCAATTACATGCTGCCAAACCGCAAAAGCGCGGCAACTAGCGGGAGCGTCACACAACACACCTCTCCACCGCCCTACTCCAGCCAGACTCTCTCTGCTCTACCAGCGCTCCACGCGGCAGAGTTAGCACTACCAAAGACCCTAAACACTTTGGTTCTCCACACGACCTATCGATGTATTCGTTCGATAGCATAGTTTTCCCTAGGCAAGACCCAGCGTAAAAATACAAATAGTATTTACAAAACAAACCGATTATACATCGACACAAATGCATACATATATATATATACAAATAGTAAAACAATTACAATATATAAAGACACAGAAATGTCATATCTTCAGGTAACAAAATAAGGAAAAATCTATAGTACAATAGATGGAAATAGAAGGATATGCATTTCCGGCGTTACAAACAGTAAACGGATGTGCAAAAATTTAGGACGAAACCAGCTTCCACATGATGTGTCAGTCCCAAGTAACACAGCTCGATGAAACTTGGGTCACACATAGAAACAACTGCTACAGTGTAGTACAGTAGAGTGCAGCACAGTGCAGTACGTTACAGGGCGGCACAAGAGATAACTGAGGAGACGAACACAAATGACACTTTTATCCAAGGGCAGAAGAAACCGCGGTTTACGATGGTCCCATGGACGCTACACAGAGGTGACAAAAGTCACGGGACACCTCCAAATATCGTGTCGCACCTCCCCGTGACCGGCGTAGTGCAGCGGCGACGTGGCGTGCACCGAGCACGTCATCGGAACGAAGTCCCCTGCAGAGATATTGAGCAGTACTGCCTCTATAGCCGTCCACAATTGTGGGACTGTTGCCGGTGCAGGAAAAAAAAAGTGTGTGAATTCCTAAGGGACCAAACTGCTGAGACTTACACACTACTTAAACTAGCTTAACGCTACGGACAACACCCACGCCCATGCCCGAGGGAGGACTCGAACCTCCGGCGGGAGGGGCCACGCAATCGGTGACATGGCGCAGACGAATCCATCCAAATGGGCTTTGTCGCTAAACGCGCTGAGTAATTTCCATCATTCCCCGCGGCCAACCGTGCAGTTTGAACGTCCTAACGCAAACCGTTCAGAAGTTATGACGATTTTATTTCATACAGTTCAAAAATTGTCACCCTGTAGTACGGCGTTTGTATTACAGCGCCGCTGGTCGCTACCGTAACCCACCCATCCAGACCTCTTTATCTGTAAAAGTATGTTTTTTAGTCGTCTTTCCTGCTTGGTTCCGCTATTCTAGTCCTTCGTAGGTCTGACAACTTCCTGCCTTTCTGGAGGTCTCCACGTCCACGTTTTCTGAGTTCTTCTGTTATCATCCACACGTCTCATATTGCCATATCATTCCGTTTTCTTTCAGTATACTGCACTAACACTGATTTTATTTCCATAATTCGCTTGATGTCTTCATTCCGTACCATATTCATTACCATGGTTTTGCGACATCTTCTTTAGAACATCAATCTCTTTGTCAGGGACCTTTCTTTCATTTTCTACGCTGATGTCCTCACTTCTGCCTCATATGTTACAGTGAGTTTCATATAACGCTTCAATAGTCGCTTGTTTGTACCTTCCATTATAGTGGATGTAGCTACTTGTTTATCACCTTTGCTTTCCTTACTGCACTTTTTATACTTCTCTAACCTCTTGCATTCGCTGTGTGGCGCCCAAGTATTCATACAAGGTTTTATTCTCAGAATTTTTAAGTTGCACTCCAATGAACATACACACTGGGCCTTCCAACAGTCATCTCCGTGCTAGACTCCTCGTATTCATCCCCTAAATTTCGAAACACAGTACCTATGTTTTCTTCATCCTCGGGAATAATAAAATAGTCATTCATAAACAGTAGATCGTATATTTAGCATTATCTTTTCCTACTTGTGGAGGCATCCTTGATATTTCCTCCAGCATGTTTAAGGGCCTTATGAACAGCGGCGGATGCTGTGTAAGAGCACAAGAGCACTTGAACACTATAACTTTCGATACTCCCCCCCCCCCCCCCCCCGTTATTTTTTTAATGCTGTTGAACGTAACGTAGATGCTGAAATATGAAAGATACGACTTAAAACTTCCGCGCTACTGCTCCTCGTAGACTCTGTGAAACTGGTATCAGGATTGCGAGCACATTTTCAGTTTTGCCAGTTTTAAGGAGCTTGATGTAATGGCGTGATGTAATGGCCTTACAGGCCAAATACATGCGGATTTGATAAATAACGTGCACGGTTCACGATGTGCACAGCTAGCCCTTGCCACTCAACTAGAAGTTCACGTTGGTGCCACCAGATGGTAGCACACTGCGGCTCACTTTTATCCCCTTTCGCTCGGCATAAATCCTTTTGATGTTAGTAGACTTCTCAGATATTCTAATTCACTCACTCTGTGCTGTAATATAGATAGGACGTCAATATATGTTAAAGTTGTACTGACAGTAAACCTGTTTTCTGGCTTTATGAATGAGTTATAGTATATTATGTTATGAATTTTATCATAAAGTAATCCATTTCAGGGACTGAGAATCATAAGGGCCTTTAGCACATCACCGTTGACTGTGAGATTGTAGCATTTAAATTATTCATGCTTCTAAAATCTGTTGATCTTATAATGAGTCAGGTTTATCTGTGCTGTAGGCCCACACCATACATGAAATTTCACGAAAAGCTGTATCAAAGGTTTCCTTGATATTCACATAAATGTGGGATCGACGGCGGTGTGCTTTAGGCCCTTATAGATCTCAGCGCGTCACTTGCGCTCTAGTCAAGTGACTATGTTGATGCGCATTACTACTCGAGTTTAATCGGTATTACAGACGGCACTTTGTGTTTGGAGTCGGTTGTTTACTGTGCGGAAATCGGCTTTCGTGCGCAGTGTAAACATGAAGTATGTTGAATCTATTTCAAATGCTAACAGAGAAGTAAACCTGTGAGGACGGGTCGTGAGTCGGGCTCGGGTAACTCAGTCGGTAGAGCACTTGCCCGTGAGAGGAAAAGGTCTCGAATTCGAGTCTCAGAACACGGCTTTGATCTACCAGGAAGTTTCCTATCAGGGCACACCCCGCTGCAGAGTGAAAATATGCTTCTGAGAATAGAAAAGTAAATTACCAGGAAAAGTTAGCCTTAAAGGAACTAGGGCCTCCGAGAACAGATCCTTTGATTGAGAGAGTGACGAAATCAAATAAGCGTGACTACAAGCGAACATTTAACTAGGAAGTGTACAGTTAGTACAAATTGCTGTGTGGCTGCAGCGTAGGAATATCAGATTTTTAGCCCGGAAGTGAACCCTTGAACTGCCGGTCTGTGTGGCCGAGCGGTTCTAGGCGCTATAGTCTGGAACCGCGCGACCGCTACAGTCGCAGGTTCGAATCCTGCCTCGGGCACGGATGTGTGTGATGTCCTTAGGTTAGTTAGGTTTAAGTAGTTCTAAGTTCTAGGGGACTGATGACCTCAGATGTTAAGTCCCATAGTGCTCAGAGCCATTTTAAATTCTTGAACTAATACATTTGGTTCATGGTGTGGGTTCCTGCAGTCATGTCCTAGTTCATGAACCACGGGCAACGTATGAGTGGCCAAGTAAGTGGTCCCGACAGTCGGGATACCAGTTACTTTGGAATAAGGCTGGGCATCTCGGACATATTCTGAGTCGTGGTCACCTTTTTGCTCATACGGCAAAGACTACCAAATCCACCGGTTAGTCCCTCAGCCGTTAGGGGTAAAACCCAGTGGGACTCGGGGCAAGTAA
The DNA here is from genome assembly GCF_023864275.1 of Schistocerca cancellata. NCBI lineage: Eukaryota > Metazoa > Arthropoda > Insecta > Orthoptera > Acrididae > Schistocerca > Schistocerca cancellata. The sequence continues at coordinate 586,263,059 of NC_064632.1, read as the reverse complement.
GGCTAGCAACCTGCTTCCCTGGTACTTTAAATATGATGCTGGCAATAATCAGAGCAAAATGCCTCGAACCTTTGGAGGTGACGGAGTCCCACCTCTAACTGACAAACCAGGGACTCCTAAGATACGACTTGGCAAACAAATAGTAATGAGATGGGGAGCTATTAATATCAATGGGGGCTACTCTGGGAAGAAGGTAGAGCTGGCAGAGGCTGCAGGTAAGATGGGGCTGGACTTTTAGCTGTTAGTGACACTCGGGTAAGGGGTGAGAAAGAAGAGGAAGTGGGAGAATACGAGGTCTACCTGTCAGGAGTCAAAGCAGGAATAGCACAATGGGGTGTAGGGCTTTACATCAGGAAAGAAATGGAACCCAGCGTAGTTGCAATAAGGTATGTAAACGAACGACTGATGTGGATAGATTTGACAGTGTCTAGCAAGAAAATTAGGATTGTGTCAGTATATTCGCATTGTGAAGGGACAGATCAAGATAAGATGGATAGTTTTTATGAGGCACTCACTGATGTAGTTGTTAGAGTAAAGGACAAGGACTGTGTTCTGCTCATGGGTGATTTTAGCGCCAGGATTGGAAATCGAACAGAAGGGTATGAAAAGGTTATGGGTAAAGTTGGAGAGGATATGGAGGCCAACAGGAACGGGAAACAACTCTTGGATTTCTGTGCCAGTATGGGCTTAGTAATCACAAACTCCTTTTTTAAACATAAGAACATTCACCGGTATACTTGGGAAGGCAGGGGAACCAGATCTGTCATTGACTATATAATAACAGATCAGGAATTCAGGAAGGCTGTGAGGGACACACGTGTATTCAGGGGATTCTTTGATGACACTGATCATTATTTAATCTGCAGTGAAATTGAGATTGTCAGGCCGAAAGTGCAGGACGTCAGGTCCATATGTAGGAGGATAAGAGTGGAGAAACTTCAGGATAAGGAAATCAGGCACAAGTACATAACAGCGATCTCAGAAAGATACCAGTTAGTTGAATGTAGTCAATTACAGTCATTGGAAAAGGAATGGACAAGGTAAAGGGACACAGTACTAGAAGTGGCTAAAGAATGTCTTGGAACAGTAGTGTGTAAAGGTAGGATGAAGCAAACAGCTTGGTGGAATGACAGAGTCTAGGCAGCCTGTAAAAGGAAAAAGAAGGCGTATCAAAAATGGCTACATACTAGAACCCAGGTAGACAGAGAAAGTTATGTTGAAGAACGAAACAAAGCCAAACAGATAATTGCAGCATCCAAGAAGAAATCTTGGGAAGACTTTGGAAACAGGTTGGAGATTCTGGGTCAAGCTGCTGGAAAACCATTCTGGAGTGTAATTAGCAGTCTTCGAAAGGGAGGTAAGAAGGAAATTACAAGTATTTTGGACAGGTCAGGAAAACTGCTGGTGAATTCTGTGGATGCCTTGGGCAGATGGAGGGAATATTTTGAAGAGTTGCTCAATGTAGGTGAAAATACGATCAGTAATGTTTCAGATTTCGAGGTAGAATGGGATAGGAATGATGATGGAAATAGAATCACATTTGAGGAAGTGGAGAAAATGGTCAATAGATTGCAGTGCAATAAAGCGGCTGGGGTGGATGAAATTAAGTCGGAACTCATCAAATACAGTGGAATGTCAGGTCTTAAATGGCTACACAGGATAATTGAAATGGCCTGGGAGTCGGGACAGGTTCCATCAGACTGGACAAAAGCTGTAATCACACCAATCTTTAAACATGGAAACAGAAAAGATTGTAACAACTACAGAGGTATCTCTTTAATCAGCGTTGTGGGTAAAATCTTCTCAGGTATTGTCGAAAGGAAAGTGCGAGTATTAGTTGAGGACCAATTGGATGAAAATCAGTGTGGGCTTAGGCCTCTTAGAGGTTGTCAGGACCAGATCTTTAGCTTAGGGCAAATAATGGAGAAGTGTTATGAGTGGAACAGGGAATTGTATCTATGCTTTATAGATCTAGAAAAGGTATATGACCGGTTATTGTCTGTTCTACGAGATTATGGAGTAGGAGGCAAACTTTTGCAAGCAATTAAAGGTCTTTACATGGATAGTCAGGCAGCAGTTAGAGTTGACGGTAAATTGAGCTCATGGTTCAGAGTAGTTTCAGGGGTAAGACAAGGCTGCAACCTGTCTCCACTGTTGTTCATATTATTTATGGATCATATGTTGAAAACAATAGACTGGCTGGGTGAGATTAAGATATGTGAACACAAAATAAGCAGTCTTGCATATGCGGATGACCTAGTTGTGATGGCAGATTCGATTGAAAGTTTGCAAAGTAATATTTCAGAGCTGGATCAGAAATGTAAGGACTATGGTATGAAGATTAGCATGTCCAAAACGAAAGTAATGTCAATGGGAAAGAAATATAAACGGATTGAGTGCCAAATAGGAGGAACAAAGTTAGAACAGGTGGACGGTTTCAAGTACTTAGGATGCATATTCTCACAGGATGGCAACATAGTGAAAGAACTGGAAGCGAGGTGTAGCAAAGCTAATGCAGTGAGCGCTCAGCTACGATCTACTCTCTTCTGCAAGAAGGAAGTCAGTACCAAGACTGAGTTATCTGTGCACCGTTCAATCTTTCGACCAACTATGTTGTATGGGGGCGAAAGCTGGGTGGATTCGTGTTACCTTATCAACAAGGTTGAGATTACGGATATGAAAGTAGCTAGGATGATTGCGGGAATTAGTAGATGGGAACAATGGCAGGAGGGTGTCCACAACGAGGAAATCAAAGAAAAACTGGGAATGAACTCTATAGATGTAGCAGTCAGGGCGAACAGGCTTAGATGGTGGGGTCATGTTACACGCATGGGAGAAGCAAGGTTACCCAAGAGACTCATGGGTTCAGCAGTAGAGGTTAGGAGGAGTCGGGGCAGACCAAGGAGAAGGTACCTGGATTCGGCGAAGAATGATTTTGAAGTAATAGGTTTAACATCAGAAGAGGCACCAATGTTAGCACTGAATAGGGGATCATGGAGGAATTTGATATGGGGGTATGCTCGAGACTGAACGCTGAAAGGCATAATCAGTCTTAAATGATGATGATGACGATGATGATGAACTAATACATCTGTTAGGGATGTTGTACATCTGTCCGGAAAAATGGTAATGCACGGTTCCTCCCACTTACACAAAAATGAGAAATGGAAAGTTGCGAAGGCTAACTCACTATTTCGTTATTGCCTTAAAGCACACTTAATTATGTGCAAAACGACAAAATTCCACAAAAACAATTCTTTCTTTTGTCAGATAAGTTATGCATCTTGTTGTTTTTATTATTATTATTATTATTATTATTATTATTGGTATTGGCTCTAGTTGTATAAATTTATTGATAAGCATAACTGTTATACAGCAGAAGCTATTAATTTAACACTCTGAAATTTATATGAATACAAAACTTTGTGAACACCCAGAATGTATAGCCACGAGCCACCACTGCTAGCGAATATATATCTTGAGCAATGTAGCAGAAATGCAGCAACCTTGTCTGAACCTCTTGTTAACAGTAAACTGTTACAACAGTCGGTTACCAGCTTGAAGTGTAGTTTTGCTATCATTATTACGTTGATTAACTGCTTTGAGATAAACTGAAGAAACTTTTTGTTTTCAAGTGCTTGCCATTGCAGGCTATCATAAGCCTTATTCAAATGAATAAATTTTATATATATATATCTGTCTTCCACATACTTCCAATTTTTGAGTTATTGCCGATGCATGATGTACCGGTCCACTAAGCTTTTCCGAAACTTCTACCCGCTTTTATATCCTTTGCTTTAGCCTCCTACCAGACAGGTTACCTACAAACAAATTTGCACTTATTCACCTATGATTATTGCAATTTCTTTCATTTCCTTTTTTGTATTAATTTCCGTTAGTAAATTTCCATTCTTCAAGGTTTTTAAGTCCATTGATGCAGCTGTTAAAGACTTCTCCAAGCAGTTCTTTTACCACCAAAGGGGAATTCTTCAGCAGGTGCGTGGTTATTCCTCCAGAACCAGATGCTTTGTTATTCTCCGTATTTACAACTTCTGTATTAACGTCTATTACAGTAACATAGTTAAGATGTTCTCCAGTTTGTAGCGTTTTACAATTAATTTCCTTGAAACGCCCCCTAGCTCCTGTCAACAGTATCGTACAATATTTTCCCCCATTTTCTGTATGTACTGAATATAATCTGTATGCGCTTCAATCGCAGTACATGCGTGCTTAATCGACCATTGTGCGCAAATGCACAATCCGTTGGAGTGAACTAGGTAGTTAGGCGGTTGGGAGATTGGGTTGAGCAAGTTCAGAGTTGCAGCTTACGGCGGTGGAGTCTAATTACTTGGAGCTCTCAAACACATTACACCCGCCACGGCTCAGAGGGCTTTTGCGATAACACCAGCCCACCAGCCGTCTGCTCGCGACGCGGCAAAGCCGCCGCCTGTGCTGCACTGTGGAGCAGCACATGCTCTTGACGGCTATTGTTTGCTAGGGCGGGAACTCACAGTGGGAAGAGTAGGGGCTTCTTTTATACCTAAGAGCTGAAAATAAAAACAGTAACAAACAAAAATACATTCTTCTTTCTATTTTGTTTCGTTTCAATTTGTAGTGTAATGTCATAACGTTCTTTTCTTCTTAACATACGCAATTGTTTTAAATTAATTGCACACACTACAGCCAACATCAGCGAATATTGTCCGTCACACACTATGCTCTTTGCCTGTCATTTGCCGTTCTCTCCACTTTTCTGGCTGCCGCAAGGTTTGTACACTCTTAAGATGAAAAACAAGGGGAAAGAAACAACCGACGCACCACGAAGGAGTTATGGAAATTGGTCGTCAGTTTATGTACGTAAAGGTAGGTGTGTGTGTGTGTGTGTGTGTGTGTGTGTGTGTGTGTGTGTGTGTGTGTGTGTGGTCTTCAGTCCAAAGACTGGTTTGAAGCAGCTCTCCATGCTGCTCTATCCTGTGCAAGCTTCTTCATCTCCCAGTTCTCACTGCAACCTATATCCTTCTGAATCTGTCTAGTGTATTCATCTCTTGGTCTCCCTCTACGATTTTTACCCTCCACACTGCCCTCCAATACTAAATTGGTGATCCCTTGACGCCTCAGAATATATCCTACCAACCAATCCCTTCTTCTAGTCAAGTTGTGCCACAAACTTCTCTTCTCTCCAATTCTATTCAATACCTCCTCATTACTTATGTGATCTACCCATCTAATCTTCAGCATTCTTCCGTAGCACCACATTTCGAAAGCTTCTATTCACTTCTTGTCTAAACTACTAATCGTCCAAGTTTCACTTCCATACGTGGCTACACTCCATACAAATACTTTCAGAAATGACTTCCTGACACTTAAATCTATACTCGATGTTAACAAATTTCTCTTCTTCAGAAATGCTTTCCTTGCCATTGCCAGTCTACATTTTATATCTTCTCTACTTCGACCATCATCAGTTATTTTGCTCCCCAAATAGCAAAACTCCTTTACTACTTTAAGTGTCTCATTTCCTAATCTAATTCCCTCAGCATCACCCGACTTAATTCGACTACATTCCATTATCCTCGTTTTGCTTTTGTTGATGTTCCTCTTATATTCTCCCTTCAAGACACCATCCATTCCGTTCAACTGCTCTTCCAAGTCATTTGCTGTCTCTCACAGAATTACAATGTCATCGGCGAACCTCAAAGTTTTTATTTCTTCTCCATGGATTTTAATTCCTACTCGGTATTTTTCTTTTGTTTCCTTTACTGCTTGCTCAGTATACAGATTGAATAACATCGGGGATAAGCTACAACCCTGCCTCACTCCCTTCCCAACCACTGCTTCCCTTTCATGCCCCTCGACTCTTATAACTGCCATCTGGTTTCTGAACAAATTGTAAATAGCCTTTTGCTCCCTGTATTTTACCCCTGCCACCTTCAGAATTTGAAAGAGAGTATTCCAGTCAACATTGTCAAAAGCTTTCGCTACGTCTAAAAATGCTAGAAACGTAGGTTTGCCTTTTCTTACTCTATTTTCTAAGGTAAGTCATAGGGTCAGTATTGCCTCACGTGTTCCAACATTTCTGCGGAATCCAAACTGATCTTCCCCGAGGTCGGCTTCTACCAGTTTTTCCATTCGTCTGTAAAGAATTCGTGTTAGTATTTTGCAGTCGTGGTTTATTAAACTGATAGTTCGGTAATTTTCACATCTGTCAACACCTGCTTTCTTTGGGATTGGATAAAGGTACCGACGGGAAATGCAGAATTGTAAACTTAGGCGGGCGATGGATGAATGTGTGACGCTGGGGCGTAGTTTCACGGCGCAGCTGGCAAGAATAGTAAACAGGGGACATGTCGACACCAGGGCACGAAGTCTTTGCATATTTCATTCCGTGTACTCCGATGGATGCAACTAAGTCTCGCAGACAAACGCGTGAACAATATACACAAATGTCGGCACATGAGAGTGGACGTGTAGTTGGGCTCAGAGAAGCCGGCTGGAGTAATCGGAGAATCAGTCGACGTTTGAAAAGAAGCGATGCCAATAATCGACGACGTTTGCAGGAATTAGTGAACCGTGGCACAGCATCAAGAAGGGAGCGGTCGACCTATAGAGACACAGAACGAGAGGGCCGAGCAGTCGTCACAGAGGTACTCACAGCTGGGGATTCGTCATTATCATCGGTCTGACGTGCGACTGGTGGTTCAGTGGCCACAAGGAGTGCAGCGCTGCTCGGCACATTCGGCTGGAATGCAGATGTCTTCAGTGATGAGCCCCGCTAACCAGCGGACACGTGTCTGTAGGCGCCCCAGACAGCGGCGGGATACCATCGAGATTGACGCCTGCCGTACGGCCCGACAACCACGAATGGTGGTCAGGGCGCCGTTTCATGTCATATCAGGAGCCCTTTTGTTATTATCCGCGTGGCTCTACGGTACATCGACGATATTCTGTCCCCCGTTTAGTTGCCCTTCGTGTCAAGCCATTCTCGACTTAATTCGGTTTGATAATGCACCCCCGAAGCCGAGGGAGTTTCTACTGCTTCTCTTCGTGCTTGTCAAACACTACCTCGGCCAGCAGGGACGCCGAATCGCTCCCCAACGGAGAACGTTTGGAGCATTATGGGAAGGGCCGCCCAAATAGCTCGGGATTTTGACTAAAGTGCCAGGTGAACACAATCTGGCAGGATATCCCCCAGGACGACATCCGACAACTCTGTCAGTAAATACCAGTCCGAATAACTGCTTGCATAAGGCCCAGACGTGGAACAACGCGTTATTGCCTTTCTCAGTTAGTGAAGTTCCTTCTCTTGAATAAATCACCCAATTTTCGTGCAACCGCAATCATTTGTTTGTCTGTAGTTGTACCAGGTGATCAAAAAAGTCAGTATAAATTTGAAAACTTAATAAAGCACGGAATAATGTAGAGAGAGAGGTAAAAATTAACACACATGGTTGGAATGACATGGGGTTTTATTAGAACAAAAAAAAAACAAAGTTCACAAAATGTCCGACAGATCTCTTGCGCGCGTCGTTTGGTGATGATCGTGTGCTCAGTCGCCACTTTCGTCATGCTTGGCCTCCCATGTACCCAGACCTCAGTCCGGTTGATTATTGGCTTTGGGGTTACCCGAAGTCGCAAGTGTATCGTGATCGACCGACATCTCTAGGGATGCTGAAAGACAACATCCGACGCCAATGCCTCACCATAACTCCGGACATGCATTACAGTGCTGTTCACAACATTATTCCTCGACTACAGTTATTGTTGAGGAATGATGGTGGACATATTGAGCATTTCCCGTAAAGAACATCATCTTTGCTTTGTCTTACTTTGTTATGCTAATCTGCTATTCTGATCAGATGAAGCGCCATCTGTCGAACATGTTTTGAACTTTTGTATTTTTTTGGTTCTAATAAAAACCCATGTCATTCCAAGCATGTGTGTCAATTTGTACCTCTCTATCTACATTATTCCGTGATTTACTCAGTTTTCAAATTTATACTGACTTTTTGATCACCCAATACATCATATCTACCGATTTCTGTCCCTTTCGGGTAATTCCTTCGTGGTATTTAGCCCTTTTTGTTGGTTAGTCTGTATTAGGAACACATTATCGATGACAGTCTTCTAGAAAGGGATTGCGGGGGCGCCAGTGAGAATTATTTTTTGTTACATTCAACGTTTTGTCTTTTGAAACTGTTTATCAGTCGTTTAGCGATTTCATGGGAACAAAAGCCTTATATCGAACTTCGTGAAAGAGCACAGTCATTTCAGAAATGAGTTAATTACGTTCTGACACTAACCGTGTTGATGGACAGTTCTCCAACATAGTTGTAATTGTTTCACGAAAATTTATCAACATGTTTAGCACAATTTTCGTTCATAGGATCGTGCAAGAAAGACGTTAAAATCACTTGGTAAAGTAGAGAATGGTCGCTTTAAAGAGGAAAATGCCACACAAATATTTCGTTAATGTTGAATAAATTAAGTTCAAAATGGTTCAAATGGCTCTGAGCACTATGGAACTTAACAGCTGTGGTCATCAGTCCCCTAGAACTTAGAACTACTTAAACCTAACTAACCTAAGGACATCACACACATCCATGGCCGAGGCAGGATTCGAACCTGCGACCGTAGCATTCGCGCGGTTCCGGACTGCGCGCCTAGAACCGCGAGACCACCGCTGTCGGCCAATAAATTAAGTCTTAATAGCTGAACTGGTGGCATGAATGTCATACGGGCGGTGCACAGTAACAATTAAAAGGTCTAATGTATGAAGCGTTCTCGCCTTTAAAAAATTACAATTACAACCACATTCCTGTCGTGGAAAAAAATATTCCTCGAATCGATCCGTTTGCATGAACTAGATAAAATACTTCTAAGTCTGTGGCGGTAGCAAAAATTGCACGCTACACTATACCCAGCCCGACACACTTTCTGGACCATACATTGCCAAATGAATGCTGACGTCACTTCTCTTATACAGTGTGTATCATAACTGAAAACTAAACCTGGCCATGGTGAAAGTAAAAGTTTGCGAGATTACAGCGAACGAGTGGTTACGAGCGGCTACTGACATCAGTATTAAGTGTTCTCCTAGTTGTCGGAAGTGCATTTCAAATGAGAATTTTTCGGCCAGGTCCTATTCTAATCGGTAAAAAATATTGGCATACAAACTACTCACATTAGATTTAGTAGATATTATGAAGATTAGATAATTACAGTTCAGCATTGCGTCTAGGAACGTCATTAGAACAGAGCACAAAGTCGGCTGGACTGAGGAATAGGATTAGCCTCAGTCGAGTTGTGGAGGCTGCCTTAAATCCATCTGTGTATGGCTCAACAGGGGTCCTAAGTTCCAAAATTCGTAGCCAATATTTGACACACTGTGTTACATCGTTCGGCAGACACGAAAATGCATTCACTACAGCAAGAGGTAGTGAGCGGCGTGAAACTAGTCGAATAACTGAAAACTTGTACAAGAATTTGGAAAGTACTCTCCCCGATAATAAAATCAGATGGTTGGTGTCGCCAGAACATAAATTCCTTCATAAATCGCTCAAGGATATACGAGGGGCGTTTCAAAAGTCTTAGCAAAAATAAAAACTACTTACATGTTTGGGGGTAAACTTTTTTTATTTTTCGACGTAGTCTCCTTTTAGACTTATACACTTCGTCCAACGCTGTTCTAATTTGTTCATCCCTTCCGAATAATAGGAATTGTCCAAGACTGAAAAATAGCTAATAATTGCTGCAATCACCTCCTCCTCTGAATAAAATTCTTGTCCCGGCAGCCATTTCTTCAAATTGGGGAACAAATAGCAGTCAGAGGGAGCCAAGTCTGGAGAAGAGGGGGGATGTGAAGCGAGTAGGAATCCTATTTCCATTAATTTAGCGACCACCTGCTGAGGTGTATGCTGGTGCATTGTCGTGATGGAAAAGGACTTTTTTGCGGTTCAATCGCCGGCGTTTTTCTTGCAGCTCGGTTTTCAAACGGTCCAATAACGATGAATAATATCCACCTGTAATAGCTTTACCCTTTTCCAGATAGTCGATAAGGATTATCCCTTGCGAATCCCAAAAGACAGTCACCATAACCTATCCTGCCGAAGGACTGGTCTTCGCCTTTTTTGGTGCAGATTCTCCCTTGGTAATCCATTGTTTAGATTGTTGTTTGGTCTCAGGAGTATAGTAATGTATCCATGTTTCATCCACAGTGACGAAACGACGCTTAAAGCCCTACGGATTCTTCCTGAACAGCTGGAAACCATCCTTGCAACACTTCACACGATTCCGTTTTTGGCCAAGCGTGAGCAATCGCGGAACCCATCTTGCTGATGGCTTTCTCATGTCCAAATGTTTATGCAAAATATTATGTACCCTTTCATTCAAGATTTCCACAGCACTATCAATCTCACGCATCTTAACTCTTCTGTCATCCATCACCATATCATCGATTTTATCAATGATTTCTGGAGTCGTAACCTCCACAGGGTGTCCAGAACGTTCAGCATCACTTGTGCCCATATGGCCACTCCGAAAATTTTGAAACCACTTATAAACTGTTCTAATCGAAGATGCAGAGTCACCGTAATGTGTATCGATCTTCTCTTTTGCCTCCTGAGGCGTTTTCCCTTCCATAAAGTAATGTTTAATCACCACACGAAATTCTTTTTCTTCCATTTTTTGACGATCACTCAACTTCCTTGATTCACACGAATGCCAAAGACAAAGAAATAGACAAATATGTCTGAAACTTGGTGTGCGTTCTTTTCAAAGATACTACTAACTAAAAATGACCTCGATACGCGTCGGTGGTGCCATCTCTCGGACTTTGCAAGGACTTTTCAAACGCCCCTCGTATGTTCTATTAGTCTCCATTTAGTAATATCTACTTGAAAAAACTTTCTTTGTGAGGAATGGAAAGTAATGAATAAGGTTATATAACGTTTACTACAATGCATCGTCTAGTGGTATAGGCCTAAGAACGCCAGGACACGAGAACAATGCCCGCGCCGTAAGCAAAGTCTCGTTTGATTTGTTAATGAGTTCCCCGTCTTGGTACACGCGAACCATCAGCCGACTCAGATAGAAACGCTATTGGACAAATGTTGTGAGGTTTAATCGTATAAACTTTTTACACTCGCTAACGTTAGAGCAGGGCGCCAAAAAATTCTTACCTCTCCTTGGATTTTTCTACTTCGCAAGGCAGTTCACAGCAAATGGTATCGGGAACATGGTAACGTTTGTCGTTAGAGTGAGGTGATAACGGCTCTATGTGCTTTCATACACGTCCTCATAAAATGTATCTTCTGCATCAGCATCTATCACTCACAAGTTCCCATAAAGTGTGTGGCAGGTTGCGTACGGGTGCGAAAATTAGGTCTGCTAATCTCGGGGATGATCAGTTTGGATTCTGCAGAAATGTTGGAACACGTGAGGCAATACTGACCCTACGACTTATCGTAGAAGCTAGATTAAGGAAGAGCAAACCTATGTTTCTAGCATTTGTAGACTTAGAGAAAGCTTTTGACAATGTTGACTGGAATACTCTCTTTCAAATTCTGAAGGTGGTAGGGGTAAAATACAGGGAGCGAAAGGCTATTTACAATTTGTGCAGAAACCAGATGGCAGTTATAAGAGTCGAGGGACATGAAAGGGAAGCAGTGGTTGGGAAGGGAGTAAGACAGGGTTGTTGCCTCTCCCCGATGTTATTCAATCTGTATATTGTGCAAGCAGTAAAGGAAGCAAAAGAAAAATTCGGAGTAGGTTTTAAAATCCATGGAGAAGAAATAAAAAGTTTGAGGTTCGCCGATGACATTGTAATTCTATCAGAGACAGCAAAGGACTTGGAAGAGCAGTTGAACGGAATGATTGGTGTCTTGAAGGGAGGATATAAGATGAACATCAACAAAATCAAAACGAGGATAATGGAATGTAGTCGAATTAAGTCGGGTGATGTTGAGGGTATTAGATTAGGAAATGAGACACTTAAAGTAGTAAAGGAGTTTTGCTATTTGGGGAGCAAAATAACTGATGATGGTCGAAGTAGAGAGGATATAAAATGTAGACTGGCAATGGCAAGGAAAGCGTTTCTGAAGAAGAGAAATTTGTTAACATCGAGTATAGATTTAAGTGTCAGGAAGTCGTTCCTGAAAGTATTTGCATGGAGTGTAGCCATGTATGGATGTGAAACATGGACGGTAAATAGTTTGGACAAGAAGAGAATAGAAGCTTTCGAAATGTGGTGCTACAGAAGAATGCTGAAGATTAGATGGGTAGACCACGTGGCACAACTTGACCAGAAGAAGGGATCGGTTGGTAGGACATGTTCTGAGGCATCAAGGGATCACCAATTTAGTATTGGAGGGCAGCGTGGAGGGTAAAAATTGTAGGGGGAGACCAAGAGATGAATACACTAAGCAGATCAGAAGGATGTAGGTTGCAGTAGGTACTGGGAGATGAAGAATCTTGCACAGGATAGAACAGCAGGGAGAGCTGCATCAAACCAGTCTAAGGACTGAAGACCACAACAACAACAACAATCTCGTCGCGTGGAATGACGCGTACTGACAAGAGATGATTGACTCTACACTTGCAGACTAAGACTGCAGTCTGGCAGACCTTTACATTAGGACTGACCTTGTCAGGGTCCACATCACCCTACGTCTAGTGCTTCAGTGAAGGTTTCGAGTCCCCTCCCGACATGATCAACCCTACGATGCTAACAGCTACGTAATTCTGCTAAGGGACCCTGAAGAGCACGCGACGCTGCTGCCACTCTCTGTCAACCTTGTCACTGAGTGCAGTTTGGAGCAGCACGTGGCCATCATACCGCCTTCGCAGCTGTTGTCCTTTTTCCGGCGATGGGCTGCTACTTCTGATTCAGCTAGCACCCGACGAGGCTACCATCCCCCCAGTGATGGGACAACCGACTAGTATTAATAACCTATTCGTCGCTCGATTGTTTTATCGTTGAGTCAGTCTTTTCTGTCGAGAAAATAACCGAATTGAATGGCTGTATGTGGCCACGTCAGGTACACGAATGATTTTAAGTCACTCTGCGTGTTTGAGTTGTTCCACTCAATGGGAGGCACAAGTCTCTGACTGTTACGTCAGTTATAGGAATGTCTTCAGTCAGTCTCCAGATCTGAGTGACTTCACTTACACGCATCCAGCTTTTTCGGATATACATGAACCATGACCATGGCTGTCAACTTTGTTAGTTGCACGCAGAATGTTAATAAAAAGTATGTATCTAAAAATGAACTATTTTTCAGATTTTATGTATTTATTTATTTAAATACGAATTTTTCGTACTTCTGGCTCTAACAACACAAACATACAAGATATATAGGGCACATTCAGTACACAATGAATTGAACTTGTATAAAGCTTATTATAGCTTTAGCGTTACCCCAGACACATCTTCACCCCCCCCCGCCCCCTCCCACACAGAGGTAGCATTAACACCTAGAGGTAGGTGTACCAAAGTTGTGTACCTTCGCTTTAGTTCAACTAATGAAACAATTGGTGTCTCTCAGAGCAATGAATGGATAGCACAGTAAGCTAAAGCACTGAGGACTGGTTTTAGTTGAAACAATGAATATATCGTTGAACCAGCAGAAAAGCTATATACTTGTTTCATTTGGAAAGAAAAAATTAATAATTCAGTCAGCATGCAAAACTACAACAAACTGCTTCGACAGTTTCCCTTCAATTTCTCCATACACTGGTTTCATTCAAAAGAAATAACTGAATAATTCAGCCAATATGTAAAACTGCAATTGACTCAGTCGACTGTTTTCAGTTGGTTGCTTCCTTAGATTGGTTACATTCAAAAGAAATGACTGAATAATTCGACCGATACGTAAATGTACAACTGACTCAATTAACTGTTTTCATTCGGTTGCGCGCACAGTTTTATTTCACTCAAAAAAATGAATCAGTAATCCAACTGATATGTAAAACTATAACCAACTGAATCAACTGCCTTCCAACAAACAAATAGATTGTTTTCTTTCGGTTCTTTCCAGGAGTATATCCACCCAGTTCCAGTCCTCCCAACAAGAATAACTCCTCATTGCGCTGGGAATTGGTAATTTTGTGTCTGAGTGGCATCTATGGCATCAAAATTACCTGTGTTGAGTGTTTGTGAAGTAATTAATGCTTTAACAATTATATGAAAAGGATAGTTACGGCTTACCATAAGTGGAGATGCTGACGCACAGATAAGGACAACGAAGAGAGTGTCAGAAAGTGAGCTTTCGGCCAACAAGGTCTTCGTCGAAAATACACAACATACACACACATATTCGCGCAAATGCAACTCACACACACATGGCCACAGTCTCTGGCTGCTGAGGCCAGACTGTGAGCAGCAGTGCATGATGGCCATGATGGCTCTGAGCACTATGGGACTTAACTTCTGAGGTCATCAGTCCCCTAGAACTTAGAACTACTTAAACCTAACTAACCTAAGGACATCACACACATCCATGCCAGAGGCAGGATTCGAACCTGCGACCGTAGCGGACGCGCGGCTCCAGACTGTAGCGCCTACAACCGCTCGGTCACTCCGGCCGGCGGGCGTGATGGGAGAGGCAACCAGATGGTAGGGTTAAAGAGGATGTTGGGGAGGGGAGGCGGAGGGATAACGGAGTAGGGGTGGAAGACGGTAAAGTGTTGCTTGTGGGAGTGTACAGGGGCAAAGTGGAGAGAGGGTAGGGCAGCTAGGTGCAGATGGGATATTAGGCAGAGGGTGAGGGGTGGGGTAACAGAAAAGGAGAGAGGTAAGGAGACGGGGGGTGCATTGGTGGTGGAATAGAGGGCTGTATAGTGTTGGAATGGGAATTGAGAAGGGGCTAGATCGGTAAGGACAATGTTGTAACCATCCTGTCCTCAGCCTTCATTAGTCATTTTCCTTACTCATCTAGCCTCTTCCCTGTTCCCATTCCAGCAATACAGAGTCCCCTCTTCCATCAGTGCACCACCAATCTCTTTACTTCTCTCCTTTTCCGCGACCCCTCTCATCCCCCTCCCTGACCTTCCACCACCTGCCTTCTGCCTAACCTCCTGACTGCACATGGGTCACTTTCTGACAGTCTTTCTGTTGTGCCTGCCTAGGACTCAGTATCTCCGTTATATGGTGGTAACTATTCTTTTCATAATATTGTTACATTCCATCCTGGATTTTCCATTGTTTAATTAATGTTTTAACCCACTCATATTAACTACCTTTGTCTTAACTGGAATATACCCATTTAATTACACTCGCTCGTCTGCACCAAAGTAGTTTGGCGTCCTACATCACTGGAAACAGCACAATCAGTCTAGCGTACCATCAAGATGGCGTCATTGAAGGGTGATGGGTCAGCACAGAGCGCTCCCAGGCGCTTTCAGGTTCTCAGACCTTGGAAGCCCCACTTCTCAAGCCGTTAACTCCTCAGTGGGCTTTACGAGACGGTGTGGACCGCTTTTCGGTCCACTCACTAAGGGAAATTCCCTGGCGTTGAACATAGGTCCTCCGCATAATAGTCACAGACGCTTACCAGTCAGCCGTGTATCTGGTAACATGGACCAGTTCAATGGCGCAATCTCTGTTATGCCCTTCATGTCACTGTGAACTGTGCCCTGTTTTTCCATAAATATAACGCGTACACAACAGTATTGGAGTCGGAATTTAAAGGAACGCTGGAGGACTTGACATCAAATAAGGCTGATGGGATGCATAACAGTCCATCGGAATTTCTAAAATCATTGCGGAATCGGCAACCAAACTAATATTCAGGTTGGTGTATAGAATCTATGACGTTGGGCGACGTGCCATCAGACTTTCGGAAGAATGTCATCGACACAATTCCGAAGATAGCAAGGGCAGACAAGTGCGAAAACTGTCGCACAATCAGGTTAACAGCTCATGCATCCGAACTACTGACAAGAATAATACTCGTAGAGAAGAATGGAAAAGAAAACTGACGATTTTGTAGACCTAAAAAAGCGTTTGAGAATGTACATGGAGCAGAATGTTCGAAATTCAGAGAAAAACAGGAGTCAGCTATAGGGAAAGTCGAGCACTGTACAATATGTACAAGGATCACGACGCAACAATAACACTGGTAGACCAAGAACGAAATGCTCGAATTAAAACGGCTGTAAGACAGGGAAGCAGTCTTTCCCCTATTGTTAAGTCTATACATCGAAGAAACAACAAAAGTTTGAAGAGCGGAATTTCAGAGTGAAATCATTACATTGCTGTCCTCAATGAAACTGAAGAAGAATTACAGTATCTGTTGTCCGCAGCTCGTGGTCGTGCGGTAGCGTTCTCGCTTCCCACGCCCGGGTTCCCGGGTTCGATTCCCGGCGGGGTCAGGAATTTTCTCTGCCTCGTGATGACTGGGTGTTGTGTGATGTCCTTAGGTTAGTTAGGTTTAAGTAGTTCTAAGTTCTAGGGGACTGATGACCATAGATGTTAAGTCCCACAGTGCTCAGAGCCATTTGAACAGTATCTGTTGAATGGAATAAACAATCTAAAGAATACAGGTTACGGATTGAGAGTTAACCGGAAAAAAGATAAAAGTAATTAGAAGCAACAGAAATGAGAACAACGAGGAACTTAACATAAAAATAGTTAATGAAGCAGATTAAGTTGAGGAATTCTGCTGCCTCGGAAGCAAAATAAACGATGATGGACGAAGGAAGCAAGACATAAAGAGAAGACTAGAACAGACAAAGAGGGCGTTCCCGGCCAAGAGAAGTCTACTGTTGTCAAACATAGCGCTTAAATTCTGGAAGATATTTCTGGGAATGTAAGTTTGGACCAAAGTGGAAACATGGACAGTGAGGAAACAGGAATAGAGGGGAATCGAAGCATTTGAGATGCGGTGCTAAAGAAGAATATTGAAGATTAAGTGGACTGATAAGGACCGAGGAGGTTCTGCGCAGAATTGACAAAAAAAGGAACATACGAAAAAGAAAGGATAGGATGATAAGAGTTATGTTAACACATTAGGGAATAAGTCGAATATATGCTAAAAATAAGCGAAAACGTAGGATACAAATGCTGTCGGTGGCCAGCGTCAAACCAGTCAGAAGGCAGGTGACTAAAAACAAAAGAACACCCATATCCTCATTAGTTAATCAGCTCCTAAATCTACATGGCTAACCTGCAATTAACTCTTCTGTGTGTGACAGAGGACAGACAGGACCACTTTCGGACTGTTTATCGACCGTTGCATTCTCGAATATGACAAGGGAATAATGAACACCTAAATCTTTTCGTGCGAGCTCTGCTACCTCTTGTTTTATTACGATGGTCATTTCTCACTATGTATGTGGGACGCATAAAAATATTTTGGCAGTTGAAGGAGAAAGCTGGTAATTGAAATTCTTGAAAAGATCTCGCCGCAACGAAAAACGGCTTTGTTTTAATGGTCTCCACTGCAACTCACTTATCATATGCGTGATCCTCTTTTCGTTTTTGGCGACAACATTGCCGAAGGTCCTGTGCAGTGTGACGTAGTGGTGAGCGTCACTTGTTCGTCGTTTCGAAACCGACAGCCAGCAGTTATTTGTTATTGTGTAATTATCCTTTTTGGAAGTTTCTCGAAAGATCTTCTGTTTGTAATGTTTGGGTATTCAGGAATATTCGATGATTGTATAAATACTAGCATTCCGGAATGTTCAATCCCTGTATGATTAACCGTAGTCTCCGTCCAGCAGATTTGTTCTCTTCTAGCTGTACGTTGGTGCCAGTAGTAAACGTGCGTTTAGTTTTAAGTCTTTCAAGAGATTGACGACCCTGCCTTCGGATTTGGACTTGTTTGTCGTTTCGACGAGCCAACACAAAACGAGTTGCCTTTCTTTGAACCATTTCGATGTTCTGTGTCAATCCTACCTGGTAGCGCTGTTAGTGTTCCTGCTATCTAAAAAATCATACAGTTATAACCACAAATTAATACTGTATGTTCTCAGATGAATATGGCAAATAAAATCGAAATTTAACTGAGGATCTATGTAAATTTAGGCTATGAATCAACAACTTTCCTGAATGAGATTTTCACTCTGCAGCGGAGTGTGCGCTGATGCGTAACTTTCTGGCAGATTAAAACAGTGTGACGGACCGAGACTCGAACTCGGGACCTTTGCCTTTCGCGGGCAAATGCTCTACCATCTTTTTTTAAAATTGTTTGTTTCGTTTGGTCTGGGCGGACGTCACATGACATCTGTTCAAGTTGCTCGTTGATTCCTTCAATCAGTTTTTTTATTGCAGAGGACGCTGAGCCACCGTGCCGGCTCTGAGCTACCCAAGCACGACTCACGGCCCGTTCTCACAGCTTCTGCCAGTACCTCGTCTCCTACTTTCCAAACTTCGCAGGAACTCTTCTGTGAACCTTGCAGAACTAGCACTCCTGGAAGAAAGGATATTGCGGAGTCATGACTTAGCCACAGCCTGGGGGATGTTTGCAGAATATTTTCACTCTGCCGCGAAGTGTGCGCTGATATGAAACTTTCTGGCAGATTAAAACTGTTAGAGTCTCGGTCCGGCACACAGTTTTAATTTGCCAGAAAGTTTCAACAACTTTCCTTTCTGCAGGCGTCACTCAGTTATTGACATTGTATTTGGAAATCATCATTCATGCATTAAACAATATAAGAAGAGGTAGACTGCTACTCACGGTAAAGATGAGACGTTGAGCTGCAGATGGGCACAACGAAAGGCACTTGCACATTAGCCTTCGGCCAAAGCCTTCGTCAGTAAAGGAAGCACACACACACACACAAACAAGCAAACCTCACGTACACACCACAGACATCTCCGACAACCTGGATCGGTGAGTTGTAATACATCTTTTACTTACATTTTTTATATTCCAACATGGAATTTCCATTGTTTGATACATGAAAGGCAGATTAACCGTCATTATATCACTGCTCCCAGAGTGTACCACGACACATCCCACTTCGGAAAGCCGGCCGACGTGGTCGAGCTGTTCTAGGCGCTTCAGTCCGGAACCACGCTGCCGCTACGGTCGCAGGTTCGAATCATGCCTCGGACATGGATGTGTGTGATGTCCTTAGGTTGGAAAGGTTTAAGTAGTTCTAAGTATAGGGGACTGATGAGCTCAGATGTTAAGTCCCATAGTGCTTAGGACCATTTGAACCACTTCTCAATTCTTGACTCACTCATTCCCGGATCAGGGTTCCTTGTTCCAGTTTGACGCTGTCCACTTCAGTCATTCCTGTATCGTTATTACGTTATCCCCCCCCCCCCCCCCCTATACTTAACATACGGCGGCTGAACAAAAATAGCGCAACCCCGCGACAAACGCATGCTCCAACACAGATGCACATGCTGGGCACGCGTGCAGTTTGTGATGTTGTATTCTACCACGAACGGCTCCTCTGCAATGGTTGCAAGGGTCAGTCGTGTTCAGAACGGTGTTCCGTGTAGTTGTGGGGGCATTATGTCGGAGCTGAGTGACTTCGAAGGTGGGGAAATTGTCGGCGCTCGTACGGTGGGTGTATCTGTAACCAAGGCAGCCGTAGTGTTTGGTGCTTCAGGTGGCACCGTATCGAAGATTTATACCGCATACAGGGAGAAGATTTGCACCGCATACATGAACCATGGACCTTGCCGTTGGTGGGGAGGCTTGCGTGCCTCAGCGATACAGATGGCCGTACCGTAGGTGCAACCACAACGGAGGGGTATCTGTTGAGAGGCCAGACAAACATGTGGTTCCTGAAGAGGGGCAGCAGCCTTTTCAGTAGTTGCAGGGGCAACAGTCTGGATGATTGACTGATCTGGCCTTGTAACATTAACCAAAACGGCCTTGCTGTGCTGGTACTGCGAACGGCTGAAAGCAAGGGGAAACTACAGCCGTAATTTTTCCCGAGGACATGCAGCTCTACTGTATGATTAAATGATGATGGCGTCCTCTTGGGTAAAATATTCCGGAGGTAAAATAGTCCCCCATTCGGATCTCCGGGCGGGGACTACTCAAGAGGACGTCGTTATCAGGAGAAAGAAGACGGGCGTTCTACGGATCGGAGCGTGGAATGTCAGATCACTTAATCGGGCAGGTAGGTTAGAAAATTTAAAAAGGGAGATGGATAGGTTAAAGTTAGATATAGTGGGAATTAGTGAAGTTCGGTGGCAGGAGGAACAAGACTTTTGGTCAGGTGATTACAGGGTTATAAATACAAAATCAAATAGGGGTAATGCAGGAGTAGGTTTAATAATGAATAAAAAAATAGGAGTGCGGGTTAGCTACTACAAACAGCATAGTGAACGCATTATTGTGGCCAAGATAGACACAAAGCCCATGCCTACTACAGTAGTACAAGTTTATATGCCAACTAGCTCTGCAGATGATGAAGAAATAGATGAAATGTATGACGAGATAAAAGAAATTATTCAGGTAATGAAGGGAGACGAAAATTTAATAGTGATGGGTGACTGGAATTCGTCAGTAGGAAAATGGAGAGAAGGAAACATAGTAGGTGAATATGGATTGGGGGGAAGGAATGAAAGAGGAAGCCGCCTTGTAGAATTTTGCACAGAGCATAACTTAATCATAGCTAACACTTGGTTCAAGAATCATGAAAGGAGGCTGTATACATGGAAGAAGCCTGGAGATACTGACAGGTTTCAGATAGATTATATAATGGTAAGACAGAGATTTAGGAACCAGGTATTAAATTGTAAGACATTTCCTGGGGCAGATGTAGATTCTGACCACAATCTATTGGTTATGAACTGCAGATTGAAACTGAAGAAACTGCAAAAAGGTGGGAATTTAAGGAGATGGGACCTGGATAAACTGAAAGAACCAGAGGTTGTAGAGAGTTTCAGGGAGAGCATTAGGGAACAATTGACAGGAATGGGGGAAAGAAATACAGTAGAAGAAGAATGGGTAGCTCTGAGGGATGTAGTGGTGAAGGCAGCAGACGATCAAGTAGGTAAAAAGACGCGGGCTAATAGAAATCCTTGGGTAACAGAAGAAATATTGAATTTAATTGATGAAAGGAGAAAAAATAAAAATGCAGTAAATGAAGCAGGCAAAAAGGAATATAAACGTCTCAAAAATGAAATCGACAGGAAGTGCAAAATGGCTAAGCAGGGATGGCTAGAGGACAAATGTAAGGATGTAGAGGCTTGTCTCACTAGGGGTAAGATAGATACTGCCTACAGGAAAATTAAAGAGACCTTTGGAGAGAAGAGAACCACTTGTATGAATATCAAGAGCTCAGATGGCAACCCAGTTCTAAGCAAAGAAGGGAAAGCAGAAAGGTGGAAGGAGTATATAGAGGGTTTATACAAGGGCGATGTACTTGACGACAATATTATGGAAATGGAAGAGGATGTAGATGAAGATGAAATGGGAGATAAGATACTGCGTGAAGAGTTTGACAGAGCACTGAAAGACCTGAGTCAAAACAAGGCCCCGGGAGTAGACAACATTCCATTAGAACTACTGATGGCCTCAGGAGAGCCAGTCATGACAAAACTCTACCATCTGGTGAGCAAGATGTATGAGACTGGCGAAATACCCTCAGACTTTAAGAAGAATATAATAATTCCAATCCCAAAGAAAGCAGGTGTTGACAGATGTGAAAGTTACCGAACTATCAGTTTAATAAGTCACAGCTGCAAAATACTAACGCGAATTCTTTACAGACGAATGGAAAAACTGGTAGAAGCCGACCTCGGGGAGGATCAGTTTGGATTCCGTAGAAATGTTGGAACACGTGAGGCAATACTGACCTTACGACTTATCTTGGAAGAAAGATTAAGAAAAGGCAAACCTACGTTTCTAGCATTTGTAGACTTAGAGAAAGCTTTTGACAATGTTGACTGGAATACTCTCTTTCAAATTCTGAAGGCGTCAGGGGTAAAATACAGGGAGCGAAAGGCTATTTACAATTTGTACAGAAACCAGATGGCAGTTATAAGAGTCGAGGGGCATGAAAGGGAAGCAGTGGTTGGGAAAGGTGTGAGACAGGGTTGTAGCCTCTCCCCGATGTTATTCAATCTGTATATTGAGCAAGCAGTAAAGGAAACAAAAGAAAAATTCGGAGTAGGTATTAAAATTCATGGAGAAGAAGTAAAAACTTTGAGGTTCGCCGATGACATTGTAATTCTGTCAGAGACAGCAAAGGACTTGGAAGAGCAGTTGAATGGAATGGACAGTGTCTTGAAAGGAGGATATAAGATGAACATCAACAAAAGCAAAACGAGGATAATGGAATGTAGTCAAATTAAGTCGGATGATGCTGAGGGAATTAGATTAGGAAATGAGACACTTAAAGTAGTAAAGGAGTTTTGCTATTTAGGGAGTAAAATAACCGATGATGGTCGAAGTAGAGAGGATATAAAATGTAGACTGGCAATGGCAAGGAAAGCGTTTCTCAAGAAGAGAAATTTGTTAACATCGAATATAGATTTAGGTGTCAGGAAGTCGTTTCTGAAGGTATTTGTATGGAGTGTAGCTATGTATGGAAGTGAGACGTGGACGATAACTAGTTTGGACAAGAAGAGAATAGAAGCTTTCGAAATGTGGTGCTACAGAAGAATGCTGAAGATAAGGTGGGTAGATCACGTAACTAATGAGGAGGTACTGAATAGGATTGGGGAGAAGAGAAGTTTGTGGCACAACTTGACTAGAAGAAGGGATCGGTTGGTAGGACATGTTCTGAGGCATCGAGGGATCACAAATTTAGCATTGGAGGGCAGCGTGGAGGGTAAAAATCGTAGAGGGAGACCAAGAGATCAATACACTAAGCAGGTTCAGAAGGATGTAGGTTGCAGTAGGTACTGGGAGATGAAGAAGCTTGCACAGGATAGAGTGGCATGGAGAGCTGCATCAAACCAGTCTCAGGACTGAAGACCACAACAACAACAACAACAGGGAAAACGGAAAAAAAACATCAGCCGCCGGCGGAAGTGTGCGCTGTGTGCTCGTAACAGACTGCCATTGGAGACGACTGTGACGAAAATAAAGAGGAAGAAAGCTGTAACAAGTCACTGCAGAACTGAATGTCGTACCCGTGAACCCTGTCAGCACCAAAACAACACGAACGTAGCTCCATGAACAGGGAAAGCTGGAATTCGAAAACCACTCATCAGTGACGCAAATGGCCCGTTACAGTAAAACGTGATGAATAACCGATAGAACTTGGACTATGAAGCAATGGAGAAAGGTAATTTGGTCGGATGAGTCTTCTTGCAAATGGCCTTCATCTCGTGGCCGAGTTGACGTCCCAAGCGTGAAACACGGTGTAGAGTCGGTGATGATATGTGGTCAGCCATATCTCGGTAGTCCTTGAGCGCCAATGGTTACTCTGCAATGTTGCAGTTGTAACACAGATACTTTCCAGACTTATGACAACATACAGAATTAATTTGGGGTTATAATTGTACGATATTTTTAGATAGCAGGCACACTAACATCTTTACCCTATGGGATTGACGTAGGATATCGAGACAGTTCAAAGGAAGGCAGCACATTTTGTATTGGCACATCGAAACCACAAACAAGTCCAAATCCGAAATCAGGGTCGTCAATCACGCAAAATACGTAAGACTGAACGCACGTTTATTACTGACATATACATACAGCCAGAAAAGAACTGATGTGCTTGATGGAGACTGCACTTATTTATATAACCATCAAATATTTCAGAATGCTAGTATTTATACAGCCATCGAATATTCCCGAATATACAATCTTTACAAACAAAAGATCTTTCTAGAAACTTACAGAATAAGAAATAATTACAGACGCTCGGGTTCGAACCGGCGACCCCCACCACCCCGGATAATGACGCTCACCACTACGTCACACTGCATGCACCAGAACTTTCGGCAGCGCTAACCCGAAAAAGGGAGAGAGCTTGTGTTGGAATTTCTACAGTGGTCCAGCCCAGTCTCTATACAAAGAGAACGGGAGAGACAATTAAAACTTCTGTTCCAATCACGAGTGTCTTATACAATTACGTGTTTAAGCTAGTAGGCATGGGGCTGCTCGACTCCTTTATTAAAAACACGAATTCAATTTGCTTCATTATGCATTGAAAGTAATTTTCTCAAGCCATACGAAACCACAAACAGATTGCGTAAGTACAAGACTATAAGGTGGTGGGGGCAGAGAAATTTCTGAGTTCACCAATCACCAAATTCATAAATTCGTCAAAATCTCTCAGAAGTGCAGAAGATCCAGTGGCCGATGGTTTCAAGAGTCCACTCCAAGGCGACGTTTGGAGCCGAACAGCCCCTCGAGTGAAAGTCTGAGCGACTGTTGGCAGTTCCGGGCCCACTCGTGTTGCTGTAGCAGAAGGCATGCAGTGCGCGAGGACCCGAGATCACAAAAGCACTGACAGTCGCTCTCTCGGCCTCAGTTCGTGGCGGTGGCTGCGAGGGTCATTTCGTGGCAGTACAACGTATTTATTTCGTGCGCCTGAATACGCCGCTATGAGCTACTTTTGTCACGTCACTAGCGGTAGAATGCTCATACACAAAGCCGACAGTGTTTAAGATGTAGATACTCGATTTGGAGTGCGAGAGCTCAGCCTCCCGGTTTGATGAGTGTTAATTCGGTAGTCTTTGTCGTGCTCCCACAGTACGTCTGCTTCTTACCACAACTTGTGATTCGAATACTGGGGTTTATGTTTGTTAAACTGCATCAGAACTCTCTGTAGCGGCTGGCATTATTTTTGTTCGTGTCTCATGTATTTCCTTGCAATTGTTGCTTGCACCACAGCAAGCCTGGGGATCGTCTGTGCAATCCGAAACTGTGGACTGCCTAGTTACCACCTATTTGTATCGACACTGTCTGACATTTCTTTTTTTTTTTTACTGCCTGTGGCCTGCCCCTGTTATCTTCACTAACCAATTAAATTCAATCAGAATTCGAAGTCTCTGCAGTACATAAAGAAGAATCCGTCGCCATGACAGGTCCAGAGAGTAACAGATCGTCAGGTGAGGTTCCGATCTGATCGTAGGACACATGGTGACAGGCACAACGTATTTATTTTTTTCGTTTCGATCCCTCCGAACGCAAAAGAAATAAGAAATTTACACACTACTGGGAAGCGTTACGTCACCATTTTGGCTGAGCAGGTCCGACCCACTGTACAGCGTCTGCTGCCCAATGGTAATGCTGTGTCCCAAGACGGCAGGACCCCCTGCCCAGACACCTCACATCGTCCAGGACCGGTTTTGTGAGCAGGGGGATGAACTGTCGCATCACTGCAGTCATCAGCCCTCAATATTATTAACCCTTGTCGTCTATTTTAAGAAGAAGTGTGCGTCATCGTATTCCGCATCCATCAACATTACCTGAACTTACCACTATTTTGCAGGAAGAATGGTATATGATTCCTTTGAAAACCACGCAGAATCGGCATTTAACCATTCTGAGACGACTGGATACTGCTTTGAGCGCTCACGGTTTTCTTCCACCGCAGTAAGCATTGTAATGGTGTATCCGTACTTTCGTCTACCCGTTGTACCTGACGGCAAACGTGTTCCCAGTGATTCATACTATGGTGGCTGCGAAATACACTATTATAGGCGGAACGGTTCTGACTGTAACCGAATACTTGAACAAAATGCCAAGGCCATCCACTTAAGGAACGAGCTGTCAGAGAGACTCTCATAGTGCACCTAGGGCCACGTTCCACTTGTCACACGTAACGTCAGACGCCACGTCGAAAACCAACGACTGTATAACATTAGCCACCGCTTTCAGCGATGCCACATTTCATTAAAAAGACATACCTAAGGATTTTCTTACTATAGTAGTAACTGTGTCATGTTATAAAGTAGTTAAGAGCTACATTTTAAAGAAAGAAGGTCAAGTTCAACTTTTATTAAAAAAAAAACGATACATTTCAACCGGCTGCTTCTGTTAGCAAATAACATTCCCCACATTGACGTTGTAATATATTAATAGTAAGCAGTTTCGACTCATAAAACTCAAGCTTTCGATTTTTTTCTACAGTAAAAATCTGGACATTTAACAACATCTTAGCAAGCCGATAATAGCATATACTGTGTGGAAACAGTTGTTGTGCTCAAGAGCAGGGTTTATTCCACGCATTCAGTAGAAGAGATTAAGATTTGCCGGAATCTTTTTGCATGTAATCGAACAATTTTATAAAAATTACACCTTGCGTCAAAAATGTACTAACGTTCTACGTCCTTGTCAAATAATTCTTAACGGGATCTGAGAATACAATGCAACTTGAACATTGCAAAGTCTAATCACGCGTCTACGTAAATACACTCCTGGAAATTGAAATAAGAACACCGTGAATTCATTGTCCCAGGAAGGGGAAACTTTATTGACACATTCCTGGGGTCAGATACATCACATGATCACACTGACAGAACCACAGGCACATAGACACAGGCAACAGAGCATGCACAATGTCGGCACTAGTACAGTGTATATCCACCTTTCGCAGCAATGCAGGCTGCTATTCTCCCATGGAGACGATCGTAGAGATGCTGGATGTAGTCCTGTGGAACGGCTTGCCATGCCATTTCCACCTGGCGCCTCAGTTGGACCAGCGTTCGTGCTGGACGTGCAGACCGCGTGAGACGACGCTTCATCCAGTCCCAAACATGCTCAATGGGGGACAGATCCGGAGATCTTGCTGGCCAGGGTAGTTGACTTACACCTTCTAGAGCACGTTGGGTGGCACGGGATACATGCGGACGTGCATTGTCCTGTTGGAACAGCACGTTCCCTTGCCGGTCTAGAAATGGTAGAACGATGGGTTCGATGATGGTTTGGATGTACCGTGCACTATTCAGTGTCCCCTCGACGATCACCAGTGGTGTACGGCCAGTGTAGGAGATCGCTCCCCACACCATGATGCCGGGTGTTGGCCCTGTGTGCTTCGGTCGTATGCAGTCCTGATTGTGGCGCTCACCTGCACGGCGCCAAACACGCATACGACCATCATTGGCACCAAGGCAGAAGCGACTCTCATCGCTGAAGACGACACGTCTCCATTCGTCCCTCCATTCACGCCTGTCGCGACACCACTGGAGGCGGGCTGCACGATGTTGGGGCGTGAGCGGAAGACGGCCTAACGGTGTGCGGGACCGTAGCCCAGCTTCATCGAGACGGTTGCGAATGGTCCTCGCCGATACCCCAGGAGCAACAGTGTCCCTAATTTGCTGGGAAGTGGCGGTGCGGTCCCCTACGGCACTGCGTAGGATCCTACGGTCTTGGCGTGCATCCGTGCGTCGCTGCGGTCCGGTCCCAGGTCGACGGGCACGTGCACCTTCCGCCGACCACTGGCGACAACATCGATGTACTGTGGAGACCTCACGCCCCACGTGTTGAGCAATTCGGCGGTACGTCCACCCGGTCTCCCGCATGCCCACTATACGCCCTCGCTTAAAGTCCATCAACTGCACATACGGTTCACGTCCACGCTGTCGCGGCATGCTACCAGTGTTAAAGACTGCGATGGAGCTCCGTATGCCACGGCAAACTGGCTGACACTGACGGCGGCGGTGCACAAATGCTGCGCAGCTAGCGCCATTCGACGGCCAACACCGCGGTTCCTGGTGTGTCCGCTGTGCCGTGCGTGTGATCATTGCTTGTACAGCCCTCTCGCAGTGTCCGGAGCAAGTATGGTGGGTCTGACACACCGGTGTCAATGTGTTCTGTTTTCCATTTCCAGGAGTGTATAACTAATTTAAATGTCTGTATTATGGCTGTTCCGAAAAGTTCTCAATAATAGTTTCGGAATCGTCGCAAAAATGCCTACTACACACTGGTTTATTCCCCCGAGGAAAAGAGTCAGTGCAAGCCACGTAAGGGAACGAAGCAATATTTGACAGCCCAGAGAAGCGACATGTGTGTGACGGCCTTCAAAAAAGTATCTGACAACAAAAGTTATGAGCGTATAGGAAATTAAATTTTAAATTCAGTTTCTTTTTCGTGGAACGCGATCCAAGAAGGCGAATATGCTAAAAAAGAAACACTAAGTTGAAAAAAAACCAGTGCTTCGTAAATAAGTCACACTATAGCTCCGATCGAAAAATGTAAAATGAGAAAGTTTTAGGGCTTAAAAAGATCTAACGATTCCTTTTCTATTAAGTATCAAGTGCTTCCTTATATTTAGAGACATAATGAAAAACTATTAAAAATCGGGTTTCCTATAATTCGTTAACATTTTCATACTGGGTATTTACTATAAGTATATCCCGCGATAAGTCAAAACAGTACTTAGCCTGCTTGAAAAATTTAGAAAAAAATATTAATTATTTTTGGAGATATATCGATTCTTAAAAAAACGTGCTTTCGGTAATAAGCTACATTTTTTAATATAATAAAACAGTCCCAACCGCATAAAGATGTTTATTTATTTACTGCTGACGGTTTCGACCATCGTTCTCGTCATCATCAGACCGCTTACTCTGTAAACGAGTAACATGGATGTACTTAGAGGAATGTAAACTACAAGCACAAAAAAAAACATAGCACATCAACAAATACGTAAAAGAAAGACCCATGGGAGTCTGCAAAGAGTCGCCGAGGAGCAGGCGCCATTCTAGAGGCATAGAACTACTGCTGCGTCACATGCAATTTACATCGCTTAGATACCGGAAGCTCCATCCACCGTCTCCAGAATTATATCGTTGTCAGCTAGTGGACATAAAACACGTTAAATAAAGTCTAAATACAATAATTTGTATCATTATTTATGTCCAGCCCATAGGTGTAACAAAAATACAAATAAGCTTTATCAAAACATAATACAGGGTGATTATAATTAAAGTTAAACTTTCAAACTGCTGTAGAAATAACACCATTGGTCTGAATGACGTCAAATTGCAAGGGAATATTATCAGAGAAGGGGAAAATAGTAAGGCAGAAGAAAAATAAATAGTTGCAAAATGTAGCAAAAAACCGGTGCTGTAAACATCGTAATTTAATAGTGGTCGACTACGAATGACAAATTTATCATACAGCAATGCCTAAGGGGTACGTATGGCGTCAAACAAACTGTATTATACAGTGTGCATGGATGTACAGGTATGATACTTATAGTTACGTAAGCCCATCCACCACGGCAAGGTCATAACACATCGGATGGGAAAAATCGGTTTTTAATTGCCCTGAGGCCAAAAACCGCATAAAAAC
This sequence comes from Schistocerca cancellata, assembly GCF_023864275.1. NCBI lineage: Eukaryota > Metazoa > Arthropoda > Insecta > Orthoptera > Acrididae > Schistocerca > Schistocerca cancellata. The sequence continues at coordinate 586,233,894 of NC_064632.1, read as the reverse complement.
GATCAATCAAAATCAAATCGGATTATTAATTTAAGTGTGACTGGCGCAAAACACGTTCAATATGTTGTCCATAGTTTTCTGCAACAAGTAGATATCGAGAAACTGCATGTTCCACAACTGATCACAGTGTTTCCGGGGTTACGTTCAGAATGTGTTGCGCAGTGCATGCCTTCAGTGCAGCTACGTTTGCGATCGGAACACTGAACACAACATCTTTCAGGTAGCCCCACAGCCAGAAGTCACACGGATTAAGATCAAGTGATCGGGACGGCCAGGCTGTAGGGAAATGGTGGCTGATAATTCTAGCATTTCCGAATGGCGCTTCAGCAGCTGCTTAACTGCATTTACAATGTGCGGAGGTGCGCCATCTTGCATAAAAATGATATCATCGACACATCCTCGCTGTTGGAGAGCTGAAGTGACGTGGTTGCGCAAAAGACACTCATAGCGCTTACCAGTGTCGGTACAGGTAACAGGACTGGAAGCATCTGTCTCTTCGAAAAAAGTATGGCCCTATGATAAATGATGCCGTAAACCCGCAACACACAGTGACCTTTTCGGAATGAAGTGGTACTGGTTAATTTGTGTGCGGATTTTCCGTTGCCCATATTCGACTGTACTGCGTATTGACATATCCTGTCACATGGAAGTTGGCTTCGTCTGTCCACAAAGTCTTCCACGGCCAATCATTGTCCACTTCCATGCGAGCAAGAAATTCTGAAGCAAAGGTCTCTCTTGCTCGCAGGTCAACAGGAAGCAACTCGTGCACATGGGTAATTTTAAATGGATAGCAAAGAAGGGTGTTTCGTAGAATTTTAAGCACCGTGCTCACGGGTATATCCAATGTTCGGGAATTCTCCGTGCACTACACGTTTGCACACCACTATTCATCTCCTCCTGGACTGCGGTGGCCACTGCTTCCACTGGCGTCGAATCAATTCGTTTCCTCCATCTACCAGGTAGCACACCAAAAGAAGTTGCCTCTTCGAATTTCCGAATCATTTTCTCCACACCCACCGCAGTCATCGGACCAACGCCTTTTTTCAAACCCTTCAGTTTCCAGAACTTCTGCGCAGTGATCATTCTTATAATACAGCTTTGCAAGCAGAGCGCGATCCTGCATAGAAAAATCATGGCGAATGTCGCAGACGCGAAAGGAGGAAAATCCGTGCACCCAGGCTGTTTATACCAACTTCAGTGGGTCGTGCGCATGACAGGTGTTTTCATTTGCGTATTGTGACACATACAGCGCCATTTGTTGATCAATTTTCACACTATTTTTTTCTTCTGCCGTACGTTTTCGCACTTCTCGGATAATATTCTGTTGCAATTTGACGTCATTCTGACCTGTAGTGTTATTTCTACAGGGTTTTGAAAGTTTAACTTAAATTGTAATAACCCCCAATAAAACTTAAAACTGAGCAAACAGAAAGAAAGCAAGTTATCGACGTATAAGAATGCACATGGTGCGCTCTATGTAGCCCTGTTTTATTATATAAAACAATATTTTAACGTAATCGCTGACTTTCCAATATAAAGAAGATAAAATGTTTCAAAAAATTTTAAATTAGCTAGATCTTCTCTACAGTAACGGTTTTAAGCTTATCTTCTTTGCAAAGAGTTATGCTAGGATTCTGTTAATAATTTTTACGATTTTATCAATTGTAAGGATCAAAAAAGTACTCCGAAAAACTTGCTCTTTTGTTGGGCGTGTTTTTTAACCATCTCAATTTTTTTTTCTGCAAGTAACATTTAAAGAAAGAAATTTCTGACATTTTCTCAATAATTTAAAAAACAATTTTTCTACTCCCTCTGGTGCTGAAATAATAGTTTTAAAAATTTACTGAACGCAATTTTCATTTTGTCAATATGCAACACAAGTCTAACATAGTTTCATACATATTAGCAATGCGTGACCATCTTTGCCACCCACACACACACACACACACACACACACACACACACCGGGTGGTCGGAAATTCCCGTTACAAACTTTTAGGAAATGTAGAGGGTACTGAGTACAGAACATTTTGAATAGGTACCCATGTCAGGGATCGTATCGTTTCCGTTCTACGACAGTTTCAATTCAGATGTGTACCTCGTCAACGTCTGCTTAGGGCAAGAGAAACGTCTCAGAGTTCCCTGTCCTGATATGCAACAGGGTAGACACGATGACGTGTACTACGTCAAACGATCCCCAGATGTCACTTATTGTCAGCTTTATTGTGAGACCGAGTCAATACCTGTGCATCACCGATAGAGGAAACATGGTGCAGTACACGTTTGCGGAATACACAGACATGCTCCTTGTGTATGGCGAAGCTGGAGGTAATGGATGAGCTGCTAGTCGGCTGTAACAAGAACGTTCTCCACACCGTCACACTCCATCGCACAAACTGTTTGCCGAAGTTATACAACGGCTACGAGAAACTGGTACCTTCACCGTGAGGAGGCAGGACTATGGTGCTGCACGGCGACGCCGCACTCACTAATTTGAAGAAGGTGTACTGCGTCGCAGTACACCTTCTTCAAGGATAGCCCCTCAACGAATTCGCGAACAATTGCGTGTGCAATGGCTGTTAGTCACAGTACCGTCTTGGAAGTCCTGCATGAGCAACAATTACACCCGTACCACTTACAAAGGGTACACGCTATGGGTCCAGCAGACTTTCCACAACGCGTCGCCTTCTGCACGTGGTTCCTGCTCCGTTGCATGGACGCGCCCCTGTTTCCACGTCGAGTTCTCTTCACAGATGTATGTAGGTTCACGAGGGATTGTGTTCCGAATGCTCGAAATAGCCATGTCTAGGCGGACGAAAACCCTCATTTCAAGACAGATTTGGAATTAACATGTGGGCAGGTATTCTGGACGGTTATGTAATTGGACCATACCTCCTTCCATCCTAGCTCACGGGTCCTGCATACTTAGTCTTCCTACGCCACGTATTGTAACCGTTCTTGGAAGCTGTGCCATTGAATGTCCATCAGGAAATGTTGTTTCAGCATGATGGAGCACCACCTCACTTTTAACTGGCTGTCCGGAGACATCTCAACAGACGGTGTGGTGAAAGATGGATAGGCCGTGGTGGTCCAACCGCGTGGCCGCCACGATCGCCGGATTTAACCCCTATGGGCTACTTCTTGTGGGGTCGTATGAAGAGCCTAATTTATGAGACACCTGTAGAGACAGAGGAAGATCTGCTGGCACGAGTTCTGCCCGCTGCACAAGACATTGAAGAGACACCAGGTGGGATGGAGAGAGTGTACCAGAATATGCTTCGGAGGTACAATGTGTGTAACAACGTTGGTGGTCACCACATCGGTACGTTGCGGCTGGTGCCGTAGATGCTGGGTTCTTGTTGTTGTCGACTAATGTAAACCATAAGGTGTAAGTTGTAATGCAAATGCGTAAGTAATAACGGAACGAATCAGTATTCTTTTCAAATGGATTGCAACAATTGTACTGGGTCACGCCTAAGTACATTCCTCACGTGGGTGTCGATGAGATAATCATGTGCATTGAAACTGTCGTAGAACGGAAACGATACGTTTCCGGACATGGGTTCCTATTCAAAATGTTATGTACTCACTACCCTCTACATGTCCTAGAAGTTTGTAACGGGAATTTTCGACCACCCTGTACTACTCAATACGGGAAAGTGGCACAAGTTGCCCACTTCAGATATCTGGGAGAGATAATCCAACCATCAGGACTGAACTCAATAGCCAATAAAGATAGAATCTCCAGATTACAAAAAGCATATAAGCTCACTTCGAATCACTATAATAAGAAATCTATTTCTGTCAATGTGAAACTAAGGCATTACAACACAGTAGTCCTACGAGAAGCACTTTATGTTGCAGAAACTACAGTGATTCATGGTCATACGAAGATAAGAGAGATTGAAAAGCAGGAAAGAAAAATTCTGAGGAAAATATATGGACCAGTGTTTCGGGAAGGAATTTGGATGAAGAGGCCAACTATGAGATTTACAAAGACATAGAAACAATAACAGACACCATTAGAAAGAGAAAGATGAAATTTTATGGACATATCAGCAGGATGAATAAAAGCAGGCTCGCAAGACAAATCTTTGAGATAGTAAACAAGAGCAAAAACAAGACGAAGTGGATCACTGAAGCAGAAGAAGACATTAAAGAACTGGGGATCACACAAGAACAAGACAACATAAACCGTAGAGAACAGTTTATAAACATCATACAGAAACACGCACTTAAAAAAGAAAAAACATATGGAGAACAGAACGGGAAAAAGATGTTCTGAAGAAGGCAAGAGAGAACACAGTGAACGTATGAAGAGAATTTGGGAAGTACGAAGAAAGAAGAAGAAATCATGACTACTCAAGTTCATTGGCTCTCTCAAAAGGGAATAATCGAATAATAATAATATATAGGGTGAGCCTGTTTCATCCATAATGGGGAATAACTTGGGATGGAGATGAGATACAGCAAAATGTTTTAGATAATAGTTGTAGGTGGCAAAGAGGGTCACGTATTGCTACTAATGGTCATGACCTTGAAAGTAATTTTCAAGTGATTTAGGGGTAAAGTGATTTTTTTTAAATGGGAACCCTCACATTTGATTTAAGATTTCAAAAGAGCGACAGATTTTATGTATGCAATGATACATTATTCAAGGTCATAGCAAGGTTCAATCAAGGTCAAATAAGAAAACATGTATTTACTTCTACTAGGGATTAACTCGAAATAGAAGAGGGTTACAGAAAAATACACTGTTCTATGCACACTGGAAGGGGCATAAGGGGTCGTGTCTCATTACCAATAACCGTAAATTTAAAGGTAATTGTAGAAGGCCATTCGAAGGTTGAGTTTCGTTTCATGGAACCGCCTACATGTGATGTCAGATTTGGCAAGAGCAAACATAGATTTGAACTTTTAAGTTTTTATTAACGTGTTTATTGGCAAACATAAATACATCACAGTGTATAAATGTTACTATGGCATTTGCAAAGCGGAACGAACATAAATATAACATACAGGGCGTAGACAAAATAACGTGAACACCTGTACTTTCTTAGAATGGTTTATTAATAGGGGGTTTGACACGTCATTTGCCCGTAATACAACTGCGATTCTTCTTGGAGTACTGGCATATAGAGATAGTATAGTCTCCAGCGGAATGTTATGTCACTCTTCCATCACAACCTCTTCAGACTCCTGTAGTGACGAGGGAGGCTGAAATCTGCCCCAGAGTCTAAGCTCCAATACCGCCCACAAGGGTTCCATGATGTTCAAGTCCTGGGACTGAGCTGTCCAGGGAAGAAGCTACAGTTCAGTCGCGTGCTCTTCATACCACCATTGTACTGCCCTGGCTATTTGAATGGGTGCATTATCGTCCTGAAATACGGTATCATTGTTGGGGAATAACATTTGGATCATGGGGTGCACTTGATCACCTAAAATGTTCACATAATACTTGGCTGTGACACGGCTTTTGAGAGTAATGGCAGCACCAGCAGAATACCATGATATGGCTGCCCACACCATCACACTTCCACCTCCTTGCTTAACCGTTGAATCAAGCAATCAGGATTGTAGGCTTCTTTTGGCGTTCTCCAGACGTAAAACGTTGACTCGTCGGACCATATGACGTGATCCCACTGATCAGCAGTCCAGGACTTATGCTCCTGACACCATGTTTGACTCTTCTTTGCGCCGGTTGTCGTCATTAATGGTTTCGGTGTAGCAGATTGTGCACGAATATTCGCTTTATGTAGTTCTCAGCGGACAGTGCAGATAGATAGTCTCGAAGATAGCTATTGAGCTCTGCAGTCACTTAGCCGCCGTAGTTTTGTGTTGTTTTCACGCAATTCGTGTTAGCGTGGGACGATCTCAGCCGTTTAGTTTTGATTTGCGCTCACTATTACATTTACTCGATGATGTCTTTCCATGTTTTGCGTAGGCTGTCATCACTGTTGAAACAGTTGGTCTCGAAACTTTCAATAAGTTGGCTGTCTTGGATGCTGATGCTGCAGCTAATCCTGCCCCCACAATCTGCCCTCTTTGGAACTCTGTTAGGTCTCTCATTGCACGTCGACCTCGGCCTCTTAACGCAAATACGAAGTGTGCACTACTCGTAAACAACCTGCACTGATTCCTAGTCCGTACTAAACACGCACAGTCCAGCGCGACACGTGCCTTACCTGCGTTGTTGACCGACAAACACAACCATCCCATCACCACCACTGTTCACATTATTTTGTCTATCCGCTGTAGATAATTGATTGAAAATTCGCTGAATGAGTCCCCTCTCCTCTCATTCCTCGGGATGCCCTTCTAATTTGTATCTAAAATTGTATTTTGCTGTATCCCTGCCCTATTCTAAGTTTACCCCTACTAGAACTAAAAATTATTTGCTTATTTGACCTTTATTCAGCTAGTCATGACCTTGTATAATGTTTGCTTTATATGTAAAATTCAGCAACATTTTCAAATCTTGAGTCAAATATTAGGGTTCCCATTGAAATAAATAACTTTAACCAGCAAATCCTCTTGAAAATCACGTTCAAGGTCACCGCCGTTAGTAGTGTAATCTGCCCCCCTCCTTCCTACTTGCAGCTACTGTCCACATTAGTCTTATATGAAGATCTGAGAGTAGCGAAGATTGTAATAAACTTTCTTCTTTACTTATCTTTTCACGTAGATTTGGCTCCAGATCTTCTGATTCCTGAAGCTGAAATTCTCACATTTTAGGTCCTCATGGTTGAATTGATCTAAATAAATTTGAAGATTATTGTTGCAGAATTTTTGTTGTTACGTTAATATGTTTTGGCACATTTTAGTATATCATACAGGTTTTTGATTTTTCGCATTAACAAAGCCGAAATTACATTGTTCGCGCGAAATACAAAAATACGCCCAACCCCATCAGAGGCATGCTTACTAATGTCTCACTCAGCGGAAATAACAATATCCCAAAGGGTCTACAATTTTTCATGACAAATGAATTTCCATTACTTTCAATTATTGTTTCGTAAATGAATCCAGAAAAAAACATACTAAACAGTACTAGATTGGGTAATTAATAATAGAAATTTTAAGTGTGCCAAATAATTCGTAATTTTAAATGTTTACAAAAACAATTATTTTAACAGTACTTTCAGAACTAGTACTTATCGGTCATAACATGCCAAACAAAGTAATTTCTTTTCACAAATTTTAGCTTGAAACATAACACACTGTTTATAAAATTATATGAAAGTTTTAAGAAAAGCAGCTGAGATAATAATGACGTGTCCAAAATTCGAAAATATTACTGGTATCGACAACTACTGTTGAGGAAAAGTAATGCTAGAGGAGGATGTCCCGTTACAGTAGCAATGCGTAACCCAGCTTCTATCTACAACATTTTCCTGTATCTCACCTCCATTCCAGGTTATTCTAAAATTGTTTAGACTTATCTTGATATATTGCAATTTAATTTTGTACCAAAACTAAGTACATATGAAGTATTGGTGTAAGTCTTATTAAAAAAACCAGCAGCAAGTATAATGTATCAGTGTGTACCAGGCTTGCAGACATGTACCAGTAAACAAATAAAAAAATTAATTATCTGAATTTATTTTTTTCATACTGATTAATGCAAATATATGACGGATCCTCGTAAATATTTAATTGTACCAATTCAGTATAAAAACCTTCTTTCTCTTGCATAAGAGCAACTCGTATCAAAAATATCTTTCATTATCGAAATTCTGTACGAATTTCGTGTTGCGTACATCTTCGAGAGCGCAAAGCTGCCAACTCGTATGAGCACATACAGGGTTGCCAAAATAAAGTTGGCCCGGAATATATTTACATTAAGACTGACGCGTGGTTGACCCTTGTTAAAGAACCTCAATGCACTGGAAGTGGCCTCGGTTGACGTCGCTGCAGGATTGTGCCCGTTTCGTCAGTCTGAGACACGGCCAGCAGCTTCTCCAGAGGGATAGCAGCGGCAGCGTTTGCAGTGTTCTGTTGTAGCTCTTCCAGCAAGTGTGGATCATTTGAAAACACCTGACCTTTCAAGCATCCCCATACATACACTACTGGCCATTAAAATTGCTACACCAAGAATAAATGCAGGTGATAAACGGGGCCGCGCGGGATTAGCCGAGCGGTCTCGGGCGCTGCAGTCGTGGACTTTGCGGCTGGTCCCGGCGGAGGTTCGAATCCTCCCTCGTGCATGGGTGTGTGTGTGTGTGTTTGTCCTTACGATAATTTAGGTGACCTGATGACCTTACCAGTTAAGTCCAACAAGATTTCCCACACATTTGAATATTTTTTTATTATTTTTTATATTTTGGTAACAGGTATTCATTGGACAAATATATTATACTAGAACAGACATGTTATTACATTTTCACGCAATTTGGGTGCATAGATCCTGAGAAATCAGTACCCAGAACAACGACCTCTGGCCGTAATAACGACCTTGATACGTCAAACAGAGCTTGGATGGCGTGTACAGGTAAAGCTGCCCATGCAGCTTCAACACGATACCACAGTTCATCAGGAGTAGTGACTTGATTATTGTGACGAGGCAGTTACTCGTCCACCATTGACCAGACGTTTTCGATTGGTGAGAGATCTGGAGAATGTGCTGGCCAGGGCAGCAGTCGAACATTTTCTGTATCCAGAAAGGCACGTACAGGACCTGCAACATGCGGTCGGGGATTATCCTGCTGAAATGTCGGGTTGCGCAGGGATCGAATGAAGGGTAGAGCCACGGGTCGTAACACATGTGAAATGTAACATCCACTGCTCAAAGTGCCGTCAATGTGAACAAGAGGTGACCGAGACGTGTAACCAATGGCAACCCATATCATCACGCCGGGTGATACGCCAGTATGCCGATGACGAATACACGCTTCCAATGTGCGTTCACCGCGATGTCGCCAAACACGGATGCGACCATCATGATGCTGTAAACAGAACCTGGATTCATACGAAAAAATGACGTTTTGCCATTCGTGCACCCAGGTTCGTCATGGAGTACACCATCGCAGGCGCTCCTGTCTGTGATGCAGCATCAAGGGTAACCGCAGCCACGGTCTCCGAGCTGATAGTCCATGCTGCTGCAAACGTCGTCGAACTGTTCGTGCGCTGGGTTGTTGTCTTGCAAACGTCCCCATCTGTTGACTCGGGGATCGAGACGTGACTGCACGATCCGTTACAGCCATGCGGGTAAGATGCCTGTCATCTCGACTGCTAGTGATGCGAGGCCGTTGGGATCCAGCACGGCGTTCCGTATTACCCTGCTGAACCCACCGATTCCATATTCTGCTAACAGTCATTGGATCTCGACCAACGCGAGCAGCAATGTCGCGATACGATAAACCGCAATCGCGATAGGCTACAATCCGACCTTTATCAAAGTCGGAAACGTGATGGTACGCATTTCTCCTCCTTGCACGAGGCATCGCAACAACGTTTCACCAGGCAACGCCGGTCAACTGCTGTTTGTGTATGAGAAATCGGTTGGAAACTTTCCTCATGTCAGGACGTTGTAGGTGTCGCCACCGTCGCCAACCTTGTGTGAATACTCTGAAAAGCTAATCATTTGCATATCACAGCATCTTCTTCCTGTCGGAAAATTTCGCGTCTGTAGCACGTCGACTTCGTGGTGTAGCAATTTTAACGGCCAGTAGTGTATAAATCACCGGGGCAGAGGTCAGGACACTGCTCAACTCCTGTCGATTGGCCTGTCCCCACCCGACACCTCGTGCCCTTGTCAAAGGAAGCGTATGCTGTTGCTCCGTCTTACTGAAAATATTAGTAAAGTCTTTAATATTAAATGAGTTGAAAAACTCTTGGATTAAACAGTTTCTGGATATAACCATTTGCACTAACAGTTTGGTGAAAGAATTGTATTACTATGCAGACACCAGATATTACGCACCAAACGTGTCTTGACGTTATGCAACGGCTCTTCAAACTACTGATGGGGATTTTCTGATGGATAACGGCACACGTTCTGTGAACTCACATACCCTGCCAAGCTGAACCAGGCATCATCTGAAGAAATGAAAAACTGAGGTTCCGAAAGTCATGATTTCACTTCACTCGGAAACCACCGGCAGAACTGAACGCGCGAAAATTTGTCTGCGCGCTGTAACTCACGCGCAATGTTCAATTTGCAAGGATGCAGCTGCGCGTCGTTTTTGGCAATATTTAGACTCGACGATCTCTTAATTCCCACTTACACAGGTAAACGGCGTTGCGATTTCGTAGGACTTCGTTCAGGCTTTCCTTCGGTCGAGCAACGTTTTGAGGTGTTCGAAAACCTTTCTAATAGTTGCGGCTTTTATTCGATGTAGAGCCCCCTTTTCACGCCATTTTGTCAGTACGACTTGCATTGGAGAGTTTGCTGGAGGTTCGCCGGCCGAAGTGGCCGCGCGGTTCTGGCGCTGCAGTCTGGAACCGCGAGACCGCTACGGTCGCAGGTTCGAATCCTGCCTCGGGCATGGATGTGTGTGATGTCCTTAGGTTAGTTAGGTTTAACTAGTTCTAAGTTCTAGGGGACTAATGACCTCAGCAGTTGAGTCACATAGTGCTCAGAGCCATTTGGACCATTTTTTTGCTGGAGGGCCTTCCAAAACATTTCCAGTCTGTATCTTTTGCACAAAGAGTTCCGCAATTTTTCCTTTTTGCGCAAATTGCCCCGTTTTAACGTGAGCACCATTTGGCGTTGCATATAACTGGTCACTAAACACGTCTGATCCTCTGACTCACTCAGGCGTAAAGGCACAGCGAAGTACTCGCGACAGACCCTACGGGAGATGCGGCTGCGGAGGACATGATTGTGACTGCTACCGCTTGGTTGTTCGAAACCACAGTTTCCGGCAGTTTCTCTGAAGGGCAGTTCTGTTTGTTAACTAGTGTCAAGCTGGCCCTTGTTTTGAACAAACGTACCCCATGTCCGTTGTATTTCTTCAAGTATGCTGAGCAATCTGTATTTTAGCACACTATACAAAAGCTAGGTATTACTGTTACCTTCAGAGTGCATTCCTCGTTAAATGTTCTTCTCACTTACACTAACAAGTTCTCGGTGAGGGGCCGCAGAACACCTCCTGGTGTGCCCTCTGTTTTTCCACACTCATTGCAAACCAGATACAGCCTATTGCGTGCCACGCGCACATTTACCAATTTCAATTTTTTTTGCCATCCTTATGACTGCTTTGATGAGATCAACCACGAATTCTTATTCTGTGCCAATCTTTTCATCTCCGACAAACACTTACACCCAACGCCCTCCATAATTTGTTGATTGTACACTACTGTCCATCAAAATTGCTACAACACGAAGATGACGTGCTACAGACACGAAATTTAACCGAAAGGAAGAAGATGCAGTGATATGCAAATGATTAGCTTTTCACAGCATTCACACAAGGTTGGCGCCGGTGGTGACACCTACAACGTGCTGACATGAGGAAAGTTTCCAACCGATTTATCATACACAAACAGCAGCTGACCGGCGTTGCCTGGTGAAACGTTGTTGTGACGCCTCGTGTAAGGAGGAGAAATGCGTACCATCACGTTTCCGACTTTGATAAAGGTCGGATTGTAGCCTATCGCGATTGCGGTTTATCGTATCGCGACATTGCTGCTGGCGTTGGTCGAGATCCAATGACTGTTAGCAGAATATGGAATCGGTGGGTTCAGGAGGGTAATACGGAAAGCCGTGCTGGATCCCAACGGCCTCGTATCACTAGCATTCGAGATGACAGGCATCTTACCCGCATGGCTGTAACGGACCGTGGAGTCACGTCTCGATCCCCAAGTCAACAGATGGGGACCTTTGCAAGACAACAACCATCTGCACGAACAGTTCGACGACGTTTGCTGCAGCATGGACTATCAGCTCGGAGACCGTGGCTGCGGTTACCCTTGATGCTGCATCACAGACAGGAGCGCCTGCGATGGTGTACTCCACGACGAACCTGGGTGCACGAATGGCAAAACGTCATCTTTTTTATGAATCCAGGTTCTGTTTACAGCATCGTGATGGTCGCATCAGTGTTCGCCGACATCGCGGTGAATGCACTTTGGAGGCGTGTATTCGTCATCGCCATACTGGCGTATCACCTGGCGTGATGGTATGGGGTGCCATCGGTTACACGTCTCGGTCACCTCTTGTTCGCATTGACGGCACTTTGAACAGTGGACGTTACATTTCAGATGTGTTACGACCCGGGGCTCTGCTCTTCATTCGATCCCCGCGAAACCCTACATTTCAGCAGGATAGTGCACGACCGCATGTTGCAGGTCCCGTGCGGCCCTTTCTGGATACAGAAAATTTTCGACTGATGCCCTGGCCAGCACATTCTCCGATCTCTCACCAATTGAAATGGCTGGTCAGTGGTGGCTAGCAACTGACTCGTCACAATACGCTAGTCACTACTCTTGATGAACTTTGGTACCGCGATGAAGCTGCATGGGCAGCTGTACCTGTACACGCCATCCAAGCTCTATTTAACTCAATGCCCAGGCGTATCAAGGCCGTTATTACGATCAGAGGTGGTTGTTCTGGATACTGCTTTCTCAGGATCTATGCAACCAAAATTGCGTGAAAATGTAATATATTTGTCCAATGAATACCCGTTTATCATCTGCATTTCTTCTTGTTGTAGCAATTTTAATGGCCAGTAGTGTATTTCAATCTGCATTCCCTTATCTTTTTCTTACCCTCTTCGGCTCTGTGTATTACCAATGAAACTTATTCCCCACACTTACCGTTATGTCCCCTATTTTAGTCGCTGATATTCATTTCCTTGCCGATTCTGCGTTGAATCTCCTGTATTATTTTTCAGTCAACCTGATTTTCAGCATGCATATGCAACAACACACATGCCTTCGATTGCCTTCTTTCCCTACTTTTCACGTAAAAACGTGGTACCCTTTGACTACATGATTAATGAATCACAACAAGAGACAGTTATGTCGTTCAAATACTTGCACGTAACAGCAACGTATATAGATACGAAGAGAAACGAGGGCGTCGTTTCTGTTGTGGGTAATGACAGGCTACGATTCATTGGCAGACTACTCGCAGACTGCAGCAGTTTTTCTGCAAGAGATACGTTTCAAAACATTTGTAAAGACCACACTCGAATTCAGGCTTAAGTGTGTGCATGTTGAGACTAACGCGGGACCTCGGACGTATGCAAGGAAGAGCCATAGGAATGATCACAGCTTTGGCTGAGGAGACAGTATAAATGTTGGAAAAGTTGGAAATGTAGACATTCAAAAAGAAGACGCCATACATTCGGAAAGAGCCTGATTAGTAAACAAAACCAGCCGCCTTTGAGGGTAAAAAAAGTGGGAATATCCTTCTGCCCCTGCATACCCATGCTGCAGAAACCGTACAGACAAAATTAGGCCAATAGCTACTGACATAGATGTGACCAAACATTCAGAAGAATCTGAAAACTGTTCACGAAATCCGTTACCTGTCACCTTGTACATGAATATCTGTTGTCGAAACCTCATGTAGTAGATATCAGGGTAAATAATGAGCCTGAAATCTCGATATTCGATGTTCTGTTCAGAGACGTACAGTGGCGAATTTGTAGGTTTTGTCTCTATAATATTGAGTGATAGCCTAATTGCTGTTAAGCGATGATTTTAATATCAGCATGTACTAATTGAGTGCATGCTTAATTCATTCGTAATTTTTATTCTCGGACAGACATGTATATGCATACGATGTCAGCATTGATCAAGAAGTATCTGTATTATTGAGGACCTTAAATTTTACGAATTATCTGTATTTAAGGTTTTGGAAAATATATTATCTAGTCGATCGATTTCTGCTGCATCTCATGGAGTTGTTTAGCACGACAACAAAAAATGGTTCAAATGGCTCTGAGCACTATGCGACTTAACTTCTGAAGTCATCAGCCGCCTAGAACTTAAAACTAATTAAACCTAACTAACCTAAGGACATCACACACATCCATGCCCGAGGCAGGATTCGAACCTGCGACCGTAGCGGTCGCTCGGTTCCAGACTGTAGCGCCTAGAACCTCACGGCCACTCCGGCCGGCACACGACAACAAAATGAGTCAGTGAAACACGAGTGAAGTTACGCAGTATCAATTTTCTGACCATTCTGTGAATGTCCAGAGCAAACATGATACTACACAATGCTCGCTGTTTGTTGTAGTTGTTTTCAGTCAGTTCAGTTCATTTATTTCTCCTCCAGATATCTGAAACAATGGAGTCGATAAGCTCATCTGGCCGCAAAAGAGGAAAATATTTGGTTTTCCGTTCCAACGATAATCCTTGGACGTTGCAGTTAAGCAAGAAACAAAATACGGTGCTCTCACAGTTCGGTATGCAGTTTAGACACAGGTCACTGAGGGTCGTACGATACGCATTTTTGACCAAAAACAGTGACTCATTGACGGACTTGTATCTTTTCGCTCGGTTGGTCTTTAAATATTTTAGTGTTGACAATAGCGAAAGTGTTTGATAACAGAAGGATCGCCACCGTAGGATTAAATATTGGGAGCTGGGTTGCTTGTTGGCGAGGGCAATGTGGCAGTCACGGGAACAACCTCTTCATGTCCGTTTGATTTTCCGGTTACACCAGGCCCATTGTTCTCTTGTCAAGGGCAAACAAGCTGCCAGAAGTCACACTGTTTATCGTGGCTCCGTCAGTACGCGTCCCGAACGCAGTATTCCCACTCGTTTTCCACTCGTGTACAACGATTATCCGTTTCTTACCCTCGAGTGCCGAATCGCAAAAGCAGTACACATTCGCAGCGCCCGTCGGAATCACTTCTGTGCGTCAGTGCAAATTGTCGTTGGGTGTTCTATGGATACAAACAGTGTATGGGGCACCGATCGCATACTTGGAGGAGCGGAGCGTATCTCGCAATTCGTGGTGCTGTGGTTCTTCGAAGAAGTGGTGCGGCTGCGATGCCCTTGGTGCTTACTGGGTAAGGTAGGCATGAAGCAGACAACAGCCTTGATTAAGTGGCCTCAGCTGTCTCGGTTCAGTTTTTCAACGTCACCTCTGTAGCCGAAGAATGGCATTAACCGTATTGATTCCACTCTTTTAGATATAAAATTACTTTCACTTTATTCTTTTGACACTTTGCGACTAAGTGAATCAGTGATTGTCATCTAGAGACGTAGATAATTGCTGGTCTGTGAACTTGATAAAATCATATGTTTCAAATTTCTGTCGTATCCGATTGCGCTCTTTCTAACGTTTATTGGCTGGTATTTTCAGCTCCAACTAAAGCAAACACACCGATCGCCAAATCCTCAACTGTCGCGGATACACTTATGTTTTAAACTTTATAGCCCGTGGTCTCCCCTCTTTACATTTTCAGATGTTATTTCATTGTGATGTCAGTTAATAAATTAAATGACAAACTTTGCGTATTACTAATGTTTAGTTCACATTTGGAACCAAACTGACAGTAGAAAGTGGAATTCCCAACTTGGCTGACACCAGTATTGCCAACATAATCTGTCACACAAAAGTACTGTGCGCATGACTTCGTATTTCGGCCCCGTAATCACACTGCCCACCCTCGGTTAAAGCAAGTTCTTTTCAGCCAGGGGCTCCTGGCGTCGTTATAAGAACGCCGAACGAGCTATACGTCATAAAGAAGACATGACTCTAATATCACGTAATATTTTCTGTACTATTGGTTTTGGCTGGACAATTTAGTGATTCGTAATACGAAACGGAGTCGCTTAGAGAGTGACGGTTCTGTGCGCATGCAAATCATGTTTATAAGATAACAATTTACCGACTTGAGGTAACATAAATGTTAAAATCTTAAGAAACAAACTTTGCCAACATAAAAATTGAGTGGAATGTTGCATATCAAACGATAGATTTAACCTAAAATTAGATTTTGTCTCGGCAATGTGTATCAAAAGTAATCTAGTTTTTGTATTCAAATGTTAATTTAATTATATTAACTATAAAGTGATCTTGTGTGAGAAACTAGGTGAGTGCTTCCAGGTATGTACGCCTTGAGCTTCAACTGAAATGGTTCATTTATTTCATTGTGCGGTTTCTGAAAAGAGCCTAAGACCAAGCTGTGCAGTGTATTCCTGGGATTGAGTCAGTGAAGCAGTAATTCACAAATCCTGTTATATCGCTGCGGATAAAAGCTGGTTTTGACTATCAATCGTCCGGAACCGCGGGACTGCTACGGTTGCAGGTTCGAATCCTGCCTCGGGCATGGATGTGTGTGATGTCCTTAGGTTAGTTAGGTTTAAGTAGTTCTAAGTTCTAGGGGACTGATGACCACAGAAGTTAAGTCACATAGTGCTCAGAGCCATTTTTTTGACTGTCAATCAATGCATGTAACAACAGCCAGCAAAAGTGGAAAACTGAATAAAATGACGCCGACAGATAGAGAAAATGTACGCAAAGATCGGTCCTTTCAAAATAGGTATACTTCCGTAACTTTTTACGTGCTATATCGAGGCAACCAGAGGTGAATAAGCGATAGTTCTACGTATATCACTTTCAATGTAGTTACTGTGTTTAGCGGAAGAGAGAAGAAAAGGTAGACTAAGGCGAGGTCGATGTCAAGTTATTTGTCGATACAGCACAATCTCGGATATGGCGAAGAAAGTCGACCATATCCTTGCTGAAGTAATCACTTCAATAATAACACGAAATAATTCCTCGAAAGCACCAGCAACATAAATGTAGACTATTAGAGAGTAGTCTGTGTCATCTTCATCCCGAATACTCCTAGACTTTTTCTTAGTGGGTCCGGGCAGGCTGGTAACTCCTATCTAAAGTAATGTAAAATTATT
Source organism: Schistocerca cancellata (assembly GCF_023864275.1). Taxonomy (NCBI): domain Eukaryota; kingdom Metazoa; phylum Arthropoda; class Insecta; order Orthoptera; family Acrididae; genus Schistocerca; species Schistocerca cancellata. Next base: position 586,217,073 of record NC_064632.1, on the reverse strand, counting down.
TTAAAACATAGCTGCGTAACAGCAACGGTTCCACGTAATCAGATGAAAAACAGCCGACCAGTTGCAAAGGATAAAGTAAACTTTACCTAGGTTTCAATAGGTTTAAACCTATCTTCTTCAGAAGACGGCCTGAGGAAAATGAACATCATGTTTTATATGAAAGGTATACACATAGGTCAAGTTTAGAGTTTAACATATATTAGGAGGCACTTGTGTTACAAAATATGAGATAAATTTCTTGTACTTACAGTATTACATTAACATGGCATGATACGTCGTTGCAATTTTTACAAACATCTCCATAGCTCCATTAGTTCAAATACAATATAGCCCTACGAGTAGGGTTCGTCAAATAAATAAAATTAAGTACATGGAGGTCGGAGCGCGTATAAGCAACTGAGTAAAATCGGCCTGCGTGGTAGCAATGCGGCCAGGGCAGGTGGCGCTCATGTCGCGTACAATGTGCCGATTGGCGTACTGAAGCAACATGTAAAATATAAATATTAGTTGCGTCTTTAGAAGAAGTGACAGTGAACAAACTGAAAGCGTTTAACATTCCCATTATAACAATGTGGGAGCCTTAGAAATAGTAACGTAGAAACATATATCAAAAGGCAGGTGGCGCATACGCCATGAGTTACATACAGTGGCATATACAGCCAAAATAAAATTATATTACCACATTAGTGAAGCACACAGAACCATATAAGTCAAAACGTTAAGCATAAACAGTAATGGCATCTCAAGACATAAATTACGAAAACTGGTGCACAGTTTAGTTATTATACATTCACTGGGATCCGAGGCTTTAAGATAAGCGAGAATTACAAGCGGGCTAGTGTAGTGGCAGCCATACATCATGAGTAAATCACATTGCATAAAAGGTAGTGAGCTTAGAGATATAAAAGTGCATTATAGCTTCCTGAGGAAAAAGACTACTGAGGTTAACAACATTAAAGTTATGAATTAAATAATACGGGTTTAAAGCCTTCCAAAAATTGTCTACAGGCAAGGTTCAACTGATCGTTGAGTATATTGCCGTCTTTTAGCTCCAGATGTTTAAAAATAAATAGCTCTTCCCACAGATCTAATCTCCGTCCTTTAACTTGTCTGTGTAGGATAACCGTGTCTTCTAACTGTTTAGGCGTATGGCCGGCTAACCAGAGGTGTTCAGCAAAAGTAGAGTTGTGAACATTAGTTCCTTTTTTTCCTAATAGATGTTCTTTATATCGTGTTTTAACAGCTCTGCCTGTTTGACCAATATAATATGAGGGGCAGTTACTACAGGTTATTTTGTATACACCTGAATTAGAAAACCAATCGTTAGCAATTTCTACTGAATGTATAAGATTTCTTTTTAAACTGTTGTCTGTAGAAAAGGAGACGTTACAGTTATATTTTTTAGTTAGAAGACGTTTAATCCTATATGATATGTTACCCAAGAAAGGGATGGAAATAAATTTTTTAGTTTCTGTGGTATCAGTGGGGAGGTTATTACTCAAAGTCGAACAATTTTGGGAAGATTTCTTATTAAGCAGGTGATCGATCATGTTCTGGTTGTATCCATTATTAACAGCGATCGTTTTGATGACATTCAATTCTTTTTGTTGATCCGCAGGTGATAAAGGTGTGGTTACCATTCGGTGAATGGCGGAATGAAAAAATGCCAATTTATGCGATTTAGGATGAGTCGAGTCAGCAGGAATGACATTATCTGAATATGTTTCCTTGCGGAAGATATTGAAATGGAAGGTATTATCTTGTATAGAAATTGTTAAATCTAAGAAATTCAGTTCACGTTTATCATTTTGAAGTTCTTTAGTGAAGGAAATTTTTTTCATGTAGACCATTGAAAGTGTTGAAGAGCTGCTCTAACTCATAGTCAGTGCCATCAAAAGCAATGAGAATGTCGTCCACATAACGTGTATAATAGCGGATTTTTTGATGTAATTCTGAACTAGACTTGAAAAATGCTGTTTCCAGGGCGTTAATGAAAATCTCTGCTAGAATACCGGCAAGGGGGCTGCCCATAGCTAGACCATCTGGCTGTATATACATTTTCCCATTAAATGTAAAATAATTGTATTTTAATATGACCTTAAGCAAACCAATAAGTTCAGCAATCTGAGTTTCACTTAGTTTTTTATGCTTCAAAAGATTTTCTTTTACAAGGCCTATGGTTTCATCAACCGGGACATTTGTATAGAGGCTGACGATGTCGAAGGACACCAGTCTAGTATCAGGTGTACATCTTACAGATTGAATATTATTAATTAATTCCTTACTATTTTTTATAGAAAAATTATTTTCAAATGTGAAGGCATCTTTAATTTTAAAATGGAGGTGCCTAGCAAGCGTGTGATGTGGACTACCTATACCATTCACTACAGGGCGGATCGGATGATTTTGTTTGTGCAGTTTAAACTGGCTTCTGAGCACAGGTGGTTTCGGGTTCATATTTATAAGCCTTTTCTTTTGAAACTTATTAAACAGGCTGACGGAATTAGATAGGGTACGCCGGATTTCATTTTGCAGTTCAGCAGTTGGATCTACGGTAACCTCAGTGATGTCGTTTTCCTCAAAAAACTTTACAGTTTTCTCTATATATTCATTTTTATAAGCCACGACAACGGTACTACCTTTGTCGCTCTTAGTGGCTAAAGCGTCATGCTCTCTAAGTTTATGATTAATGCTTTTTACTATACTATATTCACGCGACTGACAATTAGGAGATAATTTAATTTCTTTCTCTATTATGTTATTACATTCGTAAGCAAATTTAACTTGCTCAGTTTTCTCTAATTTCAGAGATTCTAAACCAGTTTTTAGATTTACAATGAGGTTACAAATAACTGGATCTTTATCGAGTTTAGAAGGCAAGTTATATTTAAGGCCTTTACACAATAAGTCATTCTCAGCCTGCGTAAAAGTAATGTTAGTTTTATTTAGTACTCTTTCGTAAGCTGTTACGCAGCTATGTTTAAAATAATGAAATTCTTGCCTGCCGAGGTATCAAAAGCTGCATCCAGGTATATGGACATCAAATTAAAAATTGTGAAAGCAGGTATGGCTATTGACTTTAATCAACAGTGCCTAGATAAAGACATTATCCCTGATTACGTAAAGGCGTACATAAACTTTAAACAGTGTAACAGAGTGCCTTCCATTAAAAAGAAGTTAGTGCATCTAGTCATTTCAGATAGCATAGTGAATTTGTACAAGAAAAAAGATGTTCTTAATAGTGAAGCCTACTGTATATACCTATTTTTAACTAAAGCTTTTAAAGATCATTGTAATTTTCAAATTGACTATATATTAAATAGCATTAATGAATGGCTCTCTAATCGTAAAGAAGAAATCAAGGCTAGACATGAAAGAAAGCTTTTGAAGTTTAGTAACAGGACCACAAGTAAAAGTGTTAATACAGCAGATAATAGTGGCAAGCACCTATTTTACGAAAGAGTACTAAATAAAACTAACATTACTTTTACGCAGGCTGAGAATGACTTATTGTGTAAAGGCCTTAAATATAACTTGCCTTCTAAACTCGATAAAGATCCAGTTATTTGTAACCTCATTGTAAATCTAAAAACTGGTTTAGAATCTCTGAAATTAGAGGAAACTGAGCAAGTTAAATTTGCTTACGAATGTAATAACATAATAGAGAAAGAAATTAAATTATCTCCTAATTGTCAGTCGCGTGAATATAGTATAGTAAAAAGCATTAATCATAAACTTAGAGAGCATGACGCTTTAGCCACTAAGAGCGACAAAGGTAGTACCGTTGTCGTGGCTTATAAAAATGAATATATAGAGAAAACTGTAAAGTTTTTTGAGGAAAACGACATCACTGAGGTTACCGTAGATCCAACTGCTGAACTGCAAAATGAAATCCGGCGTACCCTATCTAATTCCGTCAGCCTGTTTAATAAGTTTCAAAAGAAAAGGCTTATAAATATGAACCCGAAACCACCTGTGCTCAGAAGCCAGTTTAAACTGCACAAACAAAATCATCCGATCCGCCCTGTAGTGAATGGTATAGGTAGTCCACATCACACGCTTGCTAGGCACCTCCATTTTAAAATTAAAGATGCCTTCACATTTGAAAATAATTTTTCTATAAAAAATAGTAAGGAATTAATTAATAATATTCAATCTGTAAGATGTACACCTGATACTAGACTGGTGTCCTTCGACATCGTCAGCCTCTATACAAATGTCCCGGTTGATGAAACCATAGGCCTTGTAAAAGAAAATCTTTTGAAGCATAAAAAACTAAGTGAAACTCAGATTGCTGAACTTATTGGTTTGCTTAAGGTCATATTAAAATACAATTATTTTACATTTAATGGGAAAATGTATATACAGCCAGATGGTCTAGCTATGGGCAGCCCCCTTGCCGGTATTCTAGCAGAGATTTTCATTAACGCCCTGGAAACAGCATTTTTCAAGTCTAGTTCAGAATTACATCAAAAAATCCGCTATTATACACGTTATGTGGACGACATTCTCATTGCTTTTGATGGCACTGACTATGAGTTAGAGCAGCTCTTCAACACTTTCAATGGTCTACATGAAAAAATTTCCTTCACTAAAGAACTTCAAAATGATAAACGTGAACTGAATTTCTTAGATTTAACAATTTCTATACAAGATAATACCTTCCATTTCAATATCTTCCGCAAGGAAACATATTCAGATAATGTCATTCCTGCTGACTCGACTCATCCTAAATCGCATAAATTGGCATTTTTTCATTCCGCCATTCACCGAATGGTAACCACACCTTTATCACCTGCGGATCAACAAAAAGAATTGAATGTCATCAAAACGATCGCTGTTAATAATGGATACAACCAGAACATGATCGATCACCTGCTTAATAAGAAATCTTCCCAAAATTGTTCGACTTTGAGTAATAACCTCCCCACTGATACCACAGAAACTAAAAAATTTATTTCCATCCCTTTCTTGGGTAACATATCATATAGGATTAAACGTCTTCTAACTAAAAAATATAACTGTAACGTCTCCTTTTCTACAGACAACAGTTTAAAAAGAAATCTTATACATTCAGTAGAAATTGCTAACGATTGGTTTTCTAATTCAGGTGTATACAAAATAACCTGTAGTAACTGCCCCTCATATTATATTGGTCAAACAGGCAGAGCTGTTAAAACACGATATAAAGAACATCTATTAGGAAAAAAAGGAACTAATGTTCACAACTCTACTTTTGCTGAACACCTCTGGTTAGCCGGCCATACGCCTAAACAGTTAGAAGACACGGTTATCCTACACAGACAAGTTAAAGGACGGAGATTAGATCTGTGGGAAGAGCTATTTATTTTTAAACATCTGGAGCTAAAAGACGGCAATATACTCAACGATCAGTTGAACCTTGCCTGTAGACAATTTTTGGAAGGCTTTAAACCCGTATTATTTAATTCATAACTTTAATGTTGTTAACCTCAGTAGTCTTTTTCCTCAGGAAGCTATAATGCACTTTTATATCTCTAAGCTCACTACCTTTTATGCAATGTGATTTACTCATGATGTATGGCTGCCACTACACTAGCCCGCTTGTAATTCTCGCTTATCTTAAAGCCTCGGATCCCAGTGAATGTATAATAACTAAACTGTGCACCAGTTTTCGTAATTTATGTCTTGAGATGCCATTACTGTTTATGCTTAACGTTTTGACTTATATGGTTCTGTGTGCTTCACTAATGTGGTAATATAATTTTATTTTGGCTGTATATGCCACTGTATGTAACTCATGGCGTATGCGCCACCTGCCTTTTGATATATGTTTCTACGTTACTATTTCTAAGGCTCCCACATTGTTATAATGGGAATGTTAAACGCTTTCAGTTTGTTCACTGTCACTTCTTCTAAAGACGCAACTAATATTTATATTTTACATGTTGCTTCAGTACGCCAATCGGCACATTGTACGCGACATGAGCGCCACCTGCCCTGGCCGCATTGCTACCACGCAGGCCGATTTTACTCAGTTGCTTATACGCGCTCCGACCTCCATGTACTTAATTTTATTTATTTGACGAACCCTACTCGTAGGGCTATATTTTATTTGAACTAATGGAGCTATGGAGATGTTTGTAAAAATTGCAACGACGTATCATGCCATGTTAATGTAATACTGTAAGTACAAGAAATTTATCTCATATTTTGTAACACAAGTGCCTCCTAATATATGTTAAACTCTAAACTTGACCTATGTGTATACCTTTCATATAAAACATGATGTTCATTTTCCTCAGGCCGTCTTCTGAAGAAGATAGGTTTAAACCTATTGAAACCTAGGTAAAGTTTACTTTATCCTTTGCAACTGGTCGGCTGTTTTTCATCTGATAATGTAAAATTCATTCATATGGAAGGTACTTTTGAAGAAACTATTGGGAGTAAAAATTTGTAAAAAATATGTCTTGTAGTTTGCACATTTCTAACCACTATAACATAAGCATTTCTACAAAGATTGATTAGTTTTAAGATAATAATTATTTTTGTAAAAAGTGGACTTCAAAATAAGAAACTGTCTACTTTTTCTGTGTAGTAGGGGTGTAACGTCTTTCAGATTTACAAAATAGGAAAACCCTTGTGTTAAAATGTATACAATAATCAGAGTAGTGCATCGTGTAAATCGGAACAAAGTCTTAAAAATACGGCTTATGGGAAACAGTCATTAATGTTGTCAATGCATTCCAGCTACATCTCATCTTGCACCTGCTTGTCTGCACTGTCTTTCCTTGGTTTCAAGGTTCTCTAATAGCTCTCTCTGGTACTGTAACTGTTTCGTTACCGAAATTTAACATTTCTGTGACTGTCAAACAACCGACAGTTTCTAGCAGTCTTTTCAAGACTTGACACCTTACAATATTTCCTTCATTGAACGTTGCCACTGAATCAAAGACACCAAAATGCATTGTACTAACTGGCATAAACACTGTCTTTGGTATTCTGGCCAGATTACACTGTTGATGGACTCGTTAGCATTCTGGGTGCGCCATAGAGATATTTCTTTAATACATGAAATGTACTTGCAGTTGCGAATATGGACAACATTGAGCTGCACAAATGGAATGACGACAATGGAAATTTGCGCCGGACCAGAACTCGAACCCAGATTTCCTGCTCATTGTGAGCAGTAGCCAGTAGTGAGGTAATGGCGGTACGACGCCAATTTTGATATCACTTTAATACTAAATTAATCAATTGTTCATTTAATTATCCTCACACCTCTAGGCCCAGATAACATCATGAGCGTTATTCAGCCAGCACATGGGTTCCCAGCCCCTCCCCCTCCCTGTTCTGTCTCCGCCCCCACCCAGACTCTCCCTCTCTCGCGGGAATTCCGAATTTTAGCGGGAATTCTGTATTTTCGCGGCAAATTCATAAAATTGTAGCTATTTCAAAAATGGTGAAAATTTCTTTCTCCAAATGATTTCTGACATCCCAACCCGTCTCCCCCCCCCCCCCCCCCCCCCCTCCGTCGCACCCAGAAATTGAAACTGATGGGACATTCAAAATGGCTGTACTCATTCTGATCCTCAAACCCTGGTCCACCTGCGTGGAAAGTCCAAGTACACCCCCTACACAGGGAAACTGTCCAACTGCAGGAGAGGAAGGTTAGGTTGGTGTACTTTATTTATCTTGGGTAGGAAACTGAAGTAAAGACCGGTCCTGATTAGTAATTAATCATGAAGATCGGACCTAATTAGAAATCTCTACGCATAGCGCTACACAAGGAATGCCTAAAATCGCAATACCGCTCAAAAATTGGCGTGTTATAAAACTGGTGTTACCCTGCTGGAAAAAAATCACACTATCTCTTAAGATTAGCGACAGACATACTAAAACTCTACATAGGATGGCCTCTTCAGATGGCCTCTTCACCAAGAAAGTGCGCGAAAACGGCTGGAATGGAAGGTACTAACTTTATTTTTGGTGGGAAATGTGTTCAAATGATGAACTGTTGTCATCGGACAGAGATGAATTTAATAAGTGTATTATCTCTCAGCATACAGCTGAGAACTTTATCACTGTTTGACGTCGGAGTTCCCTACAGATGCCTCCTGCTATTGCTAGACAAACAAACTGCAGCCAGGATGCTCGAAATTCATATAAACGATGCTCTCTTCATTTCTCGACAACTTCGTACTATTCCACTGCCCCTGAGAGGTTCCCTTCGTGTAGTTGCTACATAACTTCTACATAGTAAGAAGGGATAGGGCAGCTAAACATCACTAATGTGCTACCACAACTGAAGAAAAATGCTTGACTATTCTAATTACACACGAAAAAAAAAGTCCAGCACTCGTAAATAAAGTGTCATAATGCAACAAATGTACTAAGAATTGAGAAAAATATAATAACACAAAAACTGACCCCAAAAGATCGCACCAGGAGAGAGGATAGGCAATGCACATGTTTTCTCCTCGACGTGCCGTCACAAAATAACCAGTTTAGAGCCAGACTTACCTCCCCATGGGTAGAGATAAAGCCACGTTCTATTCTGTTTCTGATGGTCCACAAAGAGATCCACCTGCCGGCGGAGATCTGTCACAATTGGCCAAAAGACTCAGGAACAGGACGCTTTCCACAGGCTGTTAAACATATTCTCACCAAGACTTGTTCCCTGGAAGAACAACAATATTTTGGATAACTCTCCAGTTTCCTTTCTATAATGTCCGCTGGTTGGGAAACGGGTAGCTGTTATCGCTTCTGTATGCTGCTGTGCAACCCACCCCGGCATGCAGAGCCTTCGACCAGCCACTGCAGCAGAGCAAGAGGCGGTCCAGATAGTCAGCGAGCCACAGAAGAGAGCGGTATACTAGTAAATGACACACCTACACCAACCACATGTTGCCAGTCTAAAAGTGCACCTGCGCTGCACCCCCTCTGCCGCGACCAATTCTGTCTGCTGTCGCCATTCTGCAAAGGAACACATTTCAGTGTGATAGCTGTATTTAACATCAACGCACCTCTTCTCTTATAAGCGAGCGTGTATTGCATTGCAACACAACAACGACAACAAGGAAAAACAGTCTTTTTTCCACGTAAATAGGCGCAGCCCATTTTCTTTTAGGTTTATGAACAAAATCGGTTTAGTTTGAGAGCATGCTTTGTATTCAAATTATAGATTGTCATGTATGATAGCATTACAGTCTTTTTAGATGACTGAATTATCAATATAGAACGGCACCTAAACGCTCATTCTTTTACGTTCGACTGCAGGATACGGTTAACATCTCTCTCCCTGCCTCCCGTTACTTCGTCACATCCAACGACGTAAAAAAAAAAGAAAAATACCAATTACAGTACTGCCGTCAGTAACAGATGGCCAAACTGCATAGGTCGGAACTCTATAGCGATACATCTGACAGATGTATTTACTTATCTCGCATCTCCTCTACATGTACACAGTGAGTAAAACGGAAGAAAAACTTCCACTGTTTTGCTGCGAAAACTAGCGATTACTGCAGAATGTCCTTGTTATTTTGGAAGTTTCGTAGGAGTGACAAAGACGGGAGTTTCAGCTCTGAAAAATTCTATCTTTCTAAGATTTCTTTAAGTTTGATAGAGAAAATTAGATGGTTTGAGAGCACCCTTAGCATGCAAATCGGTGTCTGGAAATAAATTGTCATACACATGCATATTACAAACATTTCAGACTCGTGTAATAACATTGCAGAATACAGCCTTTCACGTCATTTGTTCACTTGTCCGAAACAACAAATTTGTAATTTGAACATGCAGAATGCTCTCATACCACGCCGATTTTGCTCATAAAACTAATAGAAATCGACGATATCTATTTTCATGGAATCATGACTGTTTTTATTATTAAGGTCACGATTGTTTGTTTAAAAAAATGGTTCAAATTGCTCTGAGCTCTATGGGACTTAACTGCTGAGGTCATCAGTCCCCTAGAACTTAGAACTACTTAAACCTAACTAACCTAAGGACATCACACACATCCATGCCCGAGGCAGGATTCGAACCTGCGACCGTAGCGGTCGCGCGTTTCCAGACTGAAGCGCCTAGAACCGCTTGGCCACTCCGGCCGGTGTTTGTTTAAAAATATGTATTACTGCAACTCCTGTGTTATTTCAGACTTCATAATCTCTAATAACTGTATAAAGCAGCCACCTCTTTAATTATAGCTCTTTGTGGAACCTATAAATGATAGTGTTTCTCCCGACATGTGATTAGATTGCGTGGAAGAGCCTATTCTGAGATGTCCAACTTGCGTACGAAACTAAAACACAAGAATCTGCTCCTATTGCGAACGATGGCAGTGTAACAGCAGCGTAAACAGTAATGAAATCCTAAACTCAGATTGGAATGTATACCGCAGAGACAGGCTGGACAGTGAAGGGGGAGGCGTGTTTAAAGCGATAAGAAGTGCAATAGTATCGAAGGAAATTGACGGAGATCCGAAATGTAAAATGATTTGGGTGAAGGTCACGGTTAAAGCAGGTTCAGACTTGGTAATTGGATGTCTCTATAGGCCCCCTGGCTCAGCAGCTGTTGTGGCTGAGCACCTGAAGGATAATTTGGAAAATATTTCGAGTAGATTTCCCGACCATGTCATAGTTCTGGGTGGAGATTTTAATTTGCCGGATATAGACTGGGAGACTCAAACGTTCATAACGGGTGGCAGGGACAAAGAATCCAGTGAAATTTTTTTAAGTGCTTTATCTGAAAACTACCTTGAGCAGTTAAACAGAGAACCGACTGGTGGCGATAACATATTAGACCTCCTGGTGACAAAAAGACCCGAACTATCTAAAAAAGTTAACGCAGAACAGGGAATCAGCGATCATAAAGCGGTTACGGCATCGATGATTTCAGCCGTAAATAGGAATATTAAAAAGGGTAGGAAGATTTTTCTGTTTAGAAAAAGTGACAAAAAGCAGATTTCAGAGTACCTGTTGGCTCAACACAAAAGTTTTGTCTCAAGTACAGATAGTGTTGAGGATCAGTGGACAAAGTTCAAAACCGTCGTACATTATGCGTTAGATGAGTATGTGCCAAGCAAGATCGTAAGAGATGGAAAAGAGCCACCGTGGTACAACAACCGAGTTAGAAAACTGCTGCGGAAGCAAAGGGAACTTCACAGCAAACATAAACATAGCCAAAGCCTTTCAGACAAACAAAAAATTACGCGAAGCGAAATGTAGTGTGAGGAGGGCTATGCGAGAGGCGTTCAATGAATTCGAAAGTAAAGTTCTATGTACTGACTTGGCAGAAAACCCTAAGAAATTTTGGTCTTATGTCAAAGCGGTAGGTGGATCAAAACAAAATGTCCAGACACTCTGTGACCAAAATGGTACTGAAACAGAGGATGACAGACTAAAGGCCGAAATACTAAATGACTTTTCCAAAGTTGCTTCACAGAGGAAGATTGCACTGTAGTTCCTTCTCTAGATTGTCGCACAGATGGCAAAATGGTAGATATCGAAATGGACGACAGAGGGATAGAGAAACAATTAAAATCGCTCAAAAGAGGAAAGGCCTCTATACCTGATGGGATACCAGTTCAATTTTACACAGAATACGCGAAGGAACTTGCCCCCCTTCTTGCAGCGGTGTACCGTAGGTCTCTAGAAGAGCGTAGCGTTCCAAAGGATTGGAAAAGGGCACAGGTCATCCCCGTTTTCAAGAAGGGACGTCGAACAGATGTGCAGAACTATAGACCTATATCTCTAACGTCGATCAGTTGTAGAATTTTGGAACACGTATTGTGTTCGAGTATAATGACTTTTCTAGAGACTAGAAATCAACTCTGTAGGGATCAGCATGGGTTTCGAAAAAGACGGTCATGTGAAACCCAGCTCACGCTATTCGTCCACGAGACTCAGGGGGCCATAGACACGGGTTCACAGGTAGATGCCGTGTTTCTTGACTTCCGCAAGGCGTTCGATACAGTTCCCCACAGTCGTTTAATGAACAAAGTAAGAGCATATGGACTATCAGACCAATTGTGTGATTGGAATGAGGAGTTCCTAGATAACAGGACGCAGCATGTCATTCCAAATGGAGAGAAGTCTTCCGAAGTAAGAGTGATTTCAGGTGTGCCGCAGGGGAGTGTCATAGGACCGTTGCTATTCACAATATACATAAATGACCTGGTGGATGACATCGGAAGTTCACTGAGGCTTTTTGCAGATGATGCTGTGGTGTATCGAGAGGTTGTAACAATGGAAAATTGTACTGAAATGCAGGAGGATCTGCAGCGAATTGACGCATGGTGTAATGTGCTGCGAATACACAGAAAGATAGATCCTTTATCATTTAGCTGCAAAATAGCAGGTCAGCAACTGGAAGCAGTTAATACCATAAATTATCTGGGAGTACGCATTAGGAGTGATTTAAAATGGAATGATCATATAATGTTGATCGTCGGTAAAGCAGATGCCAGACTGAGATTCATTGGAAGAATACTAAGGAAATGCAATCCGAAAACAAAGGAAGTAGGTTACAGTACGCTTGTTCGCCCACTGCTTGAATACTGCTCAGCAGTGTGGGATCCGTACCAGATGGGGTTGATAGAAGATATAGAGAAGATCCAACGGAGAGCAGCGCGCTTCGTTACAGGATCATTTAGTAATCGCGAAAGCATTACGGAGATGATAGATAAACTCCAGTGGAAGACTCTGCAGGAGAGACGCTCAGTAGCTCGGTACGGGCTTTTGTCAAAGTTTCGAGAACATACCTTCACCGAAGAGTCAAGCAGTATATTGCTCCCTCCTACGTATATCTCGCGAAGAGACCACGAGGATAAAATCAGAGAGATTAGAGCCCACACAGAGGCATACCGACAATCCTTCTTTCCACGAACAATACGAGACTGGAATAGAAGGGAGAACCGATAGAGGTACTCAAGGTACCCTCCGCCACACACCGTCAGGTGGCTTGCGGAGTATGGATGTAGATGTAGATGTAGATGGTCTGCTGGATGGCAGCAATTTTACATACAGATTGGTAGAGGCGAGTTAAGAAGCAAAAATGTGAGATGTCAGGACGTAGGTTCTGTGACAAAGCATGCTCTGAGAATTTGTTTTTTACGTTTCGTAAATGCCAGCATGATTTATCATTGCACTAGTAAAATGGGATCGACCGTAGTGTACCAAATCAACAAAAATCTCTCGAATTGTAGCTTGTTGTTGCTGAATGTAAAATGATTTTGTTTTTTCGAGCAAGTGAACAAGTGGGTGAAAGGTTGTATTGTGTAACGTTATTTCATGAGGCTGAAATGTTTGTAATACACACGTGTAGGGCAGTTCATTTACGAACACTGATTTGAACGCAAGGGACGCTCTCAAACGATTTAATCTTGTCCATGAAACTGAAAGAAATCGCTAAACATAGATTTTTTCTTCGGAATTGACATTCTCACTTTTTCTTTAATCCGACTTAAGTTTCAAGATAACAAGGACATTCTGCAGTGACCGCTAGTTTTCGCAGCAAAATAGTGGAAATTTTTGTTTGATTTTACGCATTGTGGATATGTGTAGGAGATGTGAGATAAGTGAATATATCTGCCAGATGTATTGCTATAGTGCTTCGGCCTCTGCAGTTTGGTCATCTGTAGTTGGCGGCAGTGCTGTAGTTTATTTTCACGTTGCTGGATGTAAAAAAAAAAGAAAGTAATTAAAAAAACGGGAGGCGAGGAGAGAGATGTTAACCGTATCCTGCAGTCGAACGTAAAAGGATGAGTGTAAAGATTCCATTCTGTACTGATAATTCAGTCATCTGAAAAGAATGTAATGCATCATCATCATCATCATTTAAGATTGATTATGCCTTTCGGCGTTCAGTCTGGAGCATAGCCCCCCTTATACAGTTCCTCCATGATCCCCTATTCAGTGCTAACATTGGTGCCTCTTCTGATGTTAAACCTATTACTTCAAAATCATTCTTAACCGAATCCAGGTACCTTCTCCTCGGTCTGCCCCGACTCCTCCTAGCCTCTACTGCTGAATCCATGAGTCTCTTGGGTAACCTTGCTTCTCCCATGCGTGTAACATGACCCCACCATCTAAGCCTGTTCGTCCTGACTGCTACATCTATAGAGTTCATTCCCAGTTTTTCTTTGATTTCCTCATTGTGAACACCCTCCTGCCATTGTTCCCATCTACTAGTGCCTGCAATCATCCTAGCTACTTTCATATCCGTAACCTCAACCTTGTTGATAAGGTAACCTGAATCCACCCAGCTTTCGCTCCCATACAACAAAGTTGGTCGAAAGATTGAACGGTGCACAGATAACTTAGTCTTGGTACTGACTTCCTTCTTGCAAAAGAGAGTAGATCGTAGCTGAGCGCTCACTGCATTAGCTTTGCTACACCTAGGTTCCAGTTCTTTCACTATGTTGCCATCCTGTGAGAATATGCATCCTAAGTACTTGAAACCGTCCACTTGTTCTAACTTTGTTCCTCCTATTTGGCACTCAATCCGTTTATATTTCTTTCCCACTGACATTACTTTCGTTTTGGAGATGCTAATCTTCATACCGTAGTCCTTACATTTCTGATCTAGCTCTGAAATATTACTTTGCAAACTTTTAATCGAATCTGCCATCACAACTAAGTCATCCGCATATGCAAGACTGCTTATTTTGTCTTCACATATCTTAATCTCACCCAGCCAGTCTATTGTTTCCAACATATGATCCATAAATAATACGAACAACAGTGGAGACAGGTTGCAGCCTTGTCTTACCCCTGAAACTACTCTGATCCATGAACTCAATTTACCGTCAACTCTAAATGCTGCCTGACTATCCATGTAAAAACCTTTAATTGCTTGCAAAATGTAATGCATGACAATTTATAATTTGAATACAACGAATGCTTTCAAACTACATTGATTGTGCACGTAAATCTAAAAGAAAATGGACTGCGCCTATTTTCGTGGAAAAAGACCGTTTTTTATTGTTGCTGCAATTGTGTGTGTGATTTTTTAAAGTGATGCTCGCTTATAAGAAGTGCATTGATGTTAATTAAAAGTGTTACACCGAAATGTTTTCCCTCAGAGGAGGTTGTGGGCCAGTGGAAGTAATTGGTCGCTGCAGGGGGAGTGGGGCGCAGCTGCTCTGTTAGACAGCCAACATGCGGTTGGGATAGCCATCGTCTGTATCGCTCTGTGCTGTGGCCCACCGACCGTCCGGACTAGCTCGTGCTCCACAGGGGAGGGAGGGACACTCTGACTGCGGCTGGTCGAAGGCCCTGAACGCCGGCGCCGGTTGCACGGCAGTACGTAGAAGTGGCTGGCGCTGCCCGTTTCCCAACCAGGCAACGTTAGAAAAAGCAATCTGGAGAGTTGTCGTGAATTTCGTTGTTGTTCCAGGGGCCGACTGTCTTTCTGGGAAATTCGTTTAACAGCTTGCAAGAAGTGCCCTCTTCTTGAGTCATTTGTTCATCTGTGACTGATTTACGCTGGCAGGAGACAGTATACCACTGTCACCAGATGAATCTCCTTGTGAACCATCAGCAACAGAATAGAACAGGCCTGTATAGCTACCTATGGTGAGGAGTAGGAGGGATGAGGGGTGGTACGGGGAGGTAAGACTGGCTCCAAGCTGCTTACTTTGTGACCGCACATCGAGGGGAACACACATGCATCTGCCTACCGTGTATCCTGGTGTGATCTTTCGGGGTCGGGTTTTGTAATAGTTGTGTTGTTATGGTAATTTTTCCCAATTGTCAGTACATGTGCTACATTATGACCTTTTGAAGGTTTTCTCCATGACAATTTTGCTGTGTAATTAGAACAGTGAGGCATTTTTTTTCAGTTGTGGTAGTGTTTATTGGCCTACCTAACACGTCAGTGATGGTTTGCTGCCCTGTCCCTTCTTACTGCGTGCAAGTTACGTAGCAGCTATACCAAGGGAACCACTCTGGGGCAGTAGAATAGGGCGAAGTTGTCGAAAAATAAAGAGAGGTGCGTTTATTTGAATTTCGAGCACCTGGGTTGCAGGCTGTTTTGTCTAACAAGGCATCGGGAGGCGTCTGTAGCGAACTCTGACATCAGCGATGAACACAGTCCTCAGCTCTATGCTTACAGGTAATACAGTTTTAAACTCCTCTCTGTCCAATTCCAACATCTCATCAGTTGAACACGTTTCCCACCAAAAATAGAGATAGTACCTTTCACTCCAGCATTTTTCCAGGACTTTGTAGGTGAAGGGGCTATGTAGAGGTTGAGTATGACTGCCATTAAATTTGAGTGGTAGTGTGAATTCTTTCTTTCCCAGCAGGAAAACACTAGTATGAAATCATCAATTTTTATCTGTATTACAGTTTTAGGCACTCCTTGTGTAATTAGGTCATAAAGTAGGATCTGACTTCCGTTTCTCACTCAACAAAAATAAAGTATACCGACCTAAACTTCCTCTCCTGCTGCTGGATAGTTTTCCTGTGTGTGTGTGGGGGGGGGGGGGGGGGGAGAGGGCGGGAGGGGAGGTGTATTTGGGCTTTCCACCCAGAAGGACCAGGTTTTGAGTCCCAGAAAGGGTACCATTATTTTGAGTTTTCCATCAATACCTGTGTGGAGAGTGAGGTGGGGCATCTGGAAAGCCATGGGAGAAAGAAATTCCATCCGTTTTCGAACTTCCATCATTTTTTGAATTTCCTACAAAAATTCATGATTCCACTAACATTCGAAATTTCCACCCATATGGCAGGAGGGGAAAGGTGAACCCAGGGGAGTGGAGGGGAGGGGGCAGAGACCCACGTACCGGCAGGGGAAAACCGATGGCATCATCCATGAGTGGGGGTTGGGGTAATTAATTGATCAATAAATTATTTTGATGTCAGTTTGATATAAAAGTTGGCTTTTTACCGCCATTACGCCACTATTGTGGCCTTACCATTTGGCTACCTGAGCATGACTAACAGCCATATCCAAACTTCAGTGAGCTGCCAATCATGTGTCTACAACCAGTACTAGAACATCCATTATGTATATTCCTATACAGGGGAGATATTTTACTTGAAAGTGACTTGCCCGGTGTCGGCGGATAAATACGACATTGCAGTGCCTGTGTTATTCTGAATTACGATGCAAGGTTCCTTTGGACGTGCATGCATGTCACCGAACGAACAGCGAACTGTATTCGCCGACACTGGGTAAGATGTTTTCAAGTGAAACGAGTCCCCTGTGTGGGAATATACATAAGAGATGTACGAGTGCAGGTTGTAGACGCATGGTTGACGACGTACGGAAGTTTGGGTGTGGCTGTGAGTCGAGCACGGATACCCGAATGGTAAGGCGACCGATCGCGATAAGCAGGAAATCCGGGTTCGAGTCCCGGTCCGGTACAGCTTTTCAATGTCATCATTTCATTATAGAGCTGATGATTGTCCAAATTCTCAACCGAGAATTTCATAACAGCTGTAGTCGCTGCAGTGCCAGCATGCATGTCCGAAGGAATCTTCCATAGTAATTCAGAATAAGACAGACAATAGAATATTAGATTTTTTCATTAGTCTTACATCCGACAGATTTCTGAAAGCTTCTTTCAATGTTAAAAGGTACAGTTGGTTTGTGAATAAATTTCTCATCATTTTTCTGTGGTCTGTTATTTTTGTACCATGGATCACTTCCTGGAAGGCATGTGCCATGAATGGGTTTCTCGTCTGTTGAGAGGTGAAACAGAATTGTGCATGTAGCTTTTCTCGTATCTTCTACACTACTGAAATTTGGTTGATGGCCATCCCATATTAATTTCGGATTTTACACTACTGGCCATTAAAATTGCTACACTAAGGAGAAATGCAGATGATAAAAGGTATTCATTGGACAAATATATTATAGTAGATCTACCATGTCATTACATTCTCATGCAATTTGGGTGCATAGATCCTGAGAAATCAGTACCCAGAACAACCACCTCTGGCCCTAATAACGGCCTTGATACCCCTGGGCATTGGGTCAAACAGATCTTGGATGGCGTGTCCAGGTACAGCTGCCCATGCAGATTCGATACCACAATTCATCAAGAGTGGTGACTGGCGTATTGTGACGAGCCAGTTACTCGGTCACCATTGACCAGACGTTTTCAGTTGGTGAGAGATCTGGAGAATGTGCTGGCCAGGGCAGCAGTCGAACAATTTCTGTAGCCAGAAAGGCCCGTACAGGACCTACAACATGCGGTCATGCATTATCCTGCTGAAATGTAGGGTTTCGCAGGGATCAAATGAAGGGTAGAGCCACGGGTCGTAACACATCTGAAATGTAACGTCCACTGTTCAAAGTGCCGTCAATGCAAACAAGAGGTGACCGAGACGTGTAACCAATGGCGCCCCATACCATCACGCCGGGTGATACGCCAGTATGGCGATGACGAATACATGCTTCCAATCTGCGTTCACCGCGATGTCGCCAAACACTGATGCGACCATGATGATGCTGTAAACAGAACCTGGATTCTTCCGAAAAAATGACGTTTTGCCATTCGTGCACCCAGGTTCGTCGTTGAGTACACCATCGCAGGCGCTCCTGTCTGTGATGCAGCGTCAAGGGTAACCCCAGCCATGGTCTCCGAGCTGATAGTCCATGCTGCGGCAAACGTCGTCGAACTGTTCGTGCAGATGGTTGTTGTCTTGCAAACGTCCCCATCTGTTGACTCGGGGATCGAGACGTGACTGCACGATCCGTTACAGCCATGCGGGTAAGATGCCTGTCATCTCGACTGCTAGTGATACGAGGCCGTTGCGATCCAGCACGGCGTTCCGTATTACCCTCCTGAACCCACCAATTCCATATTCTGCTAACAGTCATTGGATCTCGACCAACGCGAGCAGCAATGTCGCGGTACGATGAAGCGCAATCGCGATAGACTACAATCCGACCTTTATCAAAGTCGGAAACGTGATGGTACGCGTTTCTCCTCCTTACACGAAGCATCACAACAACGTTTCACCAGGCAACGCCGGCCAACTGATGTTTGTGTATGAGAAATCGGTTGGAAACTTTCCTCATGTCAGCCCGTTGTAGGTGTCGCCACCGGCGCCAACCTTGTGTGAATGCTCTGAAAAGCTAATCGTTTGCATATCACAGCATATTCTTCCTGTCGGTTAAATTTCGCGTCTGTAGCACGTCATCTTCGTGTTGTAGCAATTTTAATGGCCAGTAGTGTATGTAGGATAGATTCTGTGTGACTGTTCCTGCCATCTGATCCTATGCCATCTTCCAATTTTTTTCCCTTGTAGGCAGTTTTGAGTCGTCGGTTTTGTACACGACCGGTGCACTACAGTTTAGTGATACTTTTCCCCCGTATGGCTTCTCTTCCTCAACTGCTTTGAAAGCTTTTGGATTCCCATCTCCTAAACAATAAGTGAATCTTCCTTCTTTAACTGTGCAGATTCATGGAAAATGGTCACGCCAACACAGTGTTTTTTTAAATGAATGAATAAACCAGAAATAAGGCAATAATACAGGGTGATTCAAAAAGAATACCACAACTTTAGGAATTTAAAACTCTGCAACGACAAAAGGCAGAGCTAAGCACTATCTGTCGGCGAATTAAGGGAGCTATAAAGTTTCATTTAGTTGTACATTTGTTCGCTTGAGGCGCTGTTGACTAGGCGTCAGCGTCAGTTGATGCTAAGATGGCGACCGCTCAACAGAAAGCTTTTTGTGTTATTGAGTACGGCAGAAGTGAATCGACGACAGTTGTTCAGCGTGCATTTCGAACGAAGTATGGTGTTAAACCTCCTGATAGGTGGTGTATTAAACGTTGGTATAAACAGTTTACAGAGAATGGGTGTTTGTGCAAAGGGAAAAGTTCTGGACGGCCGAGAACGAGTGATGAAAATGTAGCACGCATCCAGCAAGCATTTGTTCGCAGCCCAGGAAAATCGACTCGCAGAGCTAGGAGAGAGCTGCAAATTCCACAATCAACTGTATGGAGAGTCCTACGAAAAAGGTTAGTTATGAAACCTGAACGTCAACTACCCGAGGCGATGGATCGGCCGCCAGGCAGCCCGTGACAGAGCACTTCATCACTGGCCTCCAAGAAGCCCTGATCTTACCCCCTGCGATTTTTTCTTATGGGGGTATGTTAAGGATATGGTGTTTCGGCCACCTCTCCCAGCCACCATTGATTATTTGAAACGAGAAATAACAGCAGCTATCCAAACTGTTACGCCTGATATGCTACAGAGAGTGTGGAACGAGTTGGAGTATCGGGTTGATATTGCTCGAGTGTCTGGAGGCGGCCATATTCAACATCTCTGAACTTGTTTTTGAGTGAAAAAAAACCTTTTTAAATACTCTTTGTAATGATGTATAACAGAAGGTTATATTATGTTTCTTTCATTAAATACACATTTTTAAAGTTGTGGTATTCTTTTTGAATCACCTTGTATATACGTATTTTGTAATACTGGAAAGGGGAAAAACCGTACATTAAGATCAATGAAAAAATTAAAATTTTAAGATTTCAGCTGGTACTGGGGCCCTCAAGTCGCTGTGCGAGCTTTTACTACAGAACTGTTTCGTGATGCACCTGTTTCGACTGTCCTGTGTGCTGCGGTAACGCTGTCTGAAGCAGGCGCGGTGCGCAGCTGTGACCGTCGCGGTCAGACGTCGAAGTTTGGGCGAGGGTCGCGCCCCTTGTTTCCGCGCGCGCTTATCAGCTGGCTCACGTATCGTCGTCCGCCTTTCGACTGGCCTGCGTTATCTGCGCCCGCCTTCTGATTCATGCGCGCCTACGCATGTCACACTTCTCTGGGACTGAAGAGTGAAGGTCGTTCATTGTACACTAGGCAAGATACCTGGGAGTTAGTACGAGTTGTATTCAGGGTACAAACATACAGTAGTTGAAATAGAAACTAGTATTTGAAGGGGAAAGAAAAAGGTTGCACCACGTGTGTACCGGCAGTTATATCCGTGTAACGTACGAGGGTGAGTCAAATGAAAACTTTAAATTTGTAATAACAACTCGAAAGTTTGCTCCGTTATCCTGTAAGTTGGTAAGCGTGCTACAAACAGCGTGCAGAATGGCCTGTAGGTGGCAGCATAGTGCAGATCAAAGACTTTGTAAAAATAACTAGACTCACTTATGGCGCTGCAGTCGCGGGATAATTTGAACCTTCGTCTGGACGCCATTATAGTGGCTGTAGTCTGATGTGTTGTGTAATATTGTTGTTTATGAAGACCCTGATTCAACGTTGTATATTTGTTGGGGCGTACATACAGTATTTGTTACTCGTAATTCTACTGTCTGTACATTCCAATCACAAAAAGTACAATTGTGAAGAGTTGTGGAGCGATTAATTGTACAAATAAATTCGATAAAGGAACGAATATTACATTTCACAGGTATGTGAATATTTTAAGTTGTTTTGTATGTCAGTGCACTTGCTTAATAAATGTTTTTGTAACACGGTATTAGCATAATGTCTGTGCATCTATTTGCAGGTTTCCTTTCTCAAAACCACAGCTGTTACAAAAATGGTTACACGCTGTCAGGAGGCAAGATTTCCGACCGACAGAATACCATTTTATATGTTCTGATCATTTTGTAGAAAGTTGGCTGATCGGTAGTGTTTTCATGGTCTAGGTTCGGTTGAAACTTGATATTACGGTATATTAATAATTTTTACTTATGGACCGTCTGACAGAAACTGAATAAAACACAATTTTAGTGCCATAGTGAGGAAGACAGGACTATAAAAGTTGAAGATGTGAAACTTGATAATTTGGTCGTGAGTTGCCAAAACACTATGCCATATATAACGCACTTCTCGTCATAAGATCTAAAGCAAGGTAGAGTCAGAAAATATCTATTAATATAGTGGGCAGATCTTTGAGTATTTTGATGCATTTTGCGTACATCTATCGTAAATGAACTACGAAAAATGCTAGGGGTCCAGTACATAACTTTTAGCAATGGCAGATTCCATGTAGTACGTAAGACAAATTCATAAACAGTGACTAGTTGCTGTTTGTTCATAAATTGAAAAGTATATTGTAGTAACGTATTTAAATGATGCATTATGTTTGTGACCTAACTCAAGGGAAGGCATTTTATAACCAAAAACGATGTATAAACATTAGAACTCCTTGTGTCAGTTTACCACTCTAATGGCCGCCGCCCAGCTATTCAATTTGTCCGCTCTTCACAGTCGACCACTCGTGTGGTTGTGGGGGCCTGGTGCAGATGCACACATACCGTCGCAGTATCAGTGGCCGCCCCACTTGCGACTTGCATCAGGGAAGAACAGCGTTCTGTTATTCGGTTTTTGCGTAGTGAAGGTGTGAAAACTACTGAAATTCATCGACGAATGAAGGTTCAGTACGGTGATGCATGTTTGTCACAGCAGAAAGTTTACGAATGGAGTAGCAAGTTCGCAAATGGTGTGACTTCGGTGGAAGATGCTCCTCGTCCAGGTCAGGCACAACGAGTTGTGACTCCACAGAACATTGCAGCGGTTGAAGCCATAGTAAAGGAAAATCGCCGAGTTACACTGAATGACATTGCAGCATGCTTACAGATTAGTCGTGGGTCAGCACACCACTTTGTGCATGACGTGCTACAGTTTCACAAAGTGTCTGCAGGATGGGTGCCACGGCAGCTGACTCCTGAAATGAGAGAACGACGTGTTGCTGCTTGTGAAGAACTTCTTCGGCGCTTTGAACGAGAAGGTGACGGCTTCCTTGCAAGAATCGTTACTGGGGACGAAACCTGGGTCCACTTCCACCAACCGGATACGAAGAGAGCGAGCACGGAATGTCGCCATTCCTCATCACCAAGTGATTTCCATAAGTTCGGACAACTCAAAGATTCAATGGGAGGAAAGTAGTTCCGTTCTGATGAAGAGGTACGCCACGCGGTGCATGTGTGGTTGCGCGGACTACCTAAAGAAGTTTTTTCTAAAGAAATTTATGCGCTTTATAAGCGCTGCAAGACTTGCATTGAGATTATGTTGAAAAGTGATACAGCTTTGTACCACTTCTGCACAATAAATAATATTTTAAAAAAATATTTAAGGTTTTTATTTGACTCACCGTCGTAAGAAATTTAGATTAACTAAGAACATCGGATACAAAGCAAACTCGCCTGCTTGTGTAAAATGTCTGGGAAGAAGAACTAAATAAATCTGGATTGCGTTTACTCATCTGAAATCGAAGCAACAATGAGGATGAATTGAATGAAATGTGATGGCTGGAAGTGTTATCACTGAAGTACGCTTACGGACGCTGAGTATGTAATTTTTCCTCCTATCTACGTAATTCTGTAGCTCTCAATTCGTTCGAGCAATCAATCATTCATGATAGGAAACACAGTCATAGCTCAGTCACTCAAAATGATTCTGAAATTTTACTTGTTAGAATGAAATCGGGCGATGATTCTTCTTCTCTGCAGGCTCGTGCTTTGCGGCAGTCTGCTAATCTGTACAAATAAAATGCCTCGTAATTTTGGGACCGTTGTATAATCAGTCGGGAAACCTCAGATCAAGCGGATATTTGGCTTTGATGAAGTTTAACCTTCCGAAGAAGTAATGGAGCTCTTGGCTTATTAAATGCAGGTTCGTATCCAGTCTTTCGGAAGTTCCCTTCTGATTAACAACTACGCAATATATCGATAAATATAATTAATTCTCAAATGTCAAATACACACCTTTGGTATGAAGGAGCAATATATATATATATATATATATATATATATATATATATATATATATATATATATATTTCCTTTTTAATCGTACAGTTCGTATCAGTTATCTTCTGTGATAAATCTCAATAATCAGATTACAGTTCTTCTAAACCAAGCTCAGGCTAATCGGCACGAAGACAATCTCGGAAGCTTTTTTCTTTTTCTTTTTTTTTTTTTAACAACCACCAGAGAGAGTACTACAAAGAATACTTATGCGCTCATGGCATAGCTATTGTATGAACTACTTTTCGCATGGATTCTGCGAGTATGAAGATAGAAAATTAGTAAACGTCATTCAAGGGTAGAATTGTATCAGAATAATTCATCGAATATAAAGAGATATTACAAGTATCATTGAAGTAGGCTCGTACTATAATCTACGAGTAATGAGTACTTCGTGACTAATAAAAGAGGTTATCTGCGAATTGCTCTGATTGCCGGCGAGTTCAGTAATATATATTTTCACTGGCTATCTCATTACGGCTCCGAGCCTATTACGGATATATCCTGTTATTATTTCCGAACAAATAAAAGTGGTTCACCAGAAGGACAAATACACGGTATTATGATGGTTTACTTTGCAAAATATATATGGTGTCCTGTCTCAGAAGGAAATGGGCCCAGGAATGCGTACCTTAAGAGGTATGAGCTGTTCTTCGATACTGTGAAACAAATCTCTTCTACTGCAAGGTCTTTTCATTCCATATTTTTAAATGTGGGAGTATGACCCGAAACAATAAAAAAAAAATAGTCCAGTGTAAAATGGGCTCTAAAGTACATACCTTAACAGCTATGACCAATTGTTCATCTTGGCTACTGTGAAACACATCTCTTCTACTGAAGAAGATCCTTGACCTACAGTGCACATCCAAGCAAAACATCTGCTAAAATCACTGTGAAACACATCTCTTCTACTGAAGAAGATCCTTGACCTACAGTGCACATCCAAGCAAAACATCTGCTAAAATCAAAGGCCGTAACAACATCCTACAAAAACTCACAGGAACGCGCTGCGGACCCACTGCATCTACTTTCAGGACCACAGCACTTGCCCTAGTATAACTAGCAGCTGAATACTGCAGTCCAGTATGGCTTAACAGTACCCATACAAAAAAGGTAGATGTCCAGCTGAATGACGCAATGGGGATTATGTCAGGCACTGTCCAGTCTACACCTCAGAAGTGGCTACCGGTACTTTCTAACATTCCACCTCCTCATCTCTGAAGAGCATTAGCACTGAATAAACACTGGCATAAATGTTGTGACAGCCCTCCCTTACCAGTACATGAAGACTGTCCACATAAAGATCTCAGGCTGAAATCACGGGACCCTTCTTGGGTTCCAGGAAAGAAGATGGCCCAAGATCAGTTTACAGTAAGTGAGGCTTGGCGCAGCGACTGCCTCTCTTCAAACCCAGACATATCTGGACTGGACTCGGACCCAACCAAGCAACCCCTTGGTTTCAACCAACCCAGAAAAATCTGGACATCACTTAACCGGATAAGAACGCAACATGGCAGAAGGAAGTTTTGGAAGCACAAGTGGAAGATTGGTGACAGCCCTTTCTGCGACTGTGCAGACGTGCCTCAGACCATCAGCCATATCGTTATGGACTGCCCACTTCGAAGGTTCAGTGGTTCAATAGAGGAGATCCATCAGGCCACTGAGGAAGCTGTGAAGTGGTTAAGGACACTCGACGTCCATCTGTAATAATAATAATGTTACTCATAGATTGAGGTCTAAACTTGTATATGTTTGTAAATATGTATATGCCATACGAAATATATATATCTGCTGAAGAAGTGGTTATGGCGCTCAAAGTGTGCATTTTAGAGGTCATGTTATTTGCACTATTTTGCTTCGTATGCCTGAATACGACTTGTGGCCAAGGGTATTCAGACACCAACGCAGACTTTGTCCTAGAGGACATGACTTTGGAATCAAAATATATATTTCATTCACAGCATTTTGTGTGACTGAATGTTATTCATGTCATTTTGATGGATTTCATTCATTGCATGTCAGTGGGTTTAATTCGTCTTTGAATTAAGAAAGCTTCTGTTCCAAGCGCTGCCAACACAAAACCACTAAGTTTTATTTGCTGTAGTACAAGTACAAAAATACAGCAGTAACATTTTCATTTGTAGAACTGTACTAAAAAATACTTAATTTATTTTACAGTTTTTACAAGGGACTAACAAAATTAAACTCATGCAAAAATATCCCTCAGTATTGACTTTTGTTTCTTACACAACTCTATTCTAGGAATCAGATGTTGCAAAGTTTATTGGAATGTTCCCTGAGATGTCGGGGAACTTATGGGAACATCATCAACTGGTCTTTCTGTGTTTCGATTGAACGTGGCTGGCCTTTCAGATGAAGTACGGCATGATATTATTCTGCTCTCGTCTTTCCTCTTTTGATCAGTGTGAGACACTTAAACGATACTACATTTGGAGATCTTGCACCCCTGCATTGAGAAAAATGTTTCAGCAGCATCTAAAAATCAAGGAAGTCAGTTGTATGCATTGGAATCACACAGAGCGCGTTCATAGCTTTAACTGATTCAAGAGTCTTGCGTCAATCTTGCGGAACACTATAGCATTGGGAACTCGTAAAAGAAGCACTGTTTGTTACAAACACAAAGCACCTTCTAGTAATGAATGTTTGAAACATTTTCTCCTTGATTTCACGCTTGGAACAAGTCTAGGGAGGTGCAACAGAGTACACAACAGCACTGACAATGCGATTTTTGAAAAGACTGCAATTATTTCCGTTTACATTCTGTAAACGTAGAGGAAGAAGCATTTTTCGAGAAGCAGGATGCGGACCGCTTCACTTGGGTCAAGATCTTTCTGTGACGTTAAGTGTTCTATTTTTTGTTGTTGTGCATTTTCATTTAGCGCTCTGTGGTACAAACGACAGAGATCGCACCTACGACTGTCCTGTTAAGGCAGCCATGCCATACGTACTGTCTCGAGGTTGTGACGGCATCAGAACACGATTAGAAATTCCGTGGAGAGTCAACAACGGAAACGGTGATACTGAGATATGTTATTCCGCGTGGGGATTGACAGACATTTTATTCTGCTATAGTCCAGCGAGCGTTTCTTGATAGGAACGTGTCACGTACACCGAATTACGTACTCAGTGCCGTATTCCATCTGAAAAAAGAATGTCGAGCACGTTGTTCTAGCGACGTGCAGGCACGAGACACTTCACTTCAAGGACAAAGGATCGCGGTAGGCATCACACAATTCGTGCGCTGCGTATGGGGGAGAGAGTGCTGCGATGCCTGCAAGGTGATCCTGGAACTATTGTGCAAAGAACTGGAGCTGCTGAAGGCGGAAATCCCGTATCAGTCATAAATTCTGCACGCCAGATTTCGAGAGGGTGCGTTTCTGGATGAGGTATCGAATATATTGCTTCCCCCTACTTATACCTCCCGAGGAGATCACGAATGTAAAATTAGAGTGATTCGAGCGCGCACGGAGGCTTTCAGACAGTCGTTCCTCCCGCGAACCATACGCGACTGGAACAGAAAAGGGAGGTAATTACAGTAGCATGAAAAGTGCCCTCCGCCACACACCGTTGGGTGGCTTGCGGAGTATAAATGTAGATGTAGATGCAGATAAAGCTCTTATGCTACAAGACTATCATGCCAGATCATAGTTAAGCCAAATGACAGGCTGACAAAGGAAAGTATAATAAATTAACACCCAATCACGTGTAGGAGATGCAAACTTTTGATCACTATTGGAAACTAAAATTCAGATTTGTCTTACGAGGGAACATGGTGTAAATAAACGATCCTGATGAAATTTGCTGCGTATGTAAAGGGGTCAAAATAATGCAATAAGTACTTTTTCTTTTTTGTTCAGGTTAACTCTTAAGAGGTAAGACACACCTGGAGAGGTAATTTGGCATATTAAACTTAGTTGGAATATCTTTGAAAGCCATTATATATAAAAATGTGTTTCGTATAAAAACTGAAATGTAATTAACATTCTTGAAAACTGTAGGTAATACTCAACCGAGGGCAACCACAGCCAAAATACTTATACATAGTTTACGGAACTTTCAAACGGTAAAGTATAGGTGTTAAAAGGAGTAAGACGGATAAACATACAGGGTGGTCCATTGGTAGTGACCGGGCCAAATATCTCACGAAATAAGCGTCAAACGAAAAAACTACAAAGAACGAAACTTGTCTAGCTTGAAGAGGGAAACCAGATGGCGCTATAGTTGGCCCGCTAGATGCAGCTGCCATAGGTCAAACGGACATAAATTGCGTTTTTTTTAAAAAAAATAGGAACCCCCATTTTTATTACATATTCGTGAAGTATTTAAAGAAATATGAATGTTTTAGTTGGACCACTTTTTTCGCTTTGTCATAGATGCCGCTGTAATAGTCACAACGTATAAGTACGTGGTATTACGTAACATTCCGCCAGTGCGGACGGTATTTGCTTCGTGATACATTACCCGTGTTAAAATGGACCGTTTACCAATTGCGGAAAATGTCGATATCGTGTTGATGTATGGCTATTATGATCAAAATGCCCAACGGGCGTGAGCTATGTACGCTGCTCGGTATCCTGGACGACATCATCCAAGTGTCCTGACCGTTCGCCGGATAGTTACGTTATTTGAGGAAACAGGAACTGATCCGCCACATGTGAAACGTCAACCACGACCTGCAACAAATGACGATGCCCAAGTAGGTGTTTTAGCTGCTGTTGCGGCTAATCCGCACATCAGTAGCAGACAAATTGCCCGAGAATCGGGAATCTCAAAAACGTCGATGTTGAGAATGCTACATCAACATCGATTGCACCCGTACCATATTGCTATGCAGCAGGAATTGCATGGCGACTTTGAACGAAGTGTACAGTTCTGACACTGGGCACAAGAGAAATTACGGGACGATGACAGATTTTCTGCACGCGTTCTATTTAGCGACGAAGCGTCATTCACCAACAGCGGCAACGTAAACCGGCATAATATGCACTATGCGGCAACGGAAAATCCACAATGACTGCGACATGTGGAACAACACCGACCTTGGCGGGTTAATGTACGGTGCGGCATTATGGGAGGAAGGATAATTGGCCCCTATTTTATCGATGGCAATCTAAATTGTGCAATATACAGGGTGGTCCATTCATCGTGACCGGGCCAAATATCTCACGAAAAAACTACAAAGAACGAAACTTGTGTATCTTGTAGGGGGAAACCAGATGGCGCTCTGGTTGGCCCGCTAGATGGCGCTGCCATAGGTCAAACGGATATCAACTGCGTTTTTTTAAAATAGTAACCCCCATATTTTATTACATATTCTTGTAGTGCGTAAAGAAATTTGAATGTTTTAGTTGGACCACTTTTTCGCTTTGTGGCGCTGTAATAGTTACAAACATATGGCTCACAATTTTAGACGAACTGTTGGTAACAGGGTTTTTTAAATTAAAATACAGAACGTAGGTACGTTTGAACGTTTTATTTCTGTTGTTCCAATGTGGTACATGTACATTTGTGAACTTATCATTTCTGAGAACGCATGCTGTTACAGCGTGATTACCTGTAAATACCACATTAATGCAATAAATGCTCAAAATGATGTCCGTCAGCCTCAATGCATTTGGCAATACGTGTAACGACATTCCTCTCAACAGCGAGTAGTTCTCCATCCGTAATGTTCGCACATGCATTGACAATGCGCTGACGCATGTTGTCAGGCGTTGTCAGTGGATCACCATAGCAAATATCCTTCAACTTTCCCCACAGAAAGAAGTCCGGGGATGTGAGATCCAGTGAACTTGCGGGCCACGGTATGGTGCTTCGACGACCAGTCCACCTGTCATGAAATATGCTATTCAATACCGCTTCAACAGCACGCGAGCTATGTGCCGGACATCCATCATGTTGGAAGTACATCGCCATTCTATCATGCAGTGAAACATCTTGTAGTAACATCGGTAGAACATTACGTAGGAAATCAGCGTACATTGCGCCATTTAGATTGCCATCGATAAAATGGGGGCCAATTATCCTTCCTCCCGTAATGCCGCACCATACATTAACCCGCCAAGGTCGCTGATGTTATACTTGTCGCAGCCATCGTGGATTTTCCGTTGCCCAATAGTGCATATTATACCAGTTTACGTTACCGCTGTTGGTGAATGACGCTTCGTCGCTAACTACAATGCGTGCAGAAAATCTGTCATCGTCCCGTAATTTCCCTTGTGCCCGGTGGCAGAAATATACAGGAAGTTCAAAGACGTCGCCATGCAATTCCTGGTGCATAGCAATATGGTACGGGTGCAATTGCTGTTGATGTAGCATTCTCAACACCGACGTTTTTGAGATTCCCGATTCTCGGGCAATTTGTCTGCTACTGATGTGCAGATTAGCCGTGACAGCAGCTAAAAGACCTACTTGGGCATCATCATTTGTTACAGGTCGTGGTTGACGTTTCACATGTGGATGAACACTTCCTGTTTCCTTAAATAACGTAACTATCCGGCGAACGGTCCGGACACTTGGAGCCGCGCGGGATTAGCCGAGCGGTTTAAGGCGCTGCAGTCATGGACTGTGCGGCTGGTCCCGACGGAGGTTCGAGTCCTCCCTCGGGCGTGGGTGTGTGTGTTTGTCCTTAGGATAATTTAGGTTAAGTAGTGTGTAAGCTTAGGGACTGGCGACCTTAACAGTTACGTCCCATAAGATTTCACACACATTTGAACATTTTTTTGACACTTGGATGATGTCCAGGAAACCGAGCATCATACATAGCACACGCCCGTTGGGCATTTTGATCACAATAGCCATACATCAACACGATATCGACCTTTTCCGCAATTGGTAAACGGTCCATTTTAACACGGGCAATGTATCACGAAGCAAATACCGTCCGCACTGGCGGAATGTTACGTGATACCACGTACTTATGCGTTTGTTACTATTACAGCGCCATCTATCACAAAGTGAAAAAAATGGTCCAACTAAAACATCCATATTTCTTTACGTACTACACGAATATGTAATAAAAATGGGGGTTCCTATTTAAAAAAACGCAGTTGATATCCGTTTGATGTATGGCAGCGCCATGTAGCGGGCGAACCGTCTGGTTTCCCCCTTCAAGCTAGACAAGTTTCGTTCTTTGCAGTTTTTTCGTTTGACGGTTACTTCTTGAGATATTGGGCCCGGTCACGAACAATTGACCACCCTATATAGCTGAATGCAACGTCGTTAATTCGCTTTAGCTGTATATGCAGCTATAGTGGATCAACGAGTTTTCAAAATGGACCAAATGGCTCTGAGAACTATGGGACTTAACATCTGAGGTCATCAGTCTCGTAGAAGTTAGAACTACTTAAACCTAAGGACATCACACACATCCATGCCCGAGGCAGGATTCGAACCTGCGACCGTAGCGGTCGCGCGGTTCCAGACTGAAGTGACTAGAACCGCTCAGTGACACCGGCCGGCTAACGAGTTTTCATTCAGTTGCATGTTCATCAGTTTTACTTATTTTAACACTTATGTGTTACTGTTTGAAATTACCATAAGCTATACTCTTGGAAACTGTATAATCAACTTTTGAAATAGTTTGAAATTTTGGAAATTACCCCATATCATTTATTAATTTTGATAAACGAAAACTTTTGTTACAACATTAATTAAAGAACCTTTCACGCCACATCTAAGGTGGTTTCTACAATACCATTTCGAGAGAAAAAACTATACACAATATGAAGTCAGAGTACTTTCAACTTACCTAATTAAAATATCTCAACGTTCGCTATACAAAGCACGCTTATCTGGAATGGTAAACTAAAAATAATTGATTTTTAAACCTAAAATATCCACTTAAAACGTAAAACAAAAATAAATTAATCAAATAATTAGAATAATAATTAACGTAGAGATATTTTATTTAGGTAAATTTAAAGTTATCTGACAGCTTATTATGTACAGCTTTTTGTCCAAACAATGGTAGTTTGGTTATCAGCTTTGTTACACATGGATGGATGTGGCATGAAAGCTTTTTTAATTTGTATTGTAGCAAAAGTTTTCATTTATCAAAATTTATTAATGATGGTAGGTCATCTTACATAATTTCAAATTACTTCAATAGTTGATAATACAGTTTTGAAGAACTTGAGTTACATTTCAACTTTTATATGAAACACATGTTTTATATATAATAACTTTCAAAGATATTCGCACTAAACTTAATATGCCAAATTATCTTTCGGGGTGGGTTTTGCCCCTTAAAAGTGAAACTGGGTGAAAACGAAAAAATACGTATTGCATTGTGCATCTTCATATTTTCGCGGCGCAAAGACTGTTCCATTAAATTTCTGCAAGCCAGAAATGTTATGGAATGAATTACATTATTTTCATCCCTATACACCTCCGCCAAGTTTCATCAGGATCGTTAATTTACACAGGGCAGTGTTCTCTTTCTAGTAGCAATGTGCAGGGAGGAATTCTGATTGAGACCCTTTCAAAATGTTCAAATGCGTGTGAAATCTTACGGGACTTAATTCCGAAGATCATCAGTCCCTAAGCTTACACACTACTTAACCTAAATTATCCTAAGGACAAACACCCACACCCACGCCCGAGGGAGGACTCGAACCTCCGCCGGGACCAGCCGCACAGTCCATGACCGCAGCGCCTTAAACCTCCCGGCTAATCCCGCGCGGCTTTGGCTGAGACTACACTGCAAACATTAACAGATGCTCTTTGCGACTTATTTCTGAGCGGTTGAAGAAAGTGGTTTATCTATGGCGGTGCGCCCCCATATTTTCTATACCTTGTGCGGAAGTGTTTGACACGTACGTTTAATGAGCGAACGATTGGTCGAGAAGGTCTAGTACCATGGCTTCCGCTTTCATCCGAACTAAATCACTCATGTTTATGAGTTTCGTGATATTTAAAAGCATTTGTGTATCGCACAGCCATCGACAATGTATGCTCGTCACGTGAAGGTGTATCTTACGCATATGATCATATCCGAGGCCTGCCAGTTGTGTTCGCACGGGTTCGCGACTCTTTGAGATGGAAGGCTCAACCTGTCCTAGAGAATAAGTGGTAACAACATCGAGCACCCCCGGTAGCGTCAACGAGAACGTGGCTACCACAGGACACAGCAGCCCATATCTCAGCAGGTGCCTGTTTCCCGACGTGTTCGTATGTCTCTAGGATTTTTCTGTAGTTCTGGCCAGTATTATCTCCTCCAAGAATATGAGTTTTATGTCTCGCGCAGAGAGATAATGGCGTATACGAAAAACGTCTGGTATTATTGCGGAGGAGCATGGCGCGTGGCGCCATTGGAAAACACTGGATGTCGACCTAAACAGTGGGCAAAGAGTTCGAAGAAACGGTT
This sequence comes from Schistocerca cancellata, assembly GCF_023864275.1. Taxonomy (NCBI): domain Eukaryota; kingdom Metazoa; phylum Arthropoda; class Insecta; order Orthoptera; family Acrididae; genus Schistocerca; species Schistocerca cancellata. The sequence goes on along the minus strand of NC_064632.1, from coordinate 586,183,984 downwards.
AGTGACAAAAACGGACACTGTATGCACGTGGGGAATTTAATAACTATGCAAAGCGAGCGTACGGCGAGTAAAGATTCGGTGTCGCGCTAACATACGACTGAGTCCGGAATCGCCGAGAGCCAACCAGGTAAGCCACGACTTCATAGCCACTATCCACTGTATGAGCCAACACACACGCTGCTTACGGTGGAGACGCGGTTCACTGCGACTCCCGACCACGATCCCACGAGAAGGTGAGTCCGGTGGGATACCAAAGTGAGACAATCTTTTTGTAGGACCGTGCGTGTCCTTTGCGGCAGAACAGGGTAAGCCACTGTACCCCAACATATCCGTTCCACCTGGTGGTTCTTCTCTGAAATTTAGGACCACTTCACATCAACACTAGAACATTAAGGGGGGGGGATGTTACACTGTTACTAAACCGTCGTAAATTTTACTGCTCCATATTTTATTCCATGGAAGTCATTTTTTAATAGTTTATGCAGTAGTTAATTACAAGTATAACGTCAACAAAATTCTGTCACACACCAGATAAGTACAAAATGACCTGCTTTACACCCTATACTGACAAGCCATGTTGGCGGGTACCCTAGACTGGTACCAACTGCAATCGTAGAATTTGCGGGGTTTAGTAATCTGGGGGTAATTTGCATCTAGAGTACACAATGTCAACGAAGACTCGGCGACAGGTACTGATTAAAGAAGACGTTGATGCTAGAGCTACTACTACATAGAGCAAAGAGTCGAAACCTGGACTAAAGCATTTTTGACGGCTCCATAATTCCACTATTTCTACCATAGAAAGTGTTCACTTGTGAAGGAAAGCAGAGAGTGTGTGGATTCTCTTTCGAAGCGTGGTAGTTGGTCTGTATTGTTTTGACTGACCACACAGTGGTTTTTGGTGTCCAGTATCACCTTATCAGGCCACTGTGGGTCACTGTGTTGATTTATTAGGCCAGACACTGTTGCCGCTATGGCATTACATCATCCAAATTCCCGACAGATCCAGCTTTCCATTGGTGTCAGTCACAGAATCTTGAAACTTGGAAGATGGCACACAGTTTCGCTGCGATTTACGGCCTTCGAATTTTTTTTGTGAAAACTTTTAAAGGGTTATAAATAAAACAAACGTTGAAACTTACTGGCAGATTAAAACTGTGTGCCGGACCGAGACTCGAACTCGGGACCTTAGCCTTTCGCGAGCTACGCGAGCACGACTCACGCCCCGTCCTCACAGCTTTACTTCTGCCAGTACCTCGTCTCCTACCTTCCAAACTTTACAGAAGCTGTCCTGCGAACCTTGCAGAAATAGCACTCCTGAAAGAAAGGATATTGCGGAGACATGGCTTAGCCACAGCCCGGGGGAGGTTTCCAGAATGAGATTTTCACTCTGCAGCGGAGTGTGCGCTGATATGAAACTTCCTGGCAGATTAAAACTGTGTGCCGAACCGAGACTCGAACTCGGGACCTTTGCCTTTCGCGGGCAAGTGCTCTACCATTCTGGAAAACAAACGTTATTAACATTCTACATCTTTATTTTTCATGTCTACGTACTACTTCTCAACCTAGTCAGCCTGGCGACGAACACATTTCGCCCAACGAGATACCGGTTTGTTGATAGTGACACTGTAGAATGTTTGACTTTGTTGACAGAACTACAACCTCACCACTGGCTGCACCGCTTCATCACTATCAGAGTGGTCCTCGAAAATGTTCTTAGGACGAGAGGGTACTACAAGTGTGGACTCATTCTTCGAATTGGAAACTCGATTACAGTACGCTGTTTCTCATGCGCCTACAAACTTACGTTATACACCGTTATATTACACGCTACAATTCGGAGCCGTTTAGCGGCAAAGATGGTTCAAATGGCTCTGAGCACTATGGGACATCTGAGGTCATCATCCCCGTAGAACTCAGAACTACTTAAACCTAACTAACCTAAGGACATCACACGCGTCCATGCCAGAGGCAGGATTCGAACCTGCGACCGTAGGGTCGCGCGGTTCCAGCATGTAGCGCCTAGAACCGCTCGGCCACCCCGGATGGCCTAGCGGCAAAGGGCTGCAAGTATTGTATAAACACATGAATGATGAACATGAAGAATATTAGTAACGTTTGTTTTATTTTAAAAGCTTTAAGAGTTGTCACATAAAAATTACAGAGGCATTACTCTCAGCACGCCCTGTACGTGAAATAAAGGAACATGCTGCCACGAGGACAAAGTCCTCTTAACAGCAACCAACATGAATTGAAGGACACCGTCATATATTATCAAATATATGCTGATATTACCCTTGTAAAGTTAATAGCTACCTTCACAGTTCAGACAGAATATGGCGTCGCCTCTGAAATAGGTAGTACGGTCATTGCGTTCCGGGACCACACAGTCTGAATGAAGTTCCCAAAGTAGTCACGGAAGGACCGACCACTGTGCTCCTGTTCATATGGAACTTCGCCTAATTGTTCATTGTCTTGTTTATGTGGACCATGAAGGTGAATGCAAAATCAAGACGTTAATTATTCTGTCACTTCGACTGAGTGATGCACTGGTAAACGTTTGTTACGTAACGTGAGTTCACAGTAATGCAGCATAGGAATGCGAACTGTTACGTCACCAGGAACCCAGCATTTATGGCTGCCGCTCTACCCGTTCTCTGCGGACCAGAGGATGCTGAGCCGCTAGTTATTGCACTAATACGTTGTAAATCTCATTACTTTATCTCTGGGATGTGGTCTAACGCGTAAGATATTTTTTTTATGTTACATTTTCCTTAAAACTTGTGCAAAGATATCTACATGACACAGTAATGCGCAAGTTGACGTATGAGTAAATGCCTTCAAACATAAAACTGAACCACATTGGACTTACCCATAGACAGCGAATACACACGATTTATTTCTGTTACGTTTCTGTCCTTCACCTCGTCCTCCTACACTATGTGATCAAAAGTATCCGGACACCTGGCTGAAAATAACTTACAAGTTGTTGGCGCCCTTCATCGGTAATGCTGGAATCCAGGATGGTGTTGGCCCACCCTTAGCCTTGAGGACAGCTTCCACTCTCGCAGGCATACGTTCAGTCAGATGCTGGAAGGTTTCTTGGGGAATGGCAGCCCATTCTTCACGGAGTGCTGCACTGAGGATAGGAATCAATGTCGGTCGCTGAGGCCTGGCACGAAGTCGGCGTTCCAAAACATCCCAAAGATGGTCTGTGGGATTTAGGTCAGGACTCTGTGCAGGCCAGTCCATTACACGGATGTTATTGTCCTGTAGCCACTCCACCCCAGGCCGTGCATTATGAACAAGTGCTCGATCGTGTTGAAAGACGCAATTGCCATCTTCGAATTGCTCTTCAACAGTGCAAAGCAAGGAGGTGCTTAAAACATCAACGTAGGCCTGTGCTGTGATAGTGCAACAAGGGTAGCAAGCCCTCTCCATGAAAATCACGACACACCATAACACCACCGCCTCCAAATTTTACTGTTGGCACTACACACGCTGGCAGATGACGTTCACCTGGCATTCGCCATACCCACAACCTGCCATCGGATTGTCAAATTGTGTACCGTGATTCGTCACTCCACACAACGTTTATCCACTGTTCAATCGTCCAGTGTTTACGCTCCTTACACCAAGCGAGGCGTCGTTTGGCATATACCGGCGTGATGTGTGGGCTATGAGCAGCCGCTCGCCCATGAAATGCAAGTTTTCTCACCTCGCGCCTAACTGTCACAGTACTCGCAGTGGGTCTTCATGCAATTTGGAATCCCTGTGGGATGGTCAGGATAGATCTCTGCCTATTACACATTACGACCCTCTTCAACTCTCGGCGGTCTCTGCCAGTCAACAGACGAAGTCGACCTGTACGCTTTTGTGCTTTACGTGTCCCTTCACGTTTCCGCTTCACTATCACTTCGGAACCAGTGGAGGTAGGGATGTTTAGGAAACGTATGACATAAGCGACACAGAATCATCTGCCCACGTTCGAATTCCGTTAGTTCCGCGGTGCGCCTCAATTTTCTCTCTCACGATGTCTAATGACTACTGAGGTCGCTGATATGGAGTACCTGGCAGTAGGTGGCAGCACAATGCGCCTAATATGAAAAACGTATGTTTTGGGGGTGTCCGGATACTTTTGATCACATAGTGTATCACCCTCGCCTTTCCGTTCCTCTCCTTTACTTACACAAACACACACATAGATGAATAATTTCATGCATGCGGCACTCCAGACGCTTGAAACACAATGAAATGTTCTAAATAAAAATGATCGTTCATGGAATGGCAAGACTGTGAGAACCATGAGAGACAATGTGATGAAAGAACCACAAAGGAAATGTTATGCAACGGTAGCCGCACAGCTTGAAAATATTTAAAGAAAGTCAAGATTTTACCAATTTTGACCGCACACATCATCGTAAGGGATCGTAGAATGTCCAATTAGAATACTTTATACAGATAATGAAAAAATATAACTTTTGAAGTTTTATTATAGTAATAATCGCTCAAAAGAAATCACAAGACATCACGGTTATGACACTAATAAGGTATCAAACACCAGTTGTGAAGAGATCCTCCGCTCCCAGGTGATAACTGGCGCTTTGCTGTGTTCAATAACGCTTAGTACACGGAAGTCGCCGTAGTAAATAGTCGAACCAGAGGTGATGGGGAGTAGTGGTTGAGAAGAGTGTGTAAGTTGTGTCCCTAGATTTCTCGCTGTGTTTTCGTGTTTGGTTTCCTTTTAAGACGCAAATTGGGCCAGTTGTGGGATCTAGACCGGTACGTCACCAAACTACTGCGTCCTTGGCAAAGACCGAGCGAGGTGGCGCAGTGGTTAGACACTGGACTCGCATTCGGGAGGACGACGGTTCAATCCCGCGTCCGACCATCCTGATTTAGGTTGTCCGTGATTTCCCTAAATCGCTCCAGGCAAATGCCAGGATGGTTCCTCTGAAAGGGCACGGCCGACTTCCTTCCCCGTCCTTCCCTAATCCGATGAGACCGATGACCTCGCTGTCTGGTCTCCTTCCCCAAAACAACCCCCCTTGGCGAAGTCCTGATGACGATGGCATACGTGACCGTAGCTAGCAGTGTTGGTGCTGTTGCCATTTCAAGAGCAACATATAAGCAACCATCTCAGCAGCAACCAACCCTCCACCATGATACAAGCACCACCACCACAAATAGGATCTCACCAATCCGCATGAGTGCTGGACTAGCGAAATACGCTTAAGAGATTTTTTTCGGGGGGGGGGGGGGGAGGGGGGTCCTTAGTCGACTGACTTGTTTAAAGCGGACAATATCATCTCAAACTAACACCCTACATCCGAGGTCCTCAATTATTTCCTGGACGCGTTACAATCTCCGTGTCCCCTACAGTTTTTACTCTCCACAGCTACCTCTACCATCGATGTTATCCTCTGACGTCTTAATATATATCATGTACACCTAACCGTTCTTCTTGTCAATGTTTTCCACGTGTTTCTGTCCTTGCCGCTTCTACAAACAACCTCTTCGTATATTACCAGTCCACCTGATTTTCAGCATCTTTCTATAGCACAACAACTCACCTTTCCCCACAATCCATGATTCACTTCCATTTAGTATTGTGTTGCGGATGTACAGTCTCAGAAATTGCAACCTCGATTTAAAACCAAAATTTGTTACTCTTAGAACTTCTTTTGCCCACGAATACCTTCTTTGCCTATGCTAGTCCGCTTTTTACGTCCTCTTTGCTTCATACTTCTAAAATTTTTTGCTTCCAATGTACCAGATTTCCTTCACATTTTCTACTCCGTGGCACTCAGCTCTGACATTAAATTTATCACTTACCTGATTTCCGTTGCTACTCATTATTTTCATCTTTTTTCGGTGTGCTCTCAGTCCATATCCTGTACTCATTAGACTTTCATTCAACACATCCTGTAGTTCTTGTTCACTTTCACTCAGGATAGCAATGCCATCAGCGAATCTTACCATTGATATCTTTTCACTTTGAATTTTAATCCCACTTTTGAACCTTTCTTTCATTTTCATCATTGCTTCTTCGATATACAGATAGAACAGTAGAGGCGAAAGTCTACACCCCTGCCTTCCACACTTTTTAATCGAAGTACTTCGTTCTCGGTCTTGCAGTCTTATTGTTGCCTCTTAGCTTTTGTACAAATTTTATATTAACCGTCTTTCCGTATAGCTTACTCCTTATTTTTCTCAGAATTACTAACACCTTCCTCCATTTTACACTGTCGAACGCTTTTCCTAGGTCGACGAATGCTATGAACGTGTGTTCATATTTCTTGTCTTGCTTCTGTTATCAACGGCAACGTCAAAACTGCCTCTCTGGTGCCTTCATCTTTCCTGAAGCCCAAATGATCAACATCTAACAGATCCTATTTGCTTTTCCATTCTTCTGTATATTATTCTTGTCGGAAACTTGGATGCATGAGCTGTTAAGCTGAATGTACGGTAGTTTTCGCAGTTATCCGTCATTGCTACTTTCCTGATTGTGTGGTTGACCCGTTTTTTCGAAAGTCTAATGGTATGTCTCCAGTGATATATATTGTAGACACGAACTTGAATTGTCGTTTCGTTGCCATTTCCGGTAATTACTGCAGAAATTCCAATGGAGTCTGATGTGTGCGTTCCGCGTTATTACATGTAACTGCAGTTGCAATCATCTCTGGGGTGATGAAAATCAATATTCCAGATTCCTATCAGGTCACCTGGAACGATCCTCTACCGTCTCTGGGGGTGGGAACTGTACAGCTGTAAATACTGGATCTGCCTGTCGTTAACTAGATACTTCCGGTCAGCTTAAGATGTTGAGCTACAACGTTGCAAAAACGTTGATTCAAAGCTTAATCATTATCAAAGCAGCCATCAAATAACTTATGTTTAACAAAGACTTAGTAAAATAAGATGTAGAAAAAGGAGAGAAATACGCTGTAATTTTGTACCCATCAGCACATAAATATTTTCTTAAACAAATAATTGTGTCTAACTTCTTCCTGCTGAACTTTACCCCTGCACTACGTTGATATAATGTAAACAAACACAAACGCTATGGTTGGTCAGGAGCCATAGCACACGTACACTGGTGTTCCTACGCTCTTGGAAGTAGTTCCTACTTATGTATTAGTTATCTTATTACTATGTTACGTTAAGTGAAACTTTAAGATATTCATATGTATTAATAGCTATCAACGATTTTCTTAATAACGTTTTAGCTACGTCGTTTTTTTTTTCTTCACAAATCGTGTATAGCCACAGTCGCTCTGATTGTCGCGCTGTTAATGTGCAGTATGAAAATGGCGGAGGCTGCTTTCTGTTCCGTAACGAAACACCCGAGCGGACCTCGGTTAAAACGTGACGATAAATAGGTTGTTCTTAATGTTTCTCATAAATTTACGGAGCTAATCGGCTTTAAGTTTTCCAGCGTTCTATATACTGCAGGTGATGGACAGAGACTGGACGTATACCGCAGTCGATAGTGCATTAGAATATGAACAAAAGTCTGTTATTGGTGCGTTACTTCAAATCTCCCGCTTATAATATTTTTCTCGTTAAATTTGAAATACCTAGAACTCGTAATTATAAAACTCATCATCGTTTTTTATGAATAATGCACGCCTTCTTGTTTCTACTTAAATATTGGACGCGAAATTCCTGTTTCCATTGCAAATACAAATTCTTAATTATCGATGTTTTATAAAAGACTGTTCATAAGTTGTTTAAATTAAGAAAACATAACAATTTAATTTTTTAAGGTAAAACTGAAAAACCAAATCCTCTTTATTTGGACTGTGTCCATCGTTTCATACCACCCTGGTAGATAAGTATCGTAGCAACATGAAAAACAACCATTTTCACAACAGCGAGCTCATCGTACAAATGCTGCATTTTTACATTTGCTACTGGACCAGTACAATATGAACCCAACAGAGCTGATGTGGAGCCAAGCTGCTGGATTTGGATCGAGAAGTAACAAGAGTGTTAAGCTGCCAGACGTACTGGAACTAACGCACGCAGCTTTTTCACACGTCACTGCCGAACGCTGGCGGGATGTAGAACGGCTCGTCGGGGTGCGCTGCAATCTCAGAGGGTGGATGGCAAATACAGGACGTGCTTGGACCAAGGAACAGTCGGAATTGTAGTTGTAAATTGTTGTAGTTGTGCTGGGAAAGTCCCTGAGCTTCAAGCGCTAATAGAAAGCACAGAAGCTGAAATCGTTATAGGTACAGAAAGATGGCTAAAGCCTGAAATAAGTTCTGCAGAAATTTTTACGAAGTCTCAGGCGGTGTCCAGGAAAGATAGATTAGGCAGAATTGGTGGTGGAGTGTTTGTGTCTGTCAGTAGTGGTTTATCTCGTAGTGAAGTCGAAGTAGATACTTCGTGCGAATTGGTATGGATGGAGGTTATAATTAACATCCGAACTAAGTTAATAATTGGCTCCTTCTACCGACCCCCAGACTCCGGTGATATAGTTGCTGAACAGTTCAGAGAAAATTTGAGTCTCGTAACAAATAAATACCCCACTCATACGGTTATAGTTGGTCGGTACTTCAACCTTCCCTCGATATGTTGGCAAAAATACTTGTTCAAAACCAGTGGTAGGCAGAAAACATCTTCCGAGATTGTCCTAAATACTTTCTCCGAAAATTATTTCGAGCAGTTAGTCCACGAACCCACGCGAATTGTAAATGGTTTCCGAAAATACACTTGACCTCTTAGCCACAAACAATACAGAGCTAATAGAGAGCGTCATGACTGATAAAGGGATTAGTAATCACAAGGTCGTTGTAGCTAGGCTCAATACCGTTTCTTCCAAATCCACCAGAAACAAACGCAAAATAATTTTATTTAAAAAAGCGGATAAAGTGTCACTAGAAGCCTTCCTAAGAGACAATCTCCATTCCTTCCGAACTGACTATGAAAATGTAGACGAGATGTGGCTCAAATTCAAAGACATAGTAGCAACAGCAATTGAGAGATTCATACCTCATAAATTGCTAAGAGATGGAACTGATCCCCCATGATACACAAAACAGGTCCGAACGCTGTTGCAGAGGCAACGGAAAAAGCATGCGTAGTTCAGAAGAACGCGAAATCCCAAAGATTGGCTAAAATTTACAGACACGCGAAATTTGGCACGGACTTCAAAGCGAGATGCCTTTAATAGGTTCCACAATGAAACATTGTCTCGAAATTTGGTAGAAAATCCGAAGAAATTCTGGACGTATGTAAAGTACACAAGCGGCAAGACGCAGTCAATACCTTCGCTGCGCAGTGCCGATGGTACTGTTACCGACGACTGTGCCACTAAAGCGGAGTTATTGAACGCAGTTTTCCGAAATTCCTTCACCAGGGAAGACGAATGGAATATTCCAGAATTTGAAACACGAACAGCTGCTAGCATGAGTTTCTTAGAAGTAGATACCTTAGGGGTTGCGAAGCAACTCAAATCGCTTGATACGGGCAAGTCTTCAGGTCCAGATTGTATTCTGATTAGGTTCCTTTCGCATTTCGCTGATACAATAGTTCCCTACTTAGCAATCATATACAACCGCTCGCTCACCGATAGATCTGTACCTACAGATTGGAAAATTGCGCAGGTCGCACCAGTGTTTAAGAAGGGTAGTAGGAGTAATCCATCGAACTACAGACCTATCACATTGACATCGGTTTGCAGTAGGGTTTTGGAGCATATACTGTATTCAAACATTATGAATCACCTCGAAGGGAACGATCTATTGATACGTAATCAGCATGGTTTCAGAAAACATCGTTCTTGTGTAACGTAGCTAGCTCTTTATTAGCACGAAGTAATGGTAGCTATCGACAGGGGATCTCAAGTTGATTCCGTATTTCTAGATTTCCGGAAAGCTTTTGACACCGTTCCTCACAAGCGACTTCTACAAGCTGCTGGACTGTGGGGTATCGTCTCAGTAGTGCGACTGGATTCGTGGTTTCCTGTCAGGAAGGTCGCAGTTCGTAGTAATAGACGGCAAATCATCGAGTAAAACTGAAGTGATATCAGGTGTTCCCCAGGGAAGCGTCCTGGGACCTCTGCTGTTCCTGATCTATATAAATGCCCTGGGTGACAATCTGAGCAGTTCTCTTAGACTGTTCGCGGATGATGCTGTAATTTACCGTCTAGTAAGGTCATCCGAAGACCAGTATCAGTTGCAAAGCGATTTAGAAAAGATTGCTGTATGGTGTGGCAGGTGGCAGTTGACGCTAAATAACGAAAAGTGTGTGTTGATCCACATGAGTTCCAAAAGAAATCCGTTGGAATTCGATTACTCGATAAATAGTACAATTCTCAAGGCTGTGAGTTCAGCTGGGTGTGAAAATTACGAACAACTTCAGTTGGAAAGACCACATAGATAATATTGTGGGGAAGTCGAGCCAAAGGTTGCGTTTCATTGGCAGGGCACTTAGAAGATGCAACAAGTCCACTAAAGAGGAAGCTTACACTACACTCGTTCGTCCTCTGTTAGAATATTGCTGCGCGGAGTGGGATCCTTACCATGTGGGATTGACGGAGGACATCGAAAGGGTGCAAAAAAAGGGCAGTTCGTTTTGTATTATCATGTAATAGGGGAGAGAGTGTGGCAGATATGATACGCGAGTTGGTATGGAAGTCATTAAAGCAAAGACGTTTTTCGTCGCGGCGAGATCTATTTACGAAATCTCGGTCACCAAGTTTCTCTTGCGAATGCGAAAATATTTTGTTGAGCCCAACCTACATAGGTAGGAATGATCATCAAAATAAAATAAGAGAAATCAGAGCTCGAACAGAAAGGTTTAGGTGTTCGTTTTTCCCGCGCGTTGTTCGGGAGTGGAATGATAGAGAGATAGTATGATTGTGGTTCGATGAACACTCTGCCAAGCACTTAAATGTGAATTGCAGAGTAATCATGTAGATGTAGATGTAGATGTAGAAAACAATAAGAGAAAATGCTGCGCCTGGTTGGTTTCGTGGATTCTGTTGTTGATAGGTTCATTATTAACGTAGCAGGCGACACTTCCAGAACTGAAATGTATTTCTCGGATTCGGATAAGCAAGCAGATCACCTGACGACTGGCAGTAAGTAATGCGTTCAATGGCTTCAATATTTAACTATAAGGTGAAATCCTTCAGTAGTCTCTTACATTACACACAGCTTATGCAGAAAAATTACCCTGTGGTTAAGTCAGGAACTTTCATCATTCTTGTTTGTAATCACAATAGTACGTTAGCTAAAAACGATAACGTGTTGCGGTTTGCGTCTAGTCGTCAAAGGAGCGTATTGAGGGAGATTTGCACTGTGTTATTTCATTCCGCTTAAAGATTAAATGACATTCGGAGCTGTATTGATCCTCTGCTCGTCTCTTTTACGTGTGAACTGCAGCTGGCCACTTCACTGCAGGCTAGCTATACCAGCTGACAGACCAGTGCTGTCAAAGTTAAATGCTCTGGTAAAGCTGTTGTCCCGTATTATCGCTAAGTCGATGTGCACGCAACGCATAGTACTAAACGTACCCCTATTATTGTACTTGACAGTGCTCGAGACAGCTTGGCTGCAGTCCCACGTGAACTGAAATCCAATGAGGTTACAGAAAACGCGGAAGAATACATAGTGTAATGTTTACATTAGGTTTATTATTATGACGAACGGATTATATACTGTTGGAACTGTTTTTAGATGTAGAGAAATGTAAACATCAGAATTGTAACAACTGCCGCACAATTTATATTTTACAGTAGAATACGAATTTCATCTGTATTATAAAAAGTCATCATGTGACATTTATGTTTATGGAACTGTATAAACAATTTGTTCAAATTTACTGTAGATGGAAGTGGTTTGTCAAAAATTTCACGTTTCAAAATTAGCTATGAACTGAGCAACATATCGTTTTCTTCGCATTCACTGATAAAAAAACAGACGAGCTGCAACAAGAAGTTCCAGTTCTATTCCACTCCCGTACGTAGTTTCAAAACAATCTGCACTTTTAGTCTCTCTTTTTTTTGTAACTAAATTATTTTTGCACCTGGAGTGAATGCGACCTTTTCATAGTCTTTTTCAGTTGTCAATGTGTTTCGAGAACCGCACCAGATAATTGTACGGTAGCTGTCCAGATCTAGCTACTGTATTTACTTACACATTCCGAAAGCTGTCATACGGTGGAGAGGGGGAGGGGCATAGGGGGCTACCACCACCACGAGTCACTCCCTTTTCTGTTTCCTGTTCCGCTCGCAAGTGGAGCGAGAGGAAAACGACTGTATATACGCTTTCGTACAGGTTCTGATTTCTCTTGTAATGTCTTTGCGGACGGTAGGCCGGATGTAGGTCGGTGGCGGTAGAATCATTTCGCCGTCTGTAGCGAATCGTGGTTCTCTCAATTTTTACTGTAGTGTTTTGCGAAAAGACCGTCTTCTTCCCTGCAGCGAATGTGGGATTTGGGACCGTGATGTTGCAGTGACACAAAATCGATTCACTCCTTTACATAAGTCAGTCCTCTTGAGTTTGGCGGGAAGAAATGGTAACAACCAGCAATATAGACAAAGGGGTTGTATTTAGCGTGGGGGGAAAAATTCAGATCTGGCCGCAAAACGTGATCGACGTCTAACATACAATCCTGGAAATGGAAAAAAGAACACATTGACACCGGTGTGTCAGACCCACCATACTTGCTCCGGACACTGCGAGAGGGCTGTACAAGCAATGATCACACGCACGGCACAGCGGACACACCAGGAACCGCGGTGTTGGCCGTCGAATGGCGCTAGCTGCGCAGCATTTGTGCACCGCCGCCGTCAGTGTCAGCCAGTTTGCCGTGGCATACGGAGCTCCATCGCAGTCTTTAACACTGGTAGCATGCCGCGACAGCGTGGACGTGAACCGTATGTGCAGTTGACGGACTTTGAGCGAGGGCGTATAGTGGGCATGCGGGAGGCCGGGTGGACGTACCGCCGAATTGCTCAACACGTGGGGCGTGAGGTCTCCACAGTACATCGATGTTGTCGCCAGTGGTCGGCGGAAGGTGCACGTGCCCGTCGACCTGGGACCGGACCGCAGCGACGCACGGATGCACGCCAAGACCGTAGGATCCTACGCAGTGCCGTAGGGGACCGCACCGCCACTTCCCAGCAAATTAGGGACACTGTTGCTCCTGGGGTATCGGCGAGGACCATTCGCAACCGTCTCCATGAAGCTGGGCTACGGTCCCGCACACCGTTAGGCCGTCTTCCGCTCACGCCCCAACATCGCGCAGCCCGCCTCCAGTGGTGTCGCGACAGGCGTGAATGGAGGGACGAATGGAGACGTGTCGTCTTCAGCGATGAGAGTCGCTTCTGCCTTGGTGCCAATGATGGTCGTATGCGTGTTTGGCGCCGTGCAGGTGAGCGCCACAATCAGGACTGCATACGACCGAGGCACACAGGGCCAACACCCGGCATCATGGTGTGGGGAGCGATCTCCTACACTGGCCGTACACCACTGGTGATCGTCGAGGGGACACTGAATAGTGCACGGTACATCCAAACCGTCATCGAACCCATCGTTCTACCATTCCTAGACCGGCAAGGGAACTTGCTGTTCCAACAGGACAATGCACGTCCGCATGTATCCCGTGCCACCCAACGTGCTCTAGAAGGTGTAAGTCAACTACCCTGGCCAGCAAGATCTCCGGATCTGTCCCCCATTGAGCATGTTTGGGACTGGATGAAGCGTCGTCTCATGCGGTCTGCACGTCCAGCACGAACGCTGGTCCAACTGAGGCGCCAGGTGGAAATGGCATGGCAAGCCGTTCCACAGGACTACATCCAGCATCTCTACGATCGTCTCCATGGGAGAATAGCAGCCTGCATTGCTGCGAAAGGTGGATATACACTGTACTAGTGCCGACATTGTGCATGCTCTGTTGCCTGTGTCTATGTGCCTGTGGTTCTGTCAGTGTGATCATGTGATGTATCTGACCCCAGGAATGTGTCAATAAAGTTTCCCCTTCCTGGGACAATGAATTCACGGTGTTCTTATTTCAATTTGCAGGAGTGTATTTATTTCGGTTCCCGCTCAGTCACGACTCACTATCTGCCCTCACAGCGTATCTTTTCCTAATACCTGTCTCCAGCTATACAAACTTCATCATGCTTTTGGAAACAGAGAAATACTATACGTACGAACAGACCCCGGAAGGCCCAACAGAACCGACCGACCGCCGTATCGTCCTCAGGCGACTGGCGCCCTGGATGCAGATATGGAGGAGCATATGGTCAGCACTCTGTTCTCCTGGCCGTTGCCAGTTTTGGTGATCGGAGCCGCTACTCCTCAGTCAAGTAGCTCCTCAGTTGGCTTCTTCACGAGGGCTGAGTGGACCCTTTTGCCAAAAGCGCTTGGCAGACAGGGACGATCACCCATCCAAATGCTAGAAAAGCCAGACAGCGTTTAACTTCGGTAATCTGAGAGTAACCGGTGTTACCAATGCAGGAGAGCTCCAAGTTTAAACGCAGCCAAAACCTCTCAGACAAACAGAAGCTAAACGATGTCAAAGTTAGCGTAAGGAGGGCTATGCGTGAAGCGTTCAGTGAATTCGAAAGTAAAATACTAGGTACCGACTTGACAGAAAATCCTAGGAAGTTCTGGTCTTACGTTAAATCAGTAAGTGGCTCGAAACATCATGTCCAGACACTCCGGGATGATGATGGCATTGAAACAGAGGATGACAAGCGTAAAGCTGAAATACTAAACACCTTTTTCCAAAGCTGTTTCACAGAGGAAGACCGCACTGCAGTTCCTTCTCTAAATTCTCGCACCAACGAAAAAATGGCTGACATTGAAATAAGTGTCCAAGGAATAGAAAAGCAACTGGAATCACTCAACAGAGGAAAGTCCACTGGACCTGACGGGATACCAATTCGATTCTACACAGAGTACGCGAAAGAAGTTGCCCCCCTTCTAACAGCCGTGTACCGCAAGTCTCTAGAGGAACGGAAGGTTCCAAATGATTGGAAAAGAGCACAGGTAGTCCCAGTCTTCAAGAAGGGTCGTCGAGCAGATGCGCAAAACTATAGACCTATCTCTCTGACGTCGATCTGTTGTAGAATTTTAGAACATGTCTTTTGCTCGAGTATCATGTCGTTTTTGGAAACTCAGAAGCTACTATGTAGGAATCAACATGGATTCCGGAAACAGCGATCGTGTGAAACCCAACTCGCTTTATTTGTTCATGAGACCCAGAAAATATTAGATACAGGCTCCCAGGTAGATGCCATTTTCCTTGACTTCCGGAAGGCGTTCGATACAGTTCCGCACTGTCGCCTGATAAACAAAGTAAGAGCCTACGGAATATCAGACCAGCTGTGTGGCTGGATTGAAGAGTTTTTAGCAAACAGAACACAGCATGTTGTTCTCAATGGAGAGACATCTACAGACGTTAAAGTAACCTCTGGCGTGCCACAGGGGAGTGTTATGGGACCATTGCTTTTCACAATATATATAAATGACCTAGTAGATAGTGTCGGAAGTTCCATGCGGCTTTTCGCGGATGATGCTGTAGTATACAGAGAAGTTGCAGCATTAGAAAATTGTAGCGAAATGCAGGAAGATCTGCAGCGGATAGGCACTTGGTGCAGGGAGTGGCAACTGACCCTTAACATAGACAAATGTAATGTATTGCGAATACATAGAAAGAAGGATCCTTTATTGTATGATTATATGATAGCGGAACAAACACTGGTAGCAGTTACTTCTGTAAAATATCTGGGAGTATGCGTGCGGAACGATTTGAAGTGGAATGATCATATAAAATTAATTGTTGGTAAGGCGGGTACCAGGTTGAGATTCATTGGGAGAGTCCTTAGAAAATGTAGTCCATCAACAAAGGAGGTGGCTTACAAAACACTCGTTCGACCTATACTTGAGTATTGCTCATCAGTGTGGGATCCGTACCAGATCGGGTTGACGGAGGAGATAGAGAAGATCCAAAGAAGAGCGGCGCGTTTCGTCACAGGGTTATTTGGTAACCGTGATAGCGTTACGGAGATGTTTAACAAACTCAAGTGGCAGACTCTGCAAGAGAGGCGCTCTGCATCGCGGTGTAGCTTGCTCGCCAGGTTTCGAGAGGGTGCGTTTCTGGATGAGGTATCGAATATATTGCTTCCCCCTACTTATACCTCCCGAGGAGATCACGAATGTAAAATTAGAGAGATTAGAGCGCGCACAGAGGCTTTCAGACAGTCGTTCTTCCCGCGAACCATACGCGACTGAAACAGGAAAGGGAGATAATGACAGTGGCACGTAAAGTGCCCTCCGCCACACACCGTTGGGTGGCTTGCGGAGTATAAACGTAGATGTAGATGTAGATGTAGGATGGTCGTTGGCAGAAAGAGGGTAAGATTCATTCCAAATTTTCATTTGGCGCCATAATTCGCAATGTACTAAGTTGAGAATTCTCTATGATCTGTATAATTTTGACAGTAAATGTTTCAATTGCCCTGTTTCAGTTGCTTCGCCGAGTTCCGACTGACGCAGGCGTTTGCTAGTGGGCGATTCCATATGAAACTGAGCCTGAGACATTTTTTTAATTTTATTTTTAATTAAATTTATGTCATAGTTTTCAGAATCTGCAAAAGTTAAATTTTAGACTACTTAGAAAGATATCGTAGCTGCAAAGTTATTTCAGTCAATATAGTAAAATGAAGTCGGCAATTCTGTGGGTGAGTGTGGAGGACAAAAATGGTTCAAATGGCTCTGAGCACTGGGGGACTTAACATCTGAGGTCATCAGTCCCCTAGAACTTAAGACCTTGCTATGTACGACGAGGAAATTAAATGATAATTCGAGACACTGACATCGCAGATTGTGTGTCGGATTTCTTGCTAGCCAGTGTTGACCGTAGGTTACATATTCTAGGTTAGAGGTTAAATGTAGACTTTCTCAGTACACAATATTGACAATAAGGTACTATTTACTACACGACAGAGCGTCAAGGTTGTTTCAGCAATTTTCGCTGCCTCAAAGGATGGAGCTCTTGATGAAAATGGTTCAAATGGCTCTGAGCACTATGGGACTTAACTTCTGAGGTCATCAGTCCCCTAGAACTTAGAACTACTTAAACCTAACTAACCTAAGGACATCACACACATCCAAGCCCGAGGCAGGATTCGAACCTGCGACCGTAGCGGTCGCGTGGTTCCAGACTGAAGCGCCTAGAACCGCTCGGCCACACCGGCCGGCTGTGGAGGACAGAAAGTTTGCTTTTTATATTGGCAGCTATTTAAATTTAAGTTGCAGCCATGGTTGTTGTATCAATTTCTACGTTTCAAGAGCAGAACATTACCTTTCATACAAACTTGAGTTTTTAAAGATAGGTAAGATATTAAGTAAGCAGCTAATTTACAAAAACATGAAAAAGTTTTTTCTGTAACTCAACAACGGTAGGGGAATTCTGTTAATTTTAGCCGAGGAATGAGAAAGCCCGATAAATACAACTAATGCCCCATAAAACAGTGTTTAATATGTAAATGATCTGGTATAAATGTTGAAAGTAATTGTGTCCCACACTTGACAGTTTTCTAGGTTGTTACTGAAACCTAAACCATTTAACACTTCTGGTCATTTTTACGTCATGTTAGAATAATAAGTACCTTAATGGCTTATACTAATATTGACTTATTATTTACTCGGAAAACGAGAAAAAATGTCAGAAAGGATGAGGGACAACTTCGAAAAAAGTTGTAGAAAGATACCAGCAAATACAGCACCCACGAAGAAAAAGGAACAGAACAGGATGGAAAAAGATGGGAAAGATGAGGATAAAGGCATCCTCCTGTGAAAAAAATTTAATTGAACACCGCAAGAAGGAAGCTGGAAGAAAAAGAAAGAACAGGCTTAAACTAGAATCTGTTGCGACTGGAGATCTGTGGTTCCCAGATATGATGATATAAATATCCAGTCCCACGGCAAAGCTGTTTCTCGCGTAAAGAAGGTGTTTCCTTCCAGCTCCTCAAAAAAAATCAGCAGCCGTAAAAGACGGTCATACGGGAAAGTTCGCCTAAAAAGGGAGCAAGCAGATTTCCTTAGGAGACAAGAAAACTTGATCTTTTTTACAGGTGATAACCTGCTCAGAAGAGAAAACTTTTTCACAAGTGATAAAATCAGCAGTCAGTTACGTTGCATGAAGGACGTCGAGTCTATTGCAGACCAAGCAACTGAGAAAATAATTAGCTTGCAGAAACATTGCGTGAATGTGACAATAAAGAAAACTTTTTTTTTAAGCAAAAATATCCAGATACTGAAACCAAGTTCTTCCATTTGCACCCACTGTACGTTCTCTCACCTATACAGATTCTGAGGTGAGTGATGAACAATCACATTTCGAAGACATATAGACAGATAATCTCGTAAATGTTACAGGGTCAGAACCAGCTGTCGAAAAGATCTTGGCAAGAACATTTGTTTTGCTGAAGTTTCGAGCTACAAGAAAGATAACAGCCAAATACACATACGCTGAGTTGCACAAAGGTCTATTGAAGAAAAACGAGAAGTACAGATTACGTGTATGAGATCTATAGGGGACCTAACGGAGGTGTTCAAAGTTGACGAGGATGATTTATCCTACATCGTGTTTGAACAATTTATTGATGTTCCCCAAAATCCGGACATTACACGTATTAGAAACATTTTATGTTATGATTTTTTAAGAAATTTAGTCATTTTTGGAAGCGAATAAGCAGTAATATTGAAACGTCCCCTTAGAGAAATTAGTGAATTACTGTGCTGGTAAACCCCTTACGTTATTTGATTTTCAAACAGGTTAGCAAAACTGAACGTACTCAGACATTTCTCTCTTTACTTATTCTGATCATCACTAAACTGACACACAACATTTTTAGCGCAACGCAATCTGACTTTCAATAATCCCTACAAAAGAATGGCCCTGACTAACAATAACATATACCTTTCATGAATCACTTTCTTCACAAAAATCTTCGATACTCGAACCACTGTAATACAAAGAGCGCCAATACTGCCAGCTAAATAAAGGATTCTAACTACTGAAGGCACTAACTACTGATAGGCATAGTTAGCAAGTGAGAGATTTTGATAGAGAACAAACAATGTATTTACCTTAATAGTGTTCAAAAGTCATAATATATATAGCAGTTCATGACATCCAGTCTTACAAATTTACTGTCTCTGATGGACACACGCCCAGATCATCCGCTCTCAAAACTCCGCCATCTCTCTCCCCACATCCACCACTGCTGGCGGCTCACCTCCAACTGCGCGATGCTACGCGCTGTTAACAGCCAACTGCCCAACACTACGATAGCATATACTCCAACAATGCAAACCAGCCACAGACTTCACACAGCACAGTCAGTGATTTTCATATAGAGCGCTACATGGCGTTACCAACATAAAAACCTAATGCGTAGTTTCATATTAAAATAATAAGGTACATCAGTAGAAGCACTACACAAAGAACTTGAACAAGTATGGGAAACCAAGAAAATCCCAAGTCACTGAAAACTGCCCTAATTCACCCTTTGTTTAAAAAAGGTGACAAAAGGGATGTTAACAACTATCGTGGAATACCGCTTCTCCCAGTCCCATACAAAATTCTATCAAAAGCCCTGCTCAATCGTGTATCACCAATTATAGAGGGAAAACTTGGAGAATATCAAGCTGGCTTCAGACCAGGAAGATCCTGCGCCGAACAAATTTTTAATCTCAAAACAACAATGAACTATTTATGTACAAGGAGCAAGAAATATTTCATAATATTCGTTGATTTCAAAAAAGCTTATGACTCAATCGATAGGGACACACTCATCAAAACACTTCGAGAATATGAAATAGATGAAACAACAATCACCATAATCAAAGAAACATTAACAAATACAACATCAAAAGTAAAATTCCAAGAAGAAATTTCACGGCATTTCGAGGTCAAAACCGGCGTCAGACAAGGAGATGCGCTGTCCCCGGTACTCTTCAACTGTGTTCTGGATAAAGTCATAGCGGAATGGAGAAAACTCACGCAAAAACATGGAGTTGAGAAAGTCCAAATTGGAGGGAAGTGCTACAAAGCCATTGAAACCAACTGTTTTGCCTTCGCTGACGATCTCGCCTATTTAGCTTACACACAAAAAGACACAATAAAACAAATAGAATTACTTAAAGAAACTGCTGAAAAAGCAGGCTTGCAAATTTCATTTGAAAAGACAGAAATCATTACAAATATCAAAAATTCACCAAAGAAAATAACTACGAAATACGGGAAAATACAGGTATCTAAACATTTTAAATATCTTGGTGAACTAATTCAGCCTGCAGGGTTAGAATACAAAAACTAGAGACAGCAACTCACTACTGCAGACAAATGTATTCAAAAAAATGTATATCCAAAAACATTAAACTCAGACACTACCAGACTGTCATTAGACCGCAGATACTATATGCATCAGAAACACTGGCAAATTTTACATACGCAGAACAGATAGAAAATCGTGAAAGAAGAATTGTGAGGACAATTCTTGGACACAGGAAAATAACAGATGATCAAGGCAAGCCTGTATACAGACTAAAAAGCAACAAAGAAGTGTATACGAAGTGCAGCAAAATTACAGACGAAATTAGAAAGAGAAGATGCTCCTTTTATGCTCACATCATGAGGATGAACCCGAATAGGCTTACAAAACAAATATTTTCGTACATCGCAAATCTAAAAAATAAAAATTTATGGTTTATCAGCACAGAAAGAGATCTAAAAGAAATGGATATGGATCAGGAAACAATATTTAACAGAAACCTTTGTAGAAAAAAACTGAATTCATTCACGGGTTTCGGTGTGAAAATTAAGAAGACTTGTGGAACTAAATGGTCTGAAGAGAGAAAAGCCGCCTTCAGCGCAAGAATGAAAGAAGTGTGGACTGAGAGAAAGACGACTTCCCAGAAGCGCAAGAAATAACTGTTTTCACGGTCTTTAACGGCCAAATTTGTATAATAATAATAATAAGGTACTTGGGACTTAAAGTAATACTGCAGGGAAATTTGTCTTATTTATGCGTAAAGAAATTTCCTATAGAGTTATTTAAATAGAAAGTGTCTAAATATGTTAATTACTGATTCCTCTACAAATTAATATAACAGAACTAATTTTAACCAGTAAAAACAGATTGCACTTCACTAAGAGTCCCACCTGTGACAGTTCCATGTCCAACTCATGATTGTCTCCGGCTGCAGTTTTTGTAAGTAAATGTTAATAATATTACATTTATAATTGTTTTAATAGTAATGACGTCAAGAATTATTCTGCTGTCTGTTGGTAAAATTTTACCGAAATTACGAGCTGTCAGTGAAATTCTCCTTAATATCATTTCTTTCAACAGCTACAGATGCCAAGAACATAAAATACTTCGTGTTTTAATAGCGTTAATTCAATGTTTTCGAAAGAAAGTAAGGGCGTAACTGACAGAACTGAAGTCCGCCCGAACAGGCCATGAAGGCCCAACGGTAGCGACCCGCCGCCGTGTCGTCCTCAGACCACAGTCGTCACTGGATGCGGATGTGGAGGGACATGTGGTCAGCACTCCGCTCTCCAGGCCGATTTCTCAGATTACGGGACCGGAGCCGCTACTCCTCAGTCAAGTAGCTCCTCAGTTTGCCTCACAAGGGCTGAGAGTACCCCGCTTGCCAACAGCGTTCGGCAGACAGCCCACCCCGACAGCGGTTAACTTCTATGATCTGACGGTAACCGGTATTACCACTGTGGCAAGGCCGTTGGCCATAACTCACAAAGTTCTTTTAAAATATTGGTGGGCATTCAGTGCTCTATTTACATTTTTCTGTCTCACCTGTGACAATAAACAGCTCACTTCTGATGTTCAGATTTAAAGGGAAGGCCAAACAACTGTTCATATGATCATCAATCAATCTTTAATTTATTTTCTTTGTTCACTTTTTGCTATAGCAGCTTTTGACAGTCGGAAAACGTAGCGCAACTGCCCTATCCGTGATAGTGAAGTCTCGCCGCTGTCATCGCTGTGTTCCAGAAGTGTCTGGCGGGAAGCCCGGCCACGTGCACGCATGTTTACGTACGGCGTGTGCCGGCCGACCTGGCTAACCTTTTCCAGAGCTGACGCCGTGTGGCAGGTTGCATAACGCGGCTCTCCAGCGCTCCAGCTCGGCCAATAGCAGCGGGACACGCTGTGCGGCGCGCGCTAGAACAGCCGATTGGCTCTGGAGCGCTGCTGGAACCGCTTTTTTCCTTGAGCGCGGGAACTTTCCACTGGGGTCGCCACCTGTTGCCCTCGTCCCTCTGAAGTGTAGGCTGCAGTCCGGGCCACCCCTGCCTGCCCGGCTGGCTGGCGAACGACGGGAAACCACGCAACCACTCACTTGCTTAAATTCTGCAGAACTCGTTCGACGCGATGCCGAAGTACAGTGCAGTTTTCTTAAAGGAAAATTCGATGTGTGCTCTGTTATTTAGCGAACCAGGTTTGCGGTCGCTTCCTTTCCACATTACTCTCATATTCCTTGACGCTCGTACCACAGCAAAAAAGAAGATAAAAAGAAAAAAAGGCGAGGCGAACATGTCCTGCTTAGAGTTAGGGACGTAAAAGAAGGGAACTAGCTCCTCAACTTATCTGCCAGTTTCGAAGGAATTTAAACCGAAACATCTTCACATATTCACGATTTTTTACTTGTTAATTTAGTACCTATGTGATTTACGAGGTGCATTCAAGTTCTAAGGCCTCCGATTTTTTCTTCTCCGGACTGGAAAGAGATAGAAACATGCGCATTGTTTTAAAATGAGGCCGCGTTCATTGTCAATATGTCCAAGAGATGGCAGCACCGTACGGCAGATGGAATTTTACCGCCAGCGGCGAGAATGAGAACTGTTTTAAATACTTAAAATGGCGACGTTTTCCTTACTTGAACAGCATGCAATCATTCGTTTTCTGAATTTGCGTGGTGTGAAACGAATTGAAATTCATCGACAGTTGAAGGAGAGATGTGGTGATAAGAGTTATGGATGTGTCAAAAGCGCGTTCATGGGTGCGACAGTTTAATGAAGGTAGAACATTGTGTGACAACAAACCGAAACAACCTCGGGCTCGTACAAGCTGGTCTGACGACATGATCGAGAAAGTGGAGAGAATTGTTTTGGGGGATCGCCAAATGACTGTTGAACAGATCGCCTCCAGAGTTGGCATTTCTGTGGGTTCTGTGCACACAATCCTGCATGACAACCTGAAAATGCGAAAAGTATCATCCAGGTGGGTGCCACGAATGCTGACGGACGACCACACGGCTGCCTGTGTGGCATGTTGCCAAGCAATGTTGACGTGCAATGACAGCATGAATGGGACTTTCTTTTCGTCGGTTGTGATAATGGATGAGACGTGGATGCCATTTTTCAATCCAGAAACAAAGCGCCAGTCAGCTCAATGGAAGCACACAGATTCACCGCCACCAAAAAAATTTCGGGTAACCGCCAGTGCTGAAAAAATGATGGTGTCCATGTTCTGGGATAGCGAGGGCATAATCGTTACCCATTGCGTTCCAAAGGGCACTACGGTAACAGGTGCATCCTACGAAAATGTTTTGAAGAACAAATTCCTTCCTGCACTGCAACAAAAACTTCCGGGAAGGGCTGCGTGTGTGCTGTTTCACCAAGTCAATGCACCCGCACATTGAGCTAACGTTAAGCAACAGTTTCTCCGTGATAACAACTCTGAAGTGATTCCTCATGCTCCCTACTCACCTGACCTGGCTCCTAGTGACTTTTGGCTTTTTCCAACAATGAAAGACACTCTCCGTGGCCGCACATTCACCAGCTGTGCTGCTATTGCCTCAGCGATTTTCCAGTGGTCAAAACAGACTCCTAAAGAAGCCTTCGCCGCTGCCATGGAATCATGGCGTCAGCGTTGTGAAAAATGTGTACGTCTGCAGGGCGATTACTTCGAGAAGTAACGCCAGTTTCATCGATTTCGGGTCAGTAGTTAATTAGAAAAAAAATCGGAGGCCTTAGAACTTGAATGCACCTCGTAGTATAACACACCGTATCAAGTAAACGTAATATCAGATCCGTCCTCAGCAATTTTATTCCTCCAGAAAAACATTTTTAGCTACTACATGTATGCGCTTAAGCCATGGCTGGAGAATCTTTGGATTTTGGGCACACTGTCAGGGACTTTAGCCTATAAATTGCAAGATGCAGGTGTGCCAACACCTCGCAGCTACGAGAGCTCACTGCGCTAGGGAACTGGGGTTAACTAGTGAAAAATGGGCGAATACGTCAAGATTTTTTGATTTTAATATGTTTGGAGGTACTAGATAAGTGGAAAAACTAGTTCCCTTCTTTTATGTACCTAACGCTTCCAAGGATATATTCCCCATTTTTTGTGCTACGTGCGATAGCAGCATTTTTCATTCTGGTTCCAGTTTTTACTCTACCCCAAATTTAGCCCCCCACAGCGCGGTAATTGACGTAGATTTTTGTTTACTTGGGCGACGACTAATGTGGTATAGATTTTTTTTTTTGTCTTTTGAACCACATTGCTTATATCGTGGCAATGGATAAAGCCTTCACAATATAACATGACCGATAATTTCATCTATTTACAAAATTTGAGCCGATTTGCACAAGTCTGCAATACATAAGTGAGGTGCATAAAAAACTCACGAAAAATCTTTTATGCGCTTCAAATCCGAATGAAGCTAGATTTTTTGAAAGTGTGTTTTTAATTTTACCGTAAGGACGAATTTTTTATTTATTTGATTCACATTAAACAGTTTCCATGCATTCAATTAACGTAAGAACGAATTTTAAGTGCAATATTTAGCTCGATTTTAAACCACCGTATTGAATAAAGGAAAGTCCCTTTGACTTTATCCATTTAAGTACCTTCATGCAAAGATTGGTCCTATTCGTACAAGTTTAAAGTGCAGAAATGGTGTGCTTCCAAAGCCTCCCAGAAAAACATGTCTTTTGTATTACAATCCAAACGAAGTAACATGTTTATTAAATTGTCTTAGACCGAGATCCGATACACCGGTGGACCAAAATTTGAAACGTAAGTCTCGTTCCAGTCCTGAGTTATTTAAGGGTGTCTGTTTTTGCATGCAAAATCCTAACGGTGCACATGCAAATTGTGCCAGTAGCTGAGCATTAATTTCATCCAAGTTAAAATCTTTTGTAAAGGGAATTAATCGATTCGTACAATACGATTAGGCGCCAGCTCCGGTTCGTCGTTCAAACGTTGCTCAATATACTGTAACGTAAGAAGGTAAGACAGATGTTCGAATAGCTGTACAAGTGGCCGCTCCTACGGACTAAATAAACAAAAATAAAAAAATAAAAAAATTCACCCCATGTTCCTAGCTCAAATAGGAATCGAAAATGAAAATCCCCGGTTTAACCCAAACCCTGATTCTGCGCTAAGCCTTTTCATGCATATTTGTTACTGCGCATGCTCGCTGTAACGATATAGGTAAAAATTTCTCTCATTAGGTTCTGTAGTGTTTAGTAATTGCTATTTGATGTCAATGCAGAGTCATTAGTAGCGCAACATACAAGGTAACTCGCCTAGACTTTCCACATTAGATACTTAGAAATTCAATGAGGATACGTGCTATTTTCTTGTCGTCTGCTACAAGGCTGACGTCGAACTACGCCGCTTACGTAAATACTACTGGAAATGAAACATTAGTCTCATATCATGACGACAGAACTTTCCCGATTTTGTAAAACAAGAATCTAGCTCCCGGATCCAAAAAAATTAATGGAACAGTGCAATGATGGGTAAAAAAATAAAAAAAAAGCTTTTTAGTAGTAGAAGCGTATTATACATGTCGGTCTCGTAAGATTTAACACACCCTTTATTTCAAGAACGGTTGGAGATAACGATTCGATGTTTTCGACAAATCATAGTATGTAGAGAGGCACATAATTCTGTTGAATAATTCATACTCTCAACTCTTGTATCAACCGACATATTAAAGAAGATACGGTTTTTCAAAGCAGAGTGATACACTTTATAACCGCATTCAAAGCTGTTGAAAAGGCGAGTACAGCGATACGACGCGTGTTAATGTTGGCCCTGGAATTGAAAGAAGGCTACTATTTTTTTAAAATGGAACTAGCTTCTCACGTATCAGATTGCTTGGAACAATTCAAAGTAAGCTTGATTTGCTACATATGGTATGTGGTCGTAATTTTCTTGCTGTCTTATGTTGTGAATAATTAAGAATTGTACCACTACTGGTCACTTCCTTTCCTCGCAAACAGAGCGAGGGAAAAACGACTATCTATACGCCTGTGTACTAGCTCTAATTTTTCTTACCCTGTATTCACGGCCTTACGCGAAATGTACATTGGCGGCAATACCATTGTTCTGCAGTGAGCTTCAAATGCCGGTTCTCGTAACTTTTCTCAATAGCATTACTCGAAAAGAACGTCGCCTTCCATCCAGCGATTCCCATTTGAGTTCCTGAAGGATCTCAGCAACACTGATTGAATCTACGGTAACACCTCTAGTAGCCCAGTCACCTGCTTCTATGTCTTCCTTTAATCCAAGCCGGTGGGATCCCAAACACTCGAGCAGTACTCAAGAATGGGTCGCAGCAGCGTTGTATACGCAGTCTCCTTTACAGATGAACCACACTTTCCTAAAAATCTCCCAGTGAACCGAGATTGACCATTCGCCTGCCCTACCACAATTCTCACATGTTCGTACCATTTCGTATCACTTTGCAACGTTAGCCCTAGATATTTAATCGACATGGCTGTGTAAAGTAGCACACTTACAGCGCTATATTCGGACATTACATTACTGAATTGTTTTTCCTACAAACCCGCATTGATTTACTTTTTTTTACATTTAGAGCTAGCTACTATTCTCATACCATCTAGAAATTTTATTGACTAGTATCCTCTTGCTGTCATTCAACGGCGACAGCTTCTTGTACACCACAGCATCATCAGCAAACAACCGCAGACTGAACCTCACCCTGCCCATGAGATCATTTTTGTACAGAGAGAGTAAAAGCGGTCCTGTCTCACTTCTCTGGGGCACTTGCGACGACACCCTTGTTTCTGATGAACATTCGCCGTCGAGGACAACATGCTGCGTTCTGTTACTTAAGAAGTCTTCGAGCCACTCACGTATCTGGGAACGTACGCCGTATGCTCGTGCCTTCGTCAAGAGTCTGCAATGTGGCTCATGTCAAACGCTTTTCGGAAGTCAAGGAATACGGAATCTTCCCGTTGCCCTTCATCCACAGTTCGCAGGGTATCATGTGAGAAAAGGGTAAGCTCAGTTTCGCAGTAGCGATACTTTCTAAAACCGCGATGATTTGTGGACACAAGCTTTTTCGTCTGAGGCAACTTCATTTCATTGGAACTGAGAAAATATTCAAGAATTATTCAGCAAACTTTTGTTACGGATACTGCGTGTCATTTCTTTTTCCCTTCGTATACAGGGTGTTGCAAAAAGGTGCGGCCAAACTTTCAGGAAACATTCCTCACACACAAAGAAAGAAAATATGTAATGTGGACATGTGTCCGGAAACGCTTACTTTCCATGTTAGAGCTCATTTTATTACTTCTCTTCAAATCACACACAGCAACAGAACGTACCAGCGTGACTTCAAACACTTTGTAACAGGACATGTTCAAAATGTCCTCCGTTAGCGAGGATACATGCATCGACCTTCCGTCGCATGGAATCCCTGATGCGCTGATGCAGCCCTGGAGAATGGCGTATTGTATCACAGCCGTCCACAATACGAGCACGAAGAGTCTCTACATTTGGTGCCGGGGCTGCGTAGACAAGAGCTTTCAAATGCCCCCATAAATGAAAGTCAGGAGGGTTGAGGTCAGGAGAGCGTGGAGGCCATGGAATTGGTCCGCCTCTACCAATCCATCGGTCACCGAATCTGTTGTTGAGAAGCGTACGAACACTTCGATTGAAATGTGCAGGAGCTCCATCGTGCATGAACCACATGTTGTGTCGTACTTGTAAAGGCACATGTTCTAGCAGCACAGGTAGAGTATCCCGTATGAAATCATGCTAACGTGCTCCATTGAGCGTAGGTGGAAGAACATACTGACGAAACTAAAATGAGCTCTAACATGGAAATTAAGCGTTTCCGGACACATGTCCACATAACATCTTTTCTTTATTTGTGTGCGAGGAATGTTTCCTGAAAGTTTGGCCGTACCTTTTTGTAACACCCTGTATAAAGAGTTAGCTGCGCTTTTCTCCGATCGCTTGTGGCTTCGAGCGGGGGAAGAGATTCGCGATAAATACAAGCTAATTAAAAGGCCAATATGGTACAGTATTTTTTGTAAAAACGAATTTGGATCCCACACGGAGCTGGAGACTTATTTTTTTTCAACTCTTTCAGTTGCTTCTCTACCCTAGGTAAGCCTATTCCTATGTTTTTCACACGACAATTTATGCGATGGTCAAACAGTGGTTTCCTTTATACGACCATTCTACGTCAACGATTTCTAAAATGAGGACTTTAAAACTTCGGCTTTCCTTTTGATATCCAGCCAGAGCACATCGCGTTGACCAGACTGGTCAACGTGTGACTGGAGAGAAGCCTTCGACACTCTTAGAGATTTTATATAGGACCAGAATTTTCTCTGGTTTTCAAGTAGAACTTTTTCTAAGGTATGACGGTGGTAGTTTTTATGCTTCGCGCACCGATCCTTTCATAGACGCACCGTATTTGTTCGAGCTCTTGCCTGTCGTCATTTGTGAGTTCTCCTTTGAACCGGGAATGCAACAGTGTTTGCTTCCTCAGAATTTACCGAAATTTGTTATTAAACCACGTTGCGTCTTCTCTGTCCTTGAACCGCTTAATCGGAACTACTTCGCCAGAGCGCGATTTAAATCCGTTTAAATTTTGCCCTTAATTCCCCTTCTTCCACCATGCAGGAACTATATAATGTCCAGTTATTGTTAAAGATCCAACTGATGATGCCTCAGAACAAGAAAAAGGCGAAACGGGTCTGAGAAAACTAAATTAAGTGGCAGCAGGAAAAGGCGATTTTATTTACAAAACAAGTATATACAACAGTTAAATTGATTTCACCTAGAATTGTTTATACGCGACCACATAACTTCACAGTCATAGATTCAACCTCACTAGAAACTATATTTTTGTCGACTGCAATGAACATTCCCCGTCATATGGCGACTAATCTGTCTTTTCCATATACTTTCTATCATCATCATCATCATCATCATCATTTAAGACATATTATGCCTTTCAGCGTTCAGTCTGCAGCATATTCCCCCTTACAAAATTGCTTCAGTGCTAACATTGGTGCCTCTTCTGATGTTACGCCTATAACTTCAAAATCATTCTTAACCGAATCCAGGTACCTTCTCCTTGGTCTGCCCCGACTCCTCCTAGCCTCTACTGCTGAATCCATGAGTCTCTTGGGTAACCTTGCTTCTCCCATGCGTGTAACATGACCCCACCATCTAAGCATGTTCGCCCTGACTGCTACATCTATAGAAATCATTCCCAGTTTTTCTTTGATTTCCTCATTGTGGACACCCTCCTGCCATTGTTCCCATCTACTAGTACCTGCTATCATCCTAGCTACTTTCATATCCGTAACCTCAACCTTATTGATAAGGTAACACGAATCCACCCAGCTTTCGCTCCCATACAACAAAGTTGGTCGAAAGATTGAACGGTGTACAGATAACTTAGTCTTGGTACTGACTTCCTTCTTGCAGAAGAGAGTAGATCGTAGCTGAGCGCTCACTGCATTAGCTTTGCTACACCTCGCTTCCAGTTCTTTCACTATGTTGCCATCCTGTGAGAATATGCATCCTAAGTACTTGAAACCGTCCACCTGTTCTAACTTTGTTCCTCCTGTTTGCCACTCAATCCGTTTACATTTCTTTCCCACTGACATTACTTTCGTTTTGGAGATGCTAATCTTCATACCATAGTCCTTACATTTCTGATCTAGCTCTGAAATATTACTTTGAAACTTTCAATCGAATCTGCCATCACAACGAAGTCATCCGCATATCCAAGACTGCTTATTTTGTGTTCACATATCTTAATCTCACCCAACCAGTCTATTGTTTTCAACATATGATCCATAAATAATATGAACAACAGTGGAGACAGGTTGCAGCCTTGTCTCACCCCTGAAACTACTCTGAACCATGAACTCAGTTTACCGTCAACTCTAACTGCTGCCTGACTATCCATGTAAATATCTTTAATTGCTTGCAAAAGTTTGCTTCCTCTTCCATAATCTCGTAGAACCGACAATAACTTCCTCCTAGCAACCCGGTCATATGCCTTTTCTAGATGTATAAAGCATAGATACAATTCCCTGTTCAACTCATAACACTTCTCCATTATTTGCCATAAGCTAAAGATCTGGTCCTGACAACCTCTAACAGGCCTAAACCCGCACTGATTTTCATCCAATTGGTCCTCAACTAATACTCGCACTTTCCTTTCAACAATACCTGAGAAGATTTTACCCACAACGCTGATTAAAGAGATACCTCTGTAGTTGTTACAATCTTTTCTGTTTCCATGTTTAAAGATTGGTGTGATTACTGCTTTTGTCCAGTCTGATGGAACCTGTCCCGACTCCCAGGCCATTTCAATTATCCTGTGTAGCCATTTAAGACTTGACATTCCACTGTATTTGATGAGTTCCGACTTAATTTCATCCACCCCAGCTGCTTTATTGCACTTCAATCTATTGACCATTTTCTCCACTTCCTCAAATGTGATCTTATTTCCATCATCATTCTTATCACATTGTACATCGAAATCTGAAACATTACTGATCGTATTTTCACCTACATTGAGCAACTCTTCAAAATATTACCTCCATCTGCCCAAGGAATCCACAGGATTCATCAGCAGTTTTCCTGACCTGTCCAAAACACTTGTCATTTCCTTCTTACCTCCCTTTCGAAGGCAGCTAATTACACTCCAGAATGGTTTTCCAGCAGCTTGACCCAAAGTCTCCAACCTGTTTCCAAAGTCTTCCCAAGATTTCTTCTTGGATGCTGCAATTATCTGTTTGGCTTTGTTTCTTTCTTCAACATAACTTTCTCTGTCTACCTGGGTTCTAGTGTGTAGCCATTTTTGATACGCCTTCTTTTTCCTTTTACAGGCTGCCTAGACTCTGTCATTCCACCAAGCTGTTTGCTTCATCCTACCTTTACACACTACTGTTCCAAGACATTCTTTAGCCACTTCTAGTACTGTGTCCCTGTACCTTGTCCATTCCTTTTCCAATGACTGTAATTGACTACATTCAACTACCTGGTACCTTTCTGAGATCACTGTTGTGTACTTGTGCCTGATTTCCTTATCCTGAAGTTTCTCCACTCTTATCCTCCTACATATGGACCTGACCTCCTGCACTTTCGGCCTCACAATCCCAATTTCACTGCAGATTAAATAATGATCAGTGTCATCAAAGAATCCCCTGAATACACGTGTGTCCCTCACAGCCTTCCTGAATTCCTGATCTGTTATTATATAGTCAATGAAGATCTGGTTCCCCTGCCTTCTCAAGTATACTGGTGAATGTTCGTATGTTTAAAAAAGGAGTTTGTGATTACTAAGCCCATACTGGCACAG
This sequence comes from Schistocerca cancellata, assembly GCF_023864275.1. Classification (NCBI taxonomy): domain Eukaryota; kingdom Metazoa; phylum Arthropoda; class Insecta; order Orthoptera; family Acrididae; genus Schistocerca; species Schistocerca cancellata. The sequence goes on along the minus strand of NC_064632.1, from coordinate 586,152,335 downwards.
AAATCCAAGAGTTGTTTCGCGTTCCTGTTGGCCTCCATATCGTCTCCAAATTTACCCATAACCTTTTCATACCCTTCTGTTCGATTTCCAATCCTGGCATTAAAATCACCCATGAGCAGAACACTGCCCTTGTGCTTTACTCTAACAACTACATCACTGAGTGCATCATAAAAACTATCCATCTTCTCTTGAGCTGTCCCTTCACAATGCGAATATCCTGACACAATCCTAATTTTCTTGCTAGACACTGTCAAATCTATCCACATCAGTCGTTCGTTTACATACCTTATTGCAACTAAGCCGGGTTCCATTTCTTTCCTGATGTAAAGCCCTACACCCCATTGTGCTATTCCTGCTTTGACTCCTGACAGGTAGACCTTGTATTCTCCCACTTCCTCTTCTTTCTCACCCCTTACCCGAATGTCACTAACAGCTAAAACGTCCAGCCCCATCTTACTTGCAGCCTCTGCCAGCTCTACCTTCTTCCCAGAGTAGCCCCCATTGATATTAATAGCTCCCCATCTCATTACCATTTGTTTGCCAAGTCGTATCTTAGTAGTCCCTGGTTTGTCAGTTAGAGGTGGGACTCCGTCACCTCCAAAGGTCCGAGGCCTTTTGCTCTGATTATTGCCAGCATCATATTTAAAGTACCAGGGAAGCAGGTTGCTAGCCTTACTTGCCCCGAGTCCCATTGGGTTTTACCCCTAACGGCTGAGGGACTAACCGGTGGATTTGGTAGTCTTTGCCGTATGAGCAAAAAGGTGACCACGACTCAGAATATGCCCGAGATGTCCAGCCTTATTCCAAAATAACTGGTATCCCGACTGTCGGGACCACTTACTTGGCCACTCATACGTTGTCCGTGGTTCATGAACTAGGACATGTCTACAGGAACCCACACCGTGAACCACATACACTTTCTATGACTCGCTAAATAATTCAGAGTTACCCGCTTCATGTTTCAGCTAGCTCTCGATTTCGAGAATAATTTGAATGCAACAAATTTCCTGGATGACAGAAAATTTGGGACCTTTATTGGTTCAAATGGTTCAAATGACTCTGAGCACTATGGGACTTAACTTCTGAGGTCATCAGTCCCCTAGAAGTTAGAACTACTTAAACCTAACCAACCTAAGGACATCACACACATCCACGCCCGAGGCAGGATTCGAACCTGCGACCGTAGTAGTCGCGCGGTTCCAGACTGGAGCGCCTAAAACCTCTCGGCCACTACGGCCGACGGACCTTTATTACGTTCGACAATTTATTGATAAAATTTTGACAGTCGGATTGTCGTTACTCTGAGTGTGATCTGACATCGCTATCTGCGTGTCGACTGCCGATTGTTCATCGGAGTGCCTCAAACTACTGCCTAGCCTAGAGACTCCACGTGCACGCTACAGGAACTCTGCTACCCGAATAGCTGTTTCCTCTGTGTTGTGCACCTCTGATCTGTCAATTGGAGTCCTACAGCTCTCCACCCGATAGCGCAGGACGAGAAATCTGCAGCTCAGACGAAGATTTAGGTTGAGACCCTTCCACTTGGGTCCAAACCAAAGGATCCCGATCAACTCTGGGAACAGTGTTCCAAATTTCGAGCTCCGCTTGCACCCCACGTGCGAGGTCAGTAGCCTTCATCGCTTCTTCCAGCCACCAGTGTGAACTGTGGATGGCCTCAGAACCCAAGCGACAGGCGTCGTTGGTGCCAAAGTGCGCCACAGCTTGCACACGACTGCACCCTGCACTTCGACAGCCGCAGGAAGGCCTCCTCCACATCTCAAAAAATGTGTGTGATTTCCTAAGGGACGAAACTGCTGAGGTCATCGCTCCCTAGACATACACACTACTTAAATCAACTCATGCTAAGAACAACACACACACCCATGCGCGAGGGAGGACTCGAACCTCAGGCGGGAGGGTCCGCGCAGTCCGTGACATGACGCCTCAAACCGCCCGGCCACTCCGCGCGGCTTCCACATCTCAGAGGAGACCGAGTGCACATTGTTTTCAGTCCTGAACGCTATTTCCGTAAGAGACTCCATAACACAGCAAACAATGGAACTCCCGATGGCTAGGAAATCCCTGCCCCCGTCTGTCGGCTTGGAGACTGCTGAAGGAGCGGCCGCCAGTCCAGTGACAGGATGAATGGGGATGGGAGACGGCCGGCCTCCATATTGACCCCCCTCATCAAAAGACGCGAACGTTTTGCCACCCGCCACTCACCCAGCAGGGAGGGCGGATCCCCGAGCCCTCTGGAACGATAGCCCGTGCGCGAAATAATCGACACGTGACGTGTCCCATGCGACGAGCCGCATTCTCCGCCATCGCTACACCACGAGCCAGAAGTCTGAAGATGGCTGAGTGGGGCTAAGAGCGCCTTCAGCTGTTCGCGCACTGTGGCCAGCTCGTCCTGCGTCCACACACAGCACGCACACATCCTGCCCACCCCAGCACTACTAGAAAAGCACAAGGAATGCTAAATACGTAACTTGCTTCTACACTGGTGTGTCACAGGCGTCAACTGGAACCTGACTGACTGGGCCGAAACGAAATGTTGTCCGCTCTTCAAAGCAAACAAATGGATACCAGCTGCGCTACAGACTACCTGAATTTACTCTTTAAAACTGCAAAACGTGAGATTACATCTCTTAAACAGAAAAACACGCACAGAACTTAAGACGTGTAATACTAAGAAACTACAGAAAAACCTGAATACGTAACTTGCTGCTCTGCAGGTCTGTAGCAGGCGACAGTTGGAACCCGACTGACTGAAACGAACGGCTGTTGGCTCCTCAAAACAAACAAATTAGTAACAACTGCTTAGCTCCTTCACCAGAATTCTAAAACTACTAGTTAGTAATTGACTAGTTATTGACGTATGTAAGGTGACTGAGGTGAGTAATATGATATTGGTGCTACGAGGTTTATTTTATTCATTAGTATATTACTGTCGCGTAACAGTTTATATCAGTGATCTCATGACTAACATGTACTCCAAGACGTTGCTGTTGTTCACAGGGAAATCGCAACTGACAGGTGGCATAACAACAATGCTTCATAACACCGTTCATGCGGACCTGTGAATAGTCCCTCAGTGCCGCCACCCGGGTGAAACTTTGTGAGGGTGTGAAACAAATGAAGTGTACGCGCTACATCATTCAGAGGATACACTCACACCATTTCCACGGAAAAGCAAATGACTTTCATGCGTCTATTTCGTCACAGTCGCCGGCCGTTGTGGCCGAGCGGTTCTAGGCGCTTCAGTCCGGAACTGCGCTGCTGCTACGGTTGCAGGTTCGAATCCTGCCTCGGGTTGGTTGGTTGGTTTTGGGGGAGGAGACCAGACAGCGAGGTCATCGGTCTCATCGGATTAGGGAAGGACGGGGAAGGAAGTCGGCCGTGCCCTTTGAAAGGAACCATCCCGGCATTTGCCTGAAGCGATTTAGGGAAATCACGGAAAACCTAAATCAGGATGGCCGGACGCGGGATTGAACCGTCGTCCTCCCGAATGCGAGTCCAGTGTCTAACCACTGCGCCACTGCCTCGGGCATGGCTGTGGGTGATGTCCTTAGGTTAATTAGGTTCAAGTAGTTCTAAGTCTAGGGAACTGATGACCTCAGATGTTAAGTCCCATAGTGCTCAGAGCCATTTGAACAATTTTCGTCACTGTCGCTTGCAACAGATTGGCAGAGAAGAAAATAATGGAGAAGGAGTAGCTAAGGGAGATGAGAAGAAGAAAAAAAGAAGTGTGTAACTTAGTGTAAACTGCGTGCAGGTCAGGGGGACACTGGGCGCGCGTCATGACTTCCAGGTGCAGACACGGACACGGATAAACTAGAGTTACAGGCGCACAAAGAATTCTCTTGATGTCACGTATTTCATTTGGAAAACATTTATAGTCGTTCTAGCTCGTAACATGTTTAGTACAGGATTTCTTTTATTGTCGTTCTCGCTAGCAGCCATAAAAATTTTGTTTCCCATCTTGCTAGACCTGGCTTGTGTTTTGTTTCTTTTTACCTTTGGAACTACGCTTAGTGCTATTGTTTTGTTTTGTTATCCGAGTGACCTAAATATGCCGAGGAATTTAATGTTTCACCCAGTCTTCAATATTGATTGTTTTCACCCCCCCCCCCCCCCGCCCCGCCGCTTATGATCCATTATTTTAGGTATTAGAGCTCCTCCTCCAGCGCCTTACTCCTGAATGAAGTGATGCTCTGATATTATACATCGTCGGACGTACGGTCATGACCGTAATGAACTTCGCAACTGCTCGTAGTAAGCAGCTCAACCATTCGCAATGCAACAAATCTTATTTAACGCGTTTGTAAGGTACTTGACGCCATCTTCACACGAGAATGATAATTGCGTGGAAAGCATTTACAGATATTAATGCATACAATGCACTAGAAATTGTTCTAGCATTGTACGCAGGTAAAAGATAAAAACACATGTAAGAATTGATAAAAAATTCGCAGTTACTTCCTTTGTAATCATGTCCTCTTCCTAACATGTGGTCCAACGGCATCTGTGTTTCAAAAAAATCGGTCAGTATGCGTGGAGCGCGAGCGTAGCGCGTGTGATCCTCGTCCACGTGAGCATGTTCGAGTGTATAAGCATTAGGAGCACGACTGCGACGCATATTAATGTGAGAGCCTTGCTCGACTTCTGCCACAGTTATCCGGCTGTCGTTCATACTACGATCACATGGTTATTAAGGTCTTTGGGCTTATTTCGAATGCGGGTAGTACGGAAGGTACTGAATAAGCAGACGGCAATAATGTCGTTTGCAGTTCGCTGGTCTGTGGCAAACAGTCCGCGTCATCTGTAGACCATAACGTCCTATACTGATCTGTATAGGAAGTGTTTGAAACCACGAGGGCGAAGAAGGCTCTACGTCTTTGAAGAGATGCACTGTCTCCTGTGGAGAGTATCTTACAGACCGAAATCAGCCAAGAACCGTGCGCGGTAGAAACGAAAATAAACTTATTATAAAACTGCTATAAAATCACGACAAATAATTGTTGACTACGTTACAAAATTAGCAAGCAAATAGGCTCGATTTCAGAAATCTGGGAAATATTACAGGAATTGAAGTACCTTATGCAAATCCTTTTGTTTGAGGTCATTCTAGCGGACTGTTCATCAGTCTCCAGAAATATCGGGGCTGGTCTTTGAACCTGTGATCGCCACATCAGTAGCCAGGATAGACAACCACTAGGACAACCGTAAGAAACTGTGATTCAAATAAAAAATTAAACAATCGGGGTTACTGGGAAAAAAAATTCTGCCAAACACGTGCCTGAATAACGCCATTGTTAGCTACAACAAGACGAACTTATTTTACAAATCAAAGTGACGTTAGTTTTGTTTCTGATGTACTGAATCTGATTACTCACTGATCATGTTGCAACAAATTGATATTAACATCTTGTGCACTGTAGTGTGCCTACGTTTTCTTAGTCATCTTCACCTTCTGTAGTTTCCAGTCCCCTGCTGTGTCTCTTCAGAACAAAAGCGTCCACATTTCTTGCCACCTCTCGCCATTGTACCCTCTCCACTCCGTACCAGTCTTCTCCTGTCTTTATTACACAAGCCTTCACTCTATAGATCTTTCTTTCTCTCGGTATTCTTCTACGTCTCAGCTGCTGTTGTCATTTAATGGGCCTGTCTCGATATCCTGCCAATTTTCATTCTTTTATCATGTCCATACCATCTTACTATTGCCGTTTCTGTGATCTCTTACATGAGCTTCTCTTTCATTTTTTCTCACACCGTCTCATTCAATACTCTATTAACATTCTGCTTCCTTCAAATTTTATCTCCTAAGCCTGTGTCGTGCTCATCTCCCTTTTTTTTATAACCCGATTTTCTCATACGTAAAGTGCTTTCCACTTTTACTTGTTTCCGTCTCATTCCTGCTACTGCCTACTATTATGCTCCCTTAAAACTGTCCACTTTCCTTACCAGTTCCCCTCTAATACTTACACCAGTTGTTACTCTCCTCGCATTCCCCATTTTCACCATCACCTCGCACTTGTGCGCATTAAATTTCAATCCATATGTACCATTGCTTTCTCCCATACATTTACCCTTTCTCGTAAATTTCCTTCTTCCTTTTCCCATACCATTAAATCATCAGCAAATACCATCGCCCCATTTCCTTAGTACCTTCGTTTTTTAAATAGTCTGAGTCTCAAGCAAGCAAGAAGGCCCGGGAAGAATCGGTGGATATCCTGTTGTGAGAAGATTCAAGAAAACTTTTAAATGGACAATGCATTATTGCAATACTGGCTCTAGAGCGTGATTTACAAATGAGATCACTTTATCTTCTGCACTGCCGAATAAATCTGTCCGATGTACTGGGGAGTTTATTCGTAATTTTTAATAGCTTAGACCGACAGGACGCTCCTCTGTAGGACCATGTTGCTGGATTGGTACTCGAAATAGAGTTATCCGGTTCCAGCTCTGAATTTTGAAAAAACTTTCATGACTAATGCTTTTAAATCTCTTGTCGCGAAATTGAAGTAGATACTTACTGTGAGTTGGTATGGTCAGAGGTCTTTGTTGGCAACCGGAGTAAAATAATAATAGGATCCTTTTAGCGACCTCCCAATTCAGATTATACAGTTGCTGAGAGGTTCAAAGAAAACTTGAGTTTGATTTCAAACACGTACCTGACTCATACTATAATAGTTGGTGGTGACTTTAATTTACCCTCGATATGTTGGCGGAAATACATGTTTAATTCCGGAGGTATGCATAAAATATCATCCGAAATTGTTCTAAACGCATTCTCTGAAAATTATTTCGAGAAGTTAGTTCCTGAGCCCACGCGAATAGTAAACGGTTGTGAAAACACACTTGACCTTTTAGCAACAAATAATCATGAGTTAATAACGAGCATCAAAACTGAATCAGGGATTAGTGAACACAGGGCTCTCAAGCAAGACTGAATATTGGGTTCCCCAAATCCTCGAAAAATAAGCGAAAAATATACTTATTCAAAAAAGCAGATAAAAATTCGCATGACGCCTTCCTGAGAGACAATCTCCACTCATTCCAATTTAATAATATAAGTGTAGAACAGATGTGGCTTAAATTCAAAGAAATAGTATCGGCAGTGATTGAGAGGTTTATACCAAATAAGCTAACAAACGACGGAGCTGATCCTCTTTGGTATAGAAAACGGGTCAGAACACTGTTGCAGAAACAACGAAACAAACATGCCAAATTTAAACATACGCAAAATCCCCAAGACTGGCGATCTTTTACAGAAGCTCGAAACTTAGCGCGGAGTTCAATGCGAGACGCCTTTAACAGTTCCCACAACGAAACTTTGTCTCGAAACCTGGCAGAAAACCAAAAGAAATTCTGGTCGTATGAGATGTATGTTAGCGGCAAGAAACAATCAATGCCTTCTCTGCACGATAACAATGGAGATACTATCTAAGACAGTGCTGTGAAAGCAGATTTACTAAACAGAGCCTTCTTAAATTCCTTCACAAAAGAAGACGAAGTAAATATTCCAGAATTCGAATCGAGAACAGCTGCCAACATGAGTAACGTAGAAGTAAATATCCTCGGAGTAGTGAAGCAACTCAAATCACTTAATAAAAGCAAGTCTTCTGGTCCAGACTGTATACCAATTAGGTTCCTTTCGGAGTATGCTGATGCATTAGCTCCATACTTAACAATCATATACAACCGTTCGCTCGAAGAAAGATCCGTACCCAAAGACTGGAAAGTCGCACAGGTCACACCAATATTCAAGAAGAGTAGTAAGAGTAATCCACTAAATTACAGGCCCATATCGTTAACGTCGATATGCAGCAGGATTTTAGAACATATATTGTGTTCGAACATTATGAATTACCTCGAAGAAAACGGTCTATTGACACACAGTCAACATGAGTTTAGAAAACATCGTTTCTGTGAAACACAACTATCTCCTTATTCACATGAAGTGCTGAGTGCTATTGACAAGGGATTTCAGATCGATTCCGTATTCCTGGATTTCCGGAAGGATTTTGACACTGTACCACACAAACGGCTCGTAGTAAAATTGAGTGCTTATGGAATGTCGTCTCGATTATGTGACTGGATCTGTGATTTTCTGTCAGAGAGGTCACAGTTCGTAGTAATTGACGGAAAGTCATCGAGTAAAACAGAAGTGATTTCAGGCGTTCCCCGAGGTAGTGGTATAGGCCCTTTGCTGTTCCTTATCTATATAAACGATTTGGGAGACAATTTGAGCAGCCGTCTTCGGTTGTTTGTAGATGACGCTGTCGTTTATCGACTAATAAAGTCATTAGAAGATCAAAACAAACTGCAAAACGATTTAGAAAAAATATCTGAATGGTGCGAAAAGTGGCAGTTGACCCTAAATAACGAAAAGTGTGAGGTCATCCACAAGAGTACTAAAAGGAACTCGTTAAACTTCGGTTACACGATAAATCAGTCTAATCTAAAAGCCGTAAATTCAATTAAATACCTAGGTATTACAATTACGAACAACTTAAATTGGAAAGAAGACATAGAAAATGTGGGGAAGGCTAACCAAAGGCTGCGTTTTATTGGTAGGACACTTATAAAATGTAACAGACCTACTAAGAAGACTGCCTACACTACGCTTGTCCGTCCTCTTTTAGAATACTGCTGCGCGGTGTGGGATCTTTACCAGGTAGGACTGACGGAGTACATCGAAAAAGTTCAAAGAAAGGCAGCACGTTTTGTATTGTCGCGAAATATGGGATAGAGTGTCACAGAAATGATACAGCATTTGGGCAGGAACTCATTAAAAGAAAGGCGATTTTCGTTCCGACGGAATCTTCTCACGAAATTCCAATCACCAACTTTCTCCTCCGAATGAGAAAATATTTTGTTGACACCGACCTACATAGGACGGAACGATCAGCACGATAAAATAAGGGAAATCAGAGCTCGTACGGAAAGATATAGGTGTTCATTCTTTCCGCGCGCTGTACGAGATTGGAATGATAGAGAATTGTAAAGGTGGTTCGATGAACCCTCTGCCAGGCACTTAAATGTGATATGTAGAGTATCCATGTAGATGTAGATGTGAATCTACGTTTCTATTCTGCAAGTTACCGGTCGTTGTTTGCCGAAGAGTAAACGGTGGACCAAATCATCCTCCCACACCCTGATGCTGAGTTCGCGAATAATACAAGGACAGAAATATTACCCATGCGATTGAATTTATATGATTTTATCCTCGCGGTTATTGCACATTTAGTAGATTCTGTACATACACGTGGGCTCCCGGCATTTTGAGAGTAAGACTTCCGACCCCGCGCTGTAGATCTCTTTTCTTGCAGCATCTCTCATTAGCGTTCATTGAACGGTTCTGCCACTGTTTCGTGCTGATTAAGAACAACCGTAAGGAAATGTGCAAGTGCTCTTTGTATCTTATGTAGTAACAGTACCAGATCGACGGTCAATGATCAGATGTAGCGAGTGAGTTACACCCACTTACGATTCTTCCGATAAATCTCAGTCGGGTCCATGACTTCTTCTTGGCAGGATTCATGTGGTCGCTCTGGACAGATACTCTTGGAAACTAATTCACATTTCCAGTCAACGAGCTTGCAATCATACGATATCGCGTCTATCCATGTACGTGCCTCGCCTATGTTTGTCAAGCTATTTGCTTTTGTCTGTCAATAGATTTCCCTATGGTGCTCGTTCTGGCCCCTAGACGCATACTTACTACTCCGAATTTTGGAACAATATATGGCTTATATCTCTCTACCCTGTGTGAGCACACCACCTTGACAGTTTTATCATCAGAAGCAACTCCATCACACGAGGTTCATCGTTGGAAGAATTTCAGAGTAAAGTAGCTTGAGAAATGTTTATGTCGATGAAAGCTGGAAGCAATCGAAAGGTCTGACTTCAGCTTTGTATAGTTTCCGAGACAGATCGTGCAAGCGGAAAACTACCGCCTAATAGTAGGTTAATCAGGTCTTCGGATGTAGATCTTAGGATGTCGGTACCCAACATATGGGTTAAGGGCTCTCACATACTTAGCAATATGGGTAGCGGTTTCAGTTACTGAGCTGCTTTCCTCAGAAATAATTTCTTTCCAAGTACTTGAAGCACGTCTTTCTGCAAATTTTAAAAATGAATGTTTTCACTGTCTTGATACTTTTTTCTTACTATCAAGACAAATAAAGGTTTTTTGTAAAACTTTTTTAAAAGTTTTGCAAATACATAATATCGCTTTCCTTCTTCAAATGAGAATGTCAGATCTCACTGACATTTTTGTTCTTCCAGACTGTTGTGGGAAATTATTATTATTTATAGGAATGCTGTAAACGAAGCAACCAGATTTCTTATAACATTTCAGCGGTTTACAGCTCATTCATCAAGCCCTTAAAATTTAAAAATTGCCGATATAAAAATTAATCTGAATTTTTAAAATACTGCTGGCCGTGGTGACCGAGCGGTTCTAGGCGCTACAATCTGGAACTGCGCGACCGCTACGGTCGCAGGTTCGAATCCTGCCTCGGCCATGGATGTGTGTGATGTCCTTAGGTTAGTCAAGTTTAAGTAGTTGAAGTTCTAGGGGACTGATGACCTCAGAAGTTAAGTCTCATAGTGCTCAGAGCCATTTGATCCATTTTTAAAATACTGTACACAGTATATTGTGAAGATAACTTTAACGCATTGTACAGAGCATGGATATTAGAGCGAGAAAGCTGTCAAACCGGACTGCTAGTAAATTTCGTAAAAACAGTAGTCGCTTAGTGTATTTCATTCCTCTAATTTCCCACCAACTGCAGTCAGCTACTACGCAGAAATGTGTCAAGAATGATGACAGCTACTCCTCTGTCTCAGTTGCACATTTAGTTTACGGTGTGACTAGTTTCGATCGCAATCGAACGTCTTCGTATCTATGCAGTTACATAAGCAACCTGTCGTGTGTAAACAGGAATACTCTCCAGGATACTTCATGCTGATGTACAGTTCCTGTCTAGATACGACAGGTTGCTTACATAACTATATACTTACGAAGTCGATCGAGTGTGATCGAAACTAGTCATACAGTAAAAATAAATGTGCAACTGAGACGGAAAAATATGTGCTATATACAAAACTTTTAAAGTTCAGCAGAGTTCATGAATTCTCTCGTGATGAATGTTTCGGCGTTTTGTTCATTTAGTGTAGAAAACGTTTCTGGGATGAAAACACACGGAATCACACCATTAACCAGTTGCTGGTGAAGAGAGAATGTGACGCATGTCAGATCCACAAACTGATAAGAAGAAACTTTACGTCGTCAACTTAACACAAGCCATTTTATGGGACGAAATTCCTTTAATTTCGAAGATTAAAAGTGGATTCCACCTCGACGAGTATTGGGATAGACTGTCAGCATCGGATGTATTTGGTGGGAGAGTTTGAACACTGATTTGGAGGGTAGAATCTTGGAATTCTGAAGACTCCCTGCGCTTTAGAACGTCTTCCACTGCATTTCATTAAGAATAACGACGACTAAATGAACCCTAACGAATAGTATAGGGCCTATCTAAATCTTTTCGATCTGTTCCATTGACTGAAATTGGTAACGTTCGAAAAACGATACTGAAGTATTAGTCGAATGAGTGTTTTATACGTGAACACTTTCATGGGTGAATAACATTTCCTTTGGTTTTTTCAGTCAGTTAAGTTTATGTAGTCATTCAAGTTTAAATCACTGCTGACTGATAGTCTTGGAAAGCTGAAGATTGTACCTGATTCTAGTGATTGATAGTCAATTTATTCAAACGATGACGGATACTTGCATTTTTACGAGCATTGCTTTTCATTTACATCTGTTGAGGGTCAGCAACCATATTTCGTGCAGACTCTGATCATCTGCAAGTCTTTCTGCATTTAGTAACACCTGCCTAACGATGTGGCCTTCCTGTACACAACTGCGTCACCCATCAGACACAGGGCTACTGACTGCAACATCCACCTGGACATTTACGTATACAGGATGTAACGGTTATAAGTTCAGATATCTCTGCTGGTGACTGAGGACGGTGTACTGAACATCATTACACCATTATTTACGTCATCTGCAGAATGACAATTATAGCCATTACAAGTCGCATGTTTTTGGATTGCTTAGTACCCCGAAGTATGTGTGGCAAGACCATGCCATTACTGCTTATTTTGATCTGGGTGGCAGATCAGGTGTTAAAGTGTGGACATGTGGACACAAAACGGTTAGTCTATACTGACAGACATAGTCCGCTTTGTGGTGCAGTTACCACCGTGCAGAAGACATCAGGCCGTAAAGTTTATGTGTTTGTGGGAAGACTACTCGACGCAGTGAAGCAACAGCCAACAAACTAAAACTTATTAAGGTACCACAGATAAAAATATCCGCTCTTATACCCGTTACTCTATACATATGAGCGGCGTCAGTACATAACTTTGAGATACGCCGTACACCATCTTCGCTTCTGACGACGCTTTTCCCTTAAGAACAACATACATAGTTTTTCGACACAGTCACGTACCTTTTATTATATTCATTTTACTTACTAGGTCATGGTGCAGAAGTCAATCAAAAATTGTTTTGAATGTCAAGAGGCATAGCATCAGCTCGAGCTCAATTGTCCAATGCATTGTGGCTCTCATTAACGAACAGAGAGACGTGGGTTTCGAACGGTCCGTGTTTACGGGGGCATATTGACCCCTTCATAATTGTTCTGTGTATAGAAAAATCATCATAAGGTATAAACGGACGTCAGTGAAACAGAGCGATGGTTCTCCACGTAGTTAGCGTGATATTTTTCATAGACTGCAGTGATTGTGCCTTTTGCTAGTGACGTTTATGCTACAAGCGGGATCATTTCCTCCGCTTATTCAGTATGTCTGTCTCACTGAGTAACTGTGTCTCGGTATAACAGACGCCTAAATGCTACTGATTGTTATAAATAAGGCTCTTTAAAATATCACGTACATACATATTTTACATCAACAGGCGACACGCGCGTAAGTTTCGCACTTTTATAGCTTTAAATAATGGCAGTATTTGAAATAAGTGTAGTTAGGATAAGGATGGTTGTGAGAATGAGAAGAAAACATCTTCAAAAATCAACCAAACGATGTGAAATAATAACCATGAATTTATGATACGTTTTTTTGTTTATAGATTTGCATGCTTGAAATTTTTAATTTTCAACCGTAATATTTAAATGTTTTTGAAATGAAGTTTAACGAGAAAAACGAATATAAAATACAAAGAAGTAAACAAATGCGAAATGTATAGGTTAGAACATAGTGTTTGCTTCTTACCTGGACTATCACTAAATCAACAGTATCCTTTAACTGTATTTTGAGGTTTGATTTGCGCTTAGTGCTTTACATAAACATGTTAGGCCGTAGTAGCTATAGGCAAATCACAATTCAAGGTGACAAAAACAAATATGTTTGTTGTTTCGCAAAGTTTATTCGTTTAGAAAAGTCAACTTTTACGACGGGCAGAGATAATGGACTATAACAGTGGTCACTGTTATTGTCTATGGCAATGCTGTAAACAAATTATCCAGTTAATAAGTAACTTCACAACAAACAAGATGGTGTTTGTAATAAGATAATATGAAAAGGGAATTTCTTATTCGTTATTAATAAGTTAGCTGCGTGAAATATAGGTATGAAGCTGGGCATCCGTGATGCCCTTTATCCTGTGATAGTTAAAAATCTCTTTTGCATTAAAATTTTCCAGAAATAGTAAGTTTTAGTGGAACTGACAGAAGAAAAACCCTCCAAACGGAACCTCATTCATCACTGTGCGATTAGTATGTGTTGAGAGTAATAACATATATGATACGTCTGACAACAAATGATTTTAGATTTGATTAAAGCATTATCATTGTATATGAAATATACGCGTTTTAATTTTTGTTATCATATTTTTGACTAATACTACCATTGTAGACCATCTTTTCTTTTTCAGTTTATAAATTTTGTTTAAAATTTTATCTTGTGAAAATACCAAAGATTTGAGGTCTGTTTAGGAACAGTCAGCTTAACAATAACTCCGCGTAACATTCTCAGTTTATATACTATTTCATGAGGATAAAAGCTGTATGTACTTTAGCAACTAATAAACCCCTCACCCAAGCAATAACCCCTTCAACCCTGAGTCTTTATAGAATCAAACTCTGATGTATAAAACAAACCTCTGAGTATCTTACGAATAAGTTAATATCAGCACGTAAAACTTTTATAGTTGAAGATACGTGTAGTCCGACTAATTAGCGCTACGTTTTCAGAAAAACTAGTTTTTCAAGCATCTCGATTTTCATGACCTCGTATCTTCTGAGCTATGTGTTGTAGGGTGATATCATTTTGCCGGTACATTCAGAGGTATATGCGGATACACTCAGCTGACTGTGTTGTGAGTGAAGTTTGTAGCAAAGGAGTAATACATGGAAATGTCACGCCTGATACTGCAGTTGTCAACAGTGAAAATGTGGTAAAGTGTAAACTCCTTTCTTTCATTATTTTATGAGGAAGTCAGCGAGAAAATATTTCAAGTGGTTTGAAATCGTGTATAACGCTTGCAGCACGTCTCTAAATGCTCCCATTCTCTAATTCGGGGTGAATATTGTGTGGATAATTTGCGCGCCGTATGTTAACGCTGTGTCAAGAAATGTGCACGGCTCCTAAAGTTTAATACTTGACTGAAACCTTAAGCATAAGACTATACCTCTTAATGAACAGATTATGACACAGTATTCTAAATTTTTTCTATTCGTCTACTAATTAAATGAAATACTGAAAATGAAATTTTTATTGCCCCTAGAAGAAGTAAATTAGACGACCAGGAAGCAAGACTCTGTGGCCGTTTAAGACCCCACAAAACCTTTGATCTCATTACACGTATTTATGTACTTGATTTCATAGCATATCTTATGAAATATTGAAGAATAGTCATATGCAAAATAGAAAATACATTATTTTAATGTGTTTACTTTCATAATTAAATTATTAATAATAATAAAACCATAATACATGACTTGAAACTAAATACTCGAGAACACGAAATGAAAACCCAAACTACTGATAATGACAGTTTTAATTATTGCCTATTGGTAAAAGTATTTGTTGGAATAGGTGACTATTATACCCATATTTAAACGAAATATAAGACTACTGAATGTCATTTCTTTATGTGATTAAAAAGTCAAATACGACGGTACATTACAGGAACTGTGTCGTGGTAATTCACAACGCTCAGTGGCTTCTCAGTGTGGCTCTGCCTACATAGAATGACCTGTGGTTACTCTCCCAGTAGTGATGAAGACGCGCTGTATATCAGCAATGGTCAATGATGGGGGATTTTTCTAATACTTTCTTGTATCTGTCTTAAGGCGGTTTTCAAGTAGAGGCTCTCCGTCGCGCCCTGTTCTGAGCAGCTTCATTCATTTGTTTTGTAAGTTCGTGCACTTCTAACGTCGTCCACCATTCCAGTTCTGTTCCTACCTCTTCCTCTCATCCCTTTCGCTTTGTCCTGTATAATTCTTTGCTGTAGACAAATCATTCAAGATGTTTTCCTCTTTCTGGTCATCTCTTTCTTCCCCTGTTTCATTCATTACTTCTTCATTCTCAAGTCCATCAGTCCAGTTCACCTTAAACGTTCTTCTCCATACACGTATTTGAAAACTTTCTAAATATCTTTTTCTTTCTTTTTAAATGTCCATGATTCACTGGTGTATAGTTCTACACTCCAGATGTAAAATTTAGCAAATCTTTTCCACCGCTCCATTGCAATTCTTCTAGATTTTAGTAACTTCTTCTCCTTTTAAAAATTCTCTCTTTCTCATAGCTATACGCCTTCTATTTCATGTCATTAAACTTCCCAGGTACAGAAAGGATTTCACTTGTTCTATATTTCTATGTTCTGGAACTTGATTGTTCATATCACTTTTGTCTTCCTTGTAATAATGTTTATTCCATATTCTTCGCCCCTTTTTCCATTACTCTTCAACACCGTTCCTGATACTACCAGCTGTGTTTGGTCATCCACGTATTTTATAGTCTTTATCCTTTCTGCTCCAACTACAACTCCTCTTGCGTATTATCAGTGGTTCTCCAAACATGTTGAACAGTTTCGGTGACAGACTGCATTCTACCAGTAGATAAAACATTCATCTCCTTGTTCATTTCTATCATAGTCATTGAACCTATAGCGTCTCTTGTTGCTCATTCTGAATTATTCTTCCCGAGAATTTTCCTCAGTTTTATTTCCACTTCTCCTTAGTATGACTCTGGTTACAGCCTTTGTAACACGACTGATAGAACTAATTGTCATACAGTCCATGTATTCTTTTGCGTCGGCCTTTTTAGGTAAAGGTACTAGAATGATGTTAAGTACATGAGGACAAATTCGTGTGTCATAAATTCCGTTTGCTACCTCAGTTTGGCTATTGAATTTTGATCTAAGAGTCTCAGCGCCTCAGATATATTCTATCAAAGCCTGATGCTTTCTTTCCTCCAGAGCTCCTGAATTTTTCTCCATTCCCATCTCAATATCCTAGGACTTCACCATTCTGTTCCCTATCATCTTTCAAAACCAGTCTGGTGTTATCGACCTGTGCACCATATACTTCTTTTTCTCTTATACTCGTACTGTCTCCTTCCCATGTTTATTTATTATAACGTGCTTGGTTATTTATCTTACTTCTCCTCTTGTTAAGGATTTCACCGTTCTGCGTATTTCGTTCAATTTTCCTTCCTTTTCCAGTACTTCTGTTTCTTCGAGTTGTTTCTTGAGCCAGTCCTCTCTAGTCTGGTCAGTTAACTTCGTAAGTTCATTGTTCAGTTTTCTGTACTACATTCTGTCTTCCTCTGAATTACTATTTTTACACGTCTTACACTCATTCGTTTTAAACAACAGTTTCTGTTGTCCATTCTTTCATCTTTCTTGTTCTTTTCACTTCTCCAGTTTCTGTGTCTAATGCTTCGAAAATCGTATTTCTAATGGTATTCCCTCTTCAGTAATTTCTTCACTTCTCCTTACAAGTTCCAATTTTTTTTCGACGTAGTGACTATACTCTTTCTTAAAGTTCTCATTTTTCAATTTCTCATCATCCCATTCCTTTATCTGTTGGTTTTCTTAGTATGCTTTAATCTTGACCCAATGGCTGTTACAAGATAATTATGATCTATATTGGCGTCTGCACTAGGGAAGGTTTTTTCCATTTTAATGCTCATTTTGAAACTTTAATTGATTATAGTTAGGTATATTTGGTATCTAACAATATCTCGTGGATCTTTTCATGCATTTCATGCATATAAACTTGACTGGTGGCGGTTATCTCAAGTATTAGCAATCCAGAGATCGAATCGTTCATGGAAGGCTATCAGTTCTTTTTCCCTTTCACTAGTCTTCTCCAGTCCATACTCTCCGCTACGTTGTTTCTACTTATCTTCCCCACTATACTATTCCAGTCGTCCACCATTACAGTTCTTACTAGTCCTTTCCCATTTTCTTCGTAGACTTCTTCTGGTAATATATTTTATCCACTTGTTCTTCGTTTGCATCTGATGATGTAAACTTGAATGAACAGTGTATCTACAGGGTTACTGTTTGAATTCACTGCTAAGTGTATATCAGTAACTGGAATAACCCTCGCCGGCTTCTCAGCTAGATGTTTCTTGTGTATAACTTCATTCTCCTTCCTTTCCGATCAATTGTAAATTATTTTACATCGACCAGATTCAAATTCTGCTTCCCACTGATACTCGCTTAACCCTAAAAGACTGATATTACTTCTCTCCATTTCTCCCTTCACGTTTTTTAATTTTCCTTTCTTATTCATCGTCTTCATATTCCATACAGCGATGTTTCCCTTTTCCTCTTCTTGTCTTGGTTTGATTCACTGTACACAGTTCCCATGTGTAAGTGCCCACCCGAAAATCTGATTGCGGGCCTACTCCCGATTATTTCTCTTAGGAACAATTATATTTGAGAGCATGTTCCAGTGGGACTAGGGGTAGCACATGGATCTTCAATGTGGTGGTTTCCACTTGCTTTCTGCATTCTGTGCTGGTGGCCTTGTCAGACTCATCCGCCTTTGGTAGTGGTTTCCCACTCCACGGGCAAGAGTGTGTCCTTCCTTCTACAGACTCATCTACCCTCCAAGGGGGCGTTTGGAACTTGGCAGACGGGATTTTTTTTATATCCGAAGGCTTTCGTTCCATGCGTTGTTAGCCACCTGTGAGCAAGCATTACCTCTTCTCTACTACAAGCATTACCTCTTTCTACAGACAAATGGCTTTTTCTAGACTCTCCAGTACTTCCAGAGAAGGACTGGAGAGTATCAGCTGCAAACGACAGGCATACGATGTTCTACGTATGCTCAATGCATAGAAGGCTCCCATTAGGATTTCGACAAACGAAGACCTGAAGGAAGATGAAGATCCCGTCTTTTTTCTGCCTCCATCACGAATTTGATACGATCATGGACGCTATCGAAATGTTCAGCTGGCAGCTAAGTATAGCGTGGTGCCTGGTCACGAAGTTAAAATGGGCGAGGCAGGCGCGGTACGAAAACATTGCCTGATGCGGGGATGGACTGAGCACCAGTAACGTCACAGCTGAAGGACAGACACCGTTTGGCAATGATCGAGGAGTCCTCGGCCAAAAACTTGGTGATCTATAAGCCCTTGACGTGATTGGAAGCCCGAGAATATTTTATTCAGTCACGACTCGGCGAAACAACGCATTCATACCACCAGATTCGATAACTGTACCATCCTTCTTCATCGTAACTCGACTGCTGTCTTGCCAAACGATCATAACACGCGACATGAACCATTATGGCCAAGGCCTTCTGGTGCGGTCACACTAAGTGGCGTCGTGTATCATGTGCTTCCGTGTTGCTTCGTCACAGTTTAATCTTTACGGTTACATCATTACGCATTGTTTTCTTTTTCTGTGCCTGGAAGGTTACTCATGGTCACCAGTGCACTGAGAGGTGGCATAAGAAGTGAAAACCAGCGGCTGCCAGAGAGTCGTGAGCTGGTGGTAGCAGCTGTAACCTGAGCTGGCTGCGCAGGCGCTACCCTAGCGAGGAGGCGCTAGTGTCCGTTTTCAATGGGACGTTGTCCGTCTGTGAGCCACAAACCAGTACCGTTGCAAAACGTGGGTGTGGCATGCTCCCATATCTACCTCGCACAACATTACTGCAGCCGTATAAACGAATGCTTACTAACTGTTATATAACACGTGCATCATCAAACTGTCTCGTTGGCGACAGCTTGTAGCTCAGTCTATGTCTGTACAAGGGGCGTCCAATAAGTAAAGCAACACATTTTTTTCTGAAAGCAGGTTTTCTTTTTATTCAGGATTTCGAACACCATATTGTTCCACACCCTTTTGGCTACAAAACCGTATTTTTCAACACAATCTTCATTCAATGCGACGGCCTTACGCCAGCTAACAGGGAAGGCCTGTTTGCCCGGATATACCGCTCTATTGGTCGACTTCTCCACGTTCCAACATTGCAGGAGTCACAGACATGTTCGACCAAAAAAATGGCTCTGAGCACTATGGGACTTAACATCTATGGTCATCAGTCCCCTAGAACTTAGAACTACTTAAACCTAACTAACCTAAGGACATCACACACATCAATGCCCGAGGCAGGATTCGAACCTGCGACCGTAGCGGTCACGCGGTTCCAGACTGAAGCGCCTAGAACCGCACGGCCACACCGGCCGGCCATGTTCGACCGGCCGGCATGCAGTAGAGTGGACAGGTTTTCGCGACATTGTTGCATTACATTATATTAAATTCAGTTTCCGTTCCAGGGACACAAAAATGAGATGATCCTCGTGGGTGTGGAGCACGTCAAAAAGTATTAAATAAAAAAATACAACATTTAAATATAATACTCACTTCCCCGATCATTTGTTATGAGATTGTCAAAATATATTAACAAATTACAATAAATTGGAACTGTTAATATTTAAAGAATTAATACACTGTCAGAATGAAACATAGTTATGCACTTTTTATAAATTTATCATACGAAAAATACCTAATCTTCACTGTTGTAACCAACTTCAGTCAAAACTGAAACGTAACAGATGTTTATACTTAATTTAGTGTAACAGTCCCTGTTAAGATATTCATCTGTAGGATAAAACGAGTTCCCTTTCAAAAACGCTTTCACACTTTCTATATAATGTATGCCTTTTCTGAAGCCAAGTTTTTAGTACATGCTGAAAATTGATTGAAAATGTGTGTTCCAGAATATTGAACCCGCTTTGGGACCAAGGTAAGTGATTTTAGGTCTTTATGCAGATTGTTCTTATTCCTTATATTGATACTATGTATTGAGCTATTGGTTGGAAACAGACATGTTATTTGCAACACATTTAATGAAGGAATAAATATACTGAGAAGTAGTGGTTGGAATACCCAGTTCATTGAACATGTTTCTACATGATGTTCTTGGAATTTACACGACAAATGAGTCTTATTACACGTTTTTGCACTCTAAAATGTTTTGCTCGGTTTGACCAATTACCCCAGAATACAATCCCATATGACATAATAGAATGAAAATAAGCAAAGTACACAAGTTTTTTTATACTTGTATCTTCTGTATCTCACATATTGCACATTGCAAACACAGACTTAATTAGGCACTTCAGCAATTCTGTGGTATGCCCTTCCCAACTACATTTATTATCGAATTGTAATCCAAGAAATTTAATGCTGCCAGCATCTTTGATATGCATGTCTTCATATGTTATACAAATGCTGGAAAGAAATCTCTTACAGGTTCTGAACCGCATATAGTCGGTCTTTTCAAAGTTTAATGACAGTGAATTAGCTTTAAACCATTTACAAATTTCAGTGAAAATTTGATTAGCAGCCATTTCAGAACCTGTACTTGACTTGATATTTATTGCAATGTTTGTATCCTCTACAAAGAAAACAAAGTTAGGATTTGGCAGTGTAACAGCCGAGTTTTCATAATTGTACACATGAAAAAGCAAAGGACCCAAGATGGAATCTTGTGGAACACCACGTGTAATTAATTCCCAACCAGATGAAGACTGACTGGTTACTCCACAATTATTTTGAAACGACTACCTTTGCTTCATTTACTTATCTGAGACTCGAACTATTTTGCAGTGCTACCTGTGACACCATAACATTCTAATTTACTTAAGAGAATGCTGTGATTCACACAATCAAAGGCTTTTGACAGGTCACAGATAATGCCACTAGCCTCTAATTTGTTATCTAATGAATTAAGTATATTCTCACTGTATGTGCAAATAGCCTTCCCATATTGGATTTCTTAAGAAACCTAAACTGTGACTTGCTCAATATATTATTTGCAGTTAGGTGCTTAAGAAGATAGTGGAGCGCAACCATTCTAAATATTTTTGAAAAAGCCAGTGGAAGTGAAATTGGTCAATAGTTTGACAGTATCTCTTTATCCCCCTCCTTGTAAAGAGGCTTAACTTCAGCATATTTTTAGCCAGTCTGGAAATGTTACTCTGATAAGAGATTCATTATACAAATAACTTAAGATACAACTCAATTCACATGGGAACTCTTTGATTAACTTTGTTGATATGTTATCATAACCACTATAATTCTTTTGTTTTAAAGATTTTTATGATGTATACTACTTCTTTGGGGGACGTGAGTGCTATTTCCAGTTTATTGAAATCATCTGTAAAGACTGGCCTGAGATATTGCATTGTACTGTTCACTGGACTTGATAACCCTAAGCCGTCAGTAACAGAAACAAACCTCTTTAAGAGGTTTGCAACACTACATCCACTTGTTACCAATGTCTCATTTATTTTTAGAGCTATCTGTTGCTCTTCCTTTATCGCCCCACCTGTCCCTGTCTTCACTATACCCCATACAGTTTTTATTTTCTTGCCCAATGTAATTATCTTTTTCTCATAATAAAGCTGCTTAAATTTCTGGATTACTTGCTTCAATATTTTACAGTTTTCTTTGTAATGCATTACAATGCTAACATCAGATCTGTTCCTAGATAGTAAATACAGTCTCCTTTTTGTCCCACATGATAACATTATTCTTTGTGTAATCCATGGTTTATTTTTTGACTTCTATTTGATTTTAGTTACCTTTAGGAGAAACAGTTATTAAATGAGGAAGCAACATTATTAATGAATGCTTTGAATTTTCCATTTGAGGCAGAAGTACTGTAAGCATATCCAGTTCATGTCTCTGAGCAGTCTCCTAAAATTCTCAATTTTTGACTGCTTTGTTACGCTCCTGTTCTCAGATTCAATAGATTTTTTTGTCCTGACAAGTTTCAGCATTTAACCTAAGATGCTGCTTGTCATGTTCAGCTAGCCCATTTATTATTGGTATTTTGGTATGACATTTTTACCTAGATTTGTCCACAAAGATGTTTTCAGTAGCAGCTCAGAGCATTTATGTACCCTAGTTGCACCGTAGGAATTAAATTGAATGACAGTCTTACCGACTGCAATAATTGTTCACTGACAGAGCTTTCCAATAAATCTACATTAAAATCACCAGCAACCACTATTTTCCCTTTTTTTTTAACTGTGAGATGGGACAACACAGCTTCTAGATTTTTTATGAAGAGGTTAAAGTTTCCTGAAGGTCACTGTATATAACTCCTATCATAAAGGACTTATTATGAAATACTACTTCTGTTGCACAAGATTCTAAGTGCAGCTCTGAGAAAAATTTATTAATATGAGTATTCTTGAAATTAAAACAGTTTGTGACATATATTTTCTCTACAGAAGTAAGATGGTAACTTGAATCCTATTGCATTTAACATATCCTTGTGCATTGTCACACGATGTTCAGAGAGGCGGATTCTGTCAAATGGTTTGCTCAACACTAATTCTTCAATACAGATAAGTGACCCATAAAACTTATTCCTCAGCCCTCAGATATTCTGATGCAACATTGATAACAAATTTTGTGTACTGGCAGAATTACAACTGAATAAACCTAATTTTTCTATCTGTTTTTGAATATCTCCAGTTTCAATCAGGAGCCTGTTAGCACGAATTGTGTGCATTAAAATTTGCTTTCTGGCTGCCTGTTTTATCAATGCGAATATCATTTTCAGTGTTCCAATGATTATAGACGCCTTGCTCAATATACTCAACGTGCCTTTATTCATCGCCAAGCGCCTAAGAATATCTAATATTCTCTGGTCTTCCGCCAAAAAAAAACTCAATGATAGCTCTCTGCATGGAATGAACCTTCATTACAGAGGCCATTTTGAAGGCTACATATTCCCTTAGCCCCAACACAACTGAAAAAGGAAATGATCTACAATTGTGATAACTGCTTTTTGTTAAAGCTAGTTAACAATGAACGACCCTCGATTTTTTTTGAAACCATAATGATTTTTTTGTAGATTGTATTACGTAAAATACCTTGGGACTTCAGCAGTACAGTTATATAGACAACTATGCGGTTTCATGTTACTTTATTACAAGAAAAAGTTACACATATTATTCATATATGCTGTAGATTACAAGATAGATGAAACTATAATCTTGGTACCAAAGATTTCTATAATTGTAAGTAAAAAATTCAAACACAAATTTTCTAAGTAAACTGCATGCATGACATCAGTCGAAATTTCTTTTGTAAGGTTGCTGTAAGTTTCCCAGATCTGTTGCTGTAATAACAACATTCCTGTATTTTGTCACGTACTCGAACACCAAATTTTCCTTTGCCTTTGGTTTCCATAAAAATATTAATAAATTCAGTATATACTGAGCAGTTTTTCTGTTTATCTGCAGTGTTAATAACGTAAAGATTGAAAATAAGAAAAAATAAAAGTATCTTCTCCGTAGGGACTTGATTAGCTGTGTACGCTCTTTCCGATGCGCCAACTGCTGCGTGGAAACTTTGATAACACACCCGCCCCGCCACGTAAATGAAGTTTCCTTCTGATGCATTACAATGCTGGAGCTGTCATTTCTGTCACTCCCGTTTCTGGCTAAACCGTGCATAATTTGGTCCGCCGCGGTAGCTGAGTGGTCAGCGTGGCAGACTGTCAATCCTAAGGGCCCGGGTTCGATTCCCGGCTGGGTCGGAGATTTTCTCCGCTCAGGGACTGGGTGTTGTGTTGTCCTAATCATTATCATTTCATCCCCATCGACGCGCAGGTCGCCGAAGTGGCGTCAAATCGAAAGACCTGCACCAGGCGAACGGTCTACCCGACGGGAGGCCCTAGCCACACGACATTTCCATTTTATACCATAAATTTGGACGAAACCAGTGATGACGAGTAGGTGCTGCCCTCTTGTGAGTGGGTCACGTACTGCGCGATCACTGCACAACTGCAGGCTACTGTAGTGACGGTGTGTGTAGCTCAGTGTGACGTTTGTGTTGTGTGATGATTGCTGAAGGGAAAGAATGAAATTCGATGCCGCCATACAGCCAACTTGTCACGAACAGCACCAATCTGACCGCCAAGCTTAAAGCTGCCAACTAACGAACGGATCACCATCAACAGCGTCACAGGCCCGCACTCCATAAAAGTACCACACACAGCCTTGAAATTTAACCCACGGTATTGGCGCAGGGACTGTGACTTAACACCGTCATCCCTCCTCCCCTTGCCGATTGAACACTGTGATAAAATAGGGTGTAGAAAGATTTCCGCTACCAGTCACAATTTAAAAAAAAGGTTCAAATGGCTCTGAGCACTATGGGACTTAACATCTGATGTCATCAGTCCCCTAGAACGCAGAACTACTTAAACCTAACTGACCTAAGGACATCACACATCCATGCCCGAGGCAGGATTCGAACCTGCGACCGTAGCGGTCGCGCGGTTCCAGAGTGAAGCGCCTAGAACCGCTCGGCCACACTGGCTGGCTCACATTAAAGGCTATTTATTTGTCAAACGATTGGTTTCGGGCTTGTGCCCATCCTCAGGTGTTTATACATTCATGTACATGTTTATATTGCTGGAGATCACTGTATAAATACAAAAAAATTATTTGCTGGTGAGTAAACAGATACAAGTGGGACAATTGTAAGTGACAAGGCAGCATTTGTCGAAAATATGTCTGTACTTACATAAAGATGAAGCATCATTATTACAGTTACGCTGTGGTGTCAGTTTTTCCACTTAGTTGCACACTTACTATCATTTTAACGTCCATATTTCAGTTTCATGAAGTTTAGCTGCATATTGCACTATTACGATGTGCACTCGTGAAATACACTCTGTTTACATACAAACATGTGGGCTGTGATCAAAGAACTTAGACGTAGCAGATGTAAAGACGTTGCTCATACAGAAACATGTAGGTTATGGTTAAAGAATTTAGCCACAGGAAGTGCAACGCTGTTGCACATATAGAAACTTAATAAGCTATTATAGACTGCAAAGTTTTTTGATACACATTGTGAAATTTTTTGATCCACATTTTTGACGGTGAACTTAGATCTAGGAAGTGCAATGATTTTATGGATATGAAATTACTAAAAGCTATTAAAAATAAAAAAAATGACAGGTAGAACTGTTTTGAGCCGTACTGTTGTCAGAGAACTTAGATCTAGGAAGCACAACGCTGTTACACACATGAAATTTTGAAAGCTATTACAAATTATACAAGGACAGTTACAGCTTTTGTTTACAATATAACTATTACAAATTACGATAATGATACTTGAAATGTTGTATGACTGCTACATCGAATTTCCAGGAATATTACTTTGTTATTATATCAGAGGATAATTAGTTTTTGTTTTTGAATATTCACCTTATAATGGAACAGTCACGGAGTTCAACAGCATCCACTATGGACAAAATTCATTTACTGTGATAAAAAGTTTTACTCACCATTATGGTTCGAACCAGGTATCTCTGGTCTAGCGCCACCGCACAGGCGTGAATTAATGACATCAGCTACGAGGTTGTGGGGTTCCAAGGGAGGCTGTAACCTAAAGAATTTTGGTACGGTGTCATTGTCCCGTCATCTGTACACGAAGGCAAAGCCGTTCGGCAGTTTCTTCTTTGTCTTCTCCAGTTGGTCCAACTTTCAGATGTTAATGAAAACCTCCAGCCTGTACAGAACATTTGGACTCCCTCTACCGCAGCTACATGTTGAACGCGATGACATCATCGTGGGGCAGGCTGGAACGAGCTGGTGACAACGGACTACCGGCGGCCCCAGTCCAGAGGACAGCAGCTTCTCTGGACACACTTCCCTTAGTTTCCCATTTGACTGATGGAATCATTGTTTAAGGTATGGGACCATTCAGATTTGGCATGTAGTAATTCCTGGTAATGAAGTACTTAGCGATCAAGGTGTTTCCAAGGAATTACTAAATGCGATGAATAATTCCGTCATTGCTTCGCTCACATTATGACCCGCTTCCCCAGTTCTAATAGTTTTAGCTGAACGATGGCTTTATCTGTCATAATTTGGATTTATATTTTTATCTCCTCGCTAACTAGCTAGACGTCATGTTTTTTCTTCGCATTTGAAGCCAGTGATTAGTAACACTTCTAATATTCTTCTAATTTTATAATTATTCAGACTTCATTCATTGGCGGCCGGTGTGGCCGAGCGGTTCTAGGCGCTTCAGTCTGGAACCGCGTGACCGCTACGGTCGCAGGTTCGAATGCTGCCTCGGACTTGGATGTGTGTTGTCCTTAGGTTAGTTAGGTTTAAGTAGTTCTAAGTTCTAGGGGACTGATGACCACAGATGTTAAGTCCCATGGTGCTCAGAGCTATTCGAACAACTTCATACATCCTCCAACTCCCTTTGAAATTCTGATGGTAGCAGGGGTACAATACAACATTTGCAGAAACTAAATGGCATTTATAAGAGTTGAGGAGCGAGAAGGGGAAGCAGTGGTTGGGGATGGAGTGAGACAGGGGTGTAGCCTGGCCACGATGTTATTCAATCTGTACATTGAGCAAGCAGTGACGGAAACGAAAGGAAAACTTGGAGTAGGAATTAATGTTTAGGAAGAAGAAACAAGAACTTCGAGGAGGGTTGACAATGACATTGTAATTCTGTCAGAGACAACAAAAGACTCGGAAGAGCAGTTGAACGGAATGGACAGGGTCTTGAGGGTATAAGGTCAAAGTGAATGAAAGCAAAACAAGGATAATGGAATGTAGTCGAATTAAATCAAGTGATGCTAAGGGAATTAGTTTAGGAAACGAGATACTTAAAGTAGTAGATGCGTTCTGCTATTTGGGCAACAAAATAACTCATGATGTCTGAAATAGAGAGAACATAAAATGTAGACTGTCAATGGCAAGAAAAGCATTTCTGATGAAGAGAAATTTGTGAACATCGAATATTCACTAGATTAAAGTATTAGGAACTCTTTTCTGAAGGTATTTGTCTGGAGATTTGTATTGTATGGAAGTGAAACATGGATGATAAACAGTTTAGACAAGAGGAGAATAGAAGCTCTCGAAGTGCGGTGTTACAGAAGAATCTTGAAGATCAGATGGGTAGATGACGTAACTAATAAGGAAGCATTGACTAGAATTGGGGAGACAAGAAATCTGTGAACTTGACCAAAAGAAGGGATCGGTTGATAGGACACGTTCTGAGACATCAAGGGATCGCCATTTGAGTACTCCAAGGAAGTGTGGGCGGTAAAAATCGTCGAGGGTGACCAAGAGATGAATACCTACAGTAAGCAGATTCAGAAAGATGTACGTTGCAGTGGTAATAGCTAGATGAAGAAGCTCGCACAAGATGGAGTAGCACGGAGAGCTGCATCAAACCGAGTCTTCGGACTGAAGACAGCAACAACAATAACGTTCCCACAAGAATTATTTAACTTTCTTGGTTTTGTTTCATGGATCGTTGGTTCTGTTATGAAAAAGAGTAATAATAGATTTCTGAGAGCCCTTCTCTGGAAGATTCATTCGGTGGTTCGTTTTGGGTAGTGAGGGACCGTCAACGATTATCGAGGAGACGTTGTTTGCAATAAATTGTCATTACCAATGCCGTTCTGGTACAGACTTAAGTAATGTATAAAATGCATGTTTGACTATCAACTGCTTTTATTTTAAACCTAAATATGGACCGGTTTCAGTCATGGAACATCTTCACAAATAAGGGTTAAAATGCTTTTAGCCACAACCTTACATCTTTGTATATTGATATTCCTGACATGCTCTACACTTTGTTTAAGTAATGAGAAGTGTAATGTTGAGGCTTAAACCATTTTAACCCTTATTTGTGAAGATGGTCCATGACTGAAACCAGTCGATATTTGGGCTTAGGATAAAAGCAGCTGATGGTCATTACTTGATGGCGTTGACAGTCACCTTCCAAAAATGTTTAAAACAGTCTTAAGTGTCTTTGAGACTGTTTGAAATCTACTGTTGTGGCTAGAGTGAGCTACCGCCCCTGAACGTTAAAACAATATTGCAAACGGCATGCAACAAATAATGTCAAGTTTCTTTAGTGTGAGACCTGCAGCAAACATTAGGTCACAGTAGGGCATTATGCAGAGAATTGGGAACCAGTATGCTGCTTGACATTTTATTTTAGTATACAAGCTTATTTCAGATTTATTGCCTTGATCAGTACGTGTCCTGACGTTGTAGATGAACATGTGAACTTTAAGTAAACCATTATTGCTGTCTGTAGTTGTTGGTTGTAATATTATTTTCAAGAACGTTTTGAAGTTGTTCGATAATTTGCTGTTGCACTTATATTATAATATATTTTTTTAAATATTTGACACTTGTAGAAATTCTAGTTTGACGGCTAGATGTGTACTCAAAGATTCTACAACTTTGAGATAGTGAAAAGCGTGTTATAATGTACGTGCAACAGCAGATTGTTGAACAACTTTAAAACGTTGCTAATATTACAAGTAACAACTACAGAGAACTACAATGGTTTGCTCAAAGTTGACGTATGTTCATTTACAACGTCAGTACATGTACTGACGAAGGCAGTAAAGCCGAAATAAGCATATAGTGAAATAAAATATCAAGCATCATACTGTTTTTCCATTGTCTGTGTGAATGATGTCAAATTGACACGAAGTGCACGATACGCCTGGATATTCAAATGATTAGCTATTCGGCGCAACCGTCAAATGCTGTAAATGTGGAAAGAATACGGCGCGAGTTTCTCTTTCAGAAGTCACACTGGTGTGTTGTTTGTTTGTCAGAGGGTCGTGTTGTGATCTCTTCAAAAGGTAAGCGTCTGCCACCAAGTGTTGGGTTTCCAGAGAGGCAGGCTCGTGACGCATCGAGACCGCGGTGTGTTCCGCTATATTGCTGTATGTGTAGATTCGGGATCCCGCAATTGTCGAACGGATATGGAATCTTTGGATTCAGCAGGGCTATACTGAATGTCATGCCGAATCTTAAAAGATTCGACGTGACTGTCGCCCAAGAGGCCGGAAATATTGTCTGCTCGGCCTTGCAGGGTCGTACTGGAATGGAACGTACCGTGAGACAGGAGAAGGACGTTTTTGCAGCAAGACCAGTATCGACATGCGCAGTGCGAAGAAATCTGGAGCAGAGATCAGAAACGTTTTAGTCTGATGTGTTGAAAGCTCACCCAATTGAAATCGGGGCACCACCGTTACGTCAGTGCGAAACTGGCTTCCCTCGTTCCCGCTGTGGTTCTGCGAGTACGATGAGCCTGCGAACGGTGGAACGGCGGTCGCTTCCCGCTCTTTCGACTCGTTCCCTCTTTCTGAAGCGTTTAGGTGTGCACTGCTAGTCGTGACTTAGTACGGGAGTTGAATGCATGAACCTGCTGTTGTAAAATAGCACTGACGGGGAGAAATAACTGTCGGGTTCAGGTGGCCTCTGATGAAGCTGTGTCTTGTGAAACTGCGCAGGGTGTAAGACGAAAATTAAGTGATACAGTATGTGTTGTTGTTGTGGTCTTCAGTCCTGAGACTGTTTTGATGCAGCTCTCCATGCTACTCTATCCTGTGCAAGCTTCTTCATCTCCCAGTACCTACTGCAACGTACATCCTTCTCAATCTGCTTGGTGTATTCATCTCTTGGTCTCCCTCTACGATTTTTACCCTCCACGCTGCCCTCCAATGCTAAATTGGTGATCCCTTGATGCCTCAGAACATGTCCTACCAACTGGTCCCTTCTTCTTGTCACGTTGTGCCACAAACTCCTCTTCTCCCCAATTCTATTCAATACCTCCACATTGGTTATGTGATCTACCCATCTAATCTTCAGCATTCTTCTGTAGCACCACATTTCGAAAGCTTCTATTCTCTTCTTGTCCAAACTATTTACCGTCCATGTTTCACTTCCATACATGGCTACACTCCATACAAATACTTTCAGAAATGACTTCCTGACACTTAAATCTATACTCGATGTTAACAAATTTCTCTTCTTCAGAAACGCTTTTCTTGCCATTGGCAGTCTACATTTTATATCTTCTCTACTTCGACCATCATCAGTTATTTTGCTCCCCAAATAGCAAAACTCCTTTACTACATTAAGTGTCTGATTTCCTAATCTAATTCCCTCAGCATCACCCAAGTTAACTCGACTACATTCCATTATCCTCGTTTTGCTTTTGTTGATGTTCATCTTATATCCTCCTTTCAAGACACTGTCCATTCCGTTCAATTGCTCTTCCAAGTCCTTTGCTGTCTCTGACAGAATTACAATGTCATTGGCGAACCTTAAAGTTTTTATTTCTTCTCCATGGATTTATCTTTTGTTTCCTTTACTGCTTGCTCAATATACAGATTGAATAACATCTGGGAGAGGCTACAACCCTGTCTCACTCCCTTCCCAACCACTGCTTCCCTTTCATGTCCCTCGACTCTTACAACTGCCATCTGATTTCTGTACAAATTCTAAGTAGGCTTTCACTCCCTGTATTTTACGCCTGCCAACTTTAGAATTTGAAAGAGAGTATTCCAGTCAACATTGTCAAAAGCTTTCTCTAAGTCTACAAATGCTAGAAACGTAGGTTTGCCTTTCTTAATCTATCTTCTAAGATAAGTCGTAGGGTCAGTATTGCCTCACGTGTTGCAACATTTCTACGGAATCCAAACTGATCTTCCCCGAGGTCGGCTTGTACTAGTTTTTCTATTCGTCTGCACAGAATTCGCGTTAGTATTTTGCAGCCGTGACTTATTAAAGTGATAGTTCGGTAATTTTCACATCTCGCAGTATATACAACTATAATTGTGCTCCATGAGAGGAAGACCGATGCCTGGAATAAGCTCGACGCTGCAGTCCACACTTCAGACAAAGAACATAAAAATCTTGTCCAGTTTAAACAAAGTGCTTGCGTTCTTTGTTTATTCAATTTCCTCCATGAGAAAACATATGTTGTCCGTCAAACGAAAAATTGGACACACAGCAACATCGCTGTTATGTCCATGCGACTAATAACTGCGATATTTATGTAATATTTTGGCCATGACAATTTGCGTTCTCGGCTGACAGCAGGTTGTGTAGCTTATCAATCCTCTCTGAAAATTTTTCGAAGATGGCTGTAAGCTTGTTTTAATATTTACTTACCATTTAGAGAATACGCGTCATTCTTGTGTCCTGGTTACTTGTACTGACGCTACAGACATGATAACTTATCAAAACTGTGTT
The DNA here is from genome assembly GCF_023864275.1 of Schistocerca cancellata. Lineage (NCBI taxonomy): Eukaryota > Metazoa > Arthropoda > Insecta > Orthoptera > Acrididae > Schistocerca > Schistocerca cancellata. The sequence continues at coordinate 586,120,709 of NC_064632.1, read as the reverse complement.
CGACATTCTCTCAGTATATACTCGGGCCCCTGAAACATGTCACTTCAAGGTCACTCCCCAAGCGCCGTAGAGTTGGTAGTATAACAAACAAACAAGTGAGGAACGGGAGGCGCCGCGTCTTCTGAACCAATAACAGTGCCAGACAAAAGCCGGTTCCGGCGTCGACGCTACCACGTTGCCGGCTTCCGTGTAAACATTGTATGTTGGTGCGCGAACGCCTGCTGTTGTGTTGTGTTACCGCCTTGCTTACAGTTTTTGTTTGTTAAACAATGTCACCAAACCGATGTCGTTCACCAAGCGTCAATCCGTTGCGCCGTGGAGTGCTATTAAATAGTCAGGCTTTGGAATTGCTACGGAGGACGCGTGAGTTTTACGAGCAAGAAAAAGTATTTGTTTCTGTTCATGGGCATGTGTCGATTCCTGCCGATAAAGTTTCAGAGCGTACCTCGAAAACTTATGGACTCAGTGAAAGAACAGTTGTAAGGAAAGGGGTGCTACTTCAAGACTTACAGGACAATGAAGTAAACAGTGTGGAAGAAAGCCCCTGTGGAAGAAACAGTGTGTTTTTAAGTACTCCGGGCAAGAAAAAAAAAGCAGCCTCGTCCTATTACAGATATTGATTCTTTCCAATCCGATGCAATTCGTTGACACATATACGGATACTATAAAGGGAAACAATACCTCACAACAGCAAAGTTGCTAATTTCTTTAAAAGAAAGTGAAATTTTCTCAGGGAGGAAAACGTCACTTAAGTTAGATGGACGAAAACTGTTACTAGAAAAAGCTCATGTCGTTGCAGCTCGTACCATTTTCTTACACAAAATTGTAGGAAAAGACATACACCCAGTCATATGGTTAGACGAAACCTGGGTCAACGCTGGAGAATCAGTTGAAAAATGCTGGACAGATGATACTCCGAATAGCAGCGGTCATCAGCCAACAGGAAGAGGATCAAGATTAATTGTGGCCCATGCAGGATCTTCAAACGGCTTTGTGCCTGAAGGACTTCTAGTTTTTCGATCGAAAAAAACCGGTGACTATCATGAGGATATGGACCACCCATGGTTTCTACAGTGGTTAAAAAATTCGTTGCTACAGTTTAGTGTTCCGACAGTTTTTGTGATGGACAATGCATCGTACCATTCCGTGATTTTAGATAAAACTCCGACCACTAGTGACCGTAAAGAAATTATGGTGCAGTGGTTGCAGGCGAGAGACATTGCTACGGACATGAGCATGACAAAGCTGCTGTTATACTCGCTCGTGAAACAAAATAAACCTGTGATACCTAAATACGTTGTAGATGAAATTGCCAGCGAACAGGGTCACTTGGTAATTAGGCTACCGCCTTATCACTGCCATTTTAATCCAATTGAATTGGTTTGCAATGAAGCGAAGACGTACACTAGAAGTAACAACAAGACTTTTACTATAACAGAAGTGGAAAGACTGCTACATGAGGGTCTTGCTACTGTAGACGCTACCTCATGGAGGAAAAAAGTAGACCATGTTGCTAAACTGGTAAGAGAAGCACGGACTATAGATGGTATTATAAATGAAAACGAACAATTAATGATTTCTCTTAATGATGATGATGACGAATACAACGGTTTTGGCGCCGATTCCGATGATAGTGCAGGAGAACTGGATGGAACTGCGCCATTGACATCGTAAATTGGTGAGTGTAAATGTATACAGAATTAATTCTTTTTGTCTCTGCAATCGGGTAGGCTATGCATGTTTTGCTTTATTTCTTTCTATGAGTGTGCATAGCGTGTTATTTGGTACGCTTAGATTTACATTATTATACGACGTTTTACATGCAGCTTTACTGTAACAATATGGAACGACTTTTCATAGATATTGTCATTAACTTCGGGTGCTTTTATTTCCGGGTTTCAGATACCATCAATCCCTTAGTTTCCGTCGTCGTTCTCTCCATTGTTAGAAAAACTTACTTTGTTGCACTTACGTATAAACGTTGATTGTAGCTTACATTTACTTCGGAGTTGTAGGCGTGTGCGGTGGCAGCTACTGCAACCTCGCAAACGCAGTGTAGCCAACCACATGCGAGCTGTCAAGTGACATGTTTCACCGGCCCGGGTATAGATAACATATTAAAATAATTTTACGGCAGCTTTAAAAACGTTTCATAAATATTCGTCGCCTGGAGCAACGTCTTCGGGAAACCGGTAATTTTTGCCCGCAAGTAATGGACAGAGGCTTCCAAGGACAAGACATACTCCAAAACCAGAGGACACGATTCTTGAAAACGTCACCAGTCATCTCGGCGAAGTACCCATGATACTCAAGGTAGTTCTAGATATCTTAATCTCTGATTGATGAAGTATTGTGCGATGACGAAGTGCATCCATATCACACGTTAGCCCAACACCAGCTGCCAGAAAATCCGCATTCGCCGAGTACAGTTTTGTGAAAGGTTTTTGCAACAAATGGAAGAGAACGAACATTTCAGAAATAACATGATGTGGACTGACAAATTTTCAATCTCCACAACACCCACTATTGGTCGGAACACAACCCACACGTCATCCGTGAACGAGGCATTCAGCCACGCTCTGGCTGGAGCCGTGGGAGGAGTGCTATTGGACGCTTTCCTATTGATGGAGAAGGTGAATGCGCCCCTGTGTCGCATGGTTTTTACAATACTTTGGCTGATGCATTACAAAATGTTCCACTTGCTGTTCGGCAACAGCTACGGTTTCAGCACGATGGTGTGCGTAACTATTTACAGGGAAATGGATTCGTCGTGGAGGTCCAACGTTCTGGCCTTCACGTTCCCCGGACCTGAATCTACCAATTTTTCTTTGTGTACACTCTTACAGGGGCAAGGGTCACTTAAAGAAGAACGTTTGTAATACTCCACTCACCAAAGTACGCGACATAATAGCTCACATGCGTGCTGCTTAGGCAGTGGTGGACGCAGGTGTGTTGCGTAGGGTTCAGTGAGTGGCAAAGCGTTTGCAAATGCAAGGTGATCTCCCTCGCCTTGCACATCTTCTCTAAAGTCAACGGTGCTCGTACGTCTGCGAAGATAAGCCCGGACGTCATACGTACAGAATGGAATTTCATAATTTGAAATCTATTGTAGCCTTCCTATTTTGTTTTTTGTACCTCACTCGATACAAACGATATTACTGTACCCACTATTATTTCCTGTTGGCTTTATTTGTGTCATGGACGGAACAAAGTGGTCGCTTACGTTTGTGAGAAGTTCATGTAGCGTCTTAATATTTTAATATATTAACAGTAAGAGAAAGGAATACATAAGATATCGCATTGTGGAGGTGTAAATTAGATATAATTTGGTGCTGTAACTGAAAAAACGTATGGTGCGAAGGCGACATCGCAACATCGGCGAGCCCATGATGGGGACTCGTGTCCGCCCGGTAGCTGAGTTGTCAGCGCGACGGAATGTCATGCCAAGGGGCCCGGGTTCGATTCCCGGCTAGGTCGGACATTTTCTCTGCTCAGCAACATCGCTGTTATGACCGTTCAGGCACTGGGTGTTGTCCTAATCATCATCGTCTCATCCTCATCGACACAGAAGTCGCCGAAGTGGCGTCAACTGAAAAGACTTCCATCAGGCGAACAGTTTACCAGACGGAAGGTCCTAGGCACACGATATTTCATTTCACACTGCCTCGTCTCACTGAGCTAATGCGACAGCTCCCACACAACGCAGAAATCATGTTACCTGTTCTTAACCACGCTGTACTCCTTTACAACGTTACTTCGTATTCCTAGATACACTTTTGTCCTGAACTGAGATGAGGAAACCATGCCAAACGCCAAGTGTGCCTTTTTTTCTCCTATTACATCAACTTTGCTTCCGACGTTTTTATCGAAGTTCGGGGCTTTATTGTGAAAAACTTACAAAAAAATTATGATTCATAGTATTGCCCATCGCTGGCCACTACATTCTCCCATCTTTCGGATAGCATATGAATCCCTTGGCAGAAGAACTGGGCATCTTTTGTGGGCATCCATGAATCGATTCAATTTTGCACTTGTTCATATGATCGGAAGTGCTGGTCAGCCAGACTGTATGTCACTGATCGAAAAAGGTGGTAGTCAGTGAGAGCAACGTATGGAGAATGTGGCGGGAGGAGGGATAGGACTTCTCATTTGAACGTTTCCATGAATATTTTGACGGGTTTTGCGACGTGGGGTCGAGCACTGACTTGCCGCAAAATTACCTTTACGTGTCCATCGCCGTATTCTGGCCGTTTGTGTTTCAGTGCTGGGCTCGAACGCATCAATTGCTTTCGATAATGATGTCCTGTGACTGTCTTCGTCTGTTCCAGAAGCTACGAAAACGTTCTGTCTTCCACCGCCATGCCGGTCTTCGACATCAAAATCAACGTTCTTAAGGCGTTTAAAACGTGCTCTCCACTTTCTTCCACTAATAGTTCCCTCACCATTGCTCTTACCCAGCATTTTAAGAGCCACGGCCGCAGATTTCTTCATGTTAAAGAAGAAAATTACAACTTCCAGCAAATGGCGAGAAATGGTTACGTGAGTTGACGTACTTAATCGAGAATAACCTTATGATACAATCAAAAATCGACTATTATTTTTATGGCACTATGTTTACAGATGCCTGAGCTTATTTTACTGCACCTGTGACCAACCACCCAGACTTGCCGCTACTGCTGTCTATTGCAAAACGGAGGAAGCAAAGTTGTAGACCTTATATATATAGAGGGTGTCCCAGCTATCATGTCCACCCAAAATATCTCTGGAAAAATAATAGTTATTGGAAAACGACTTTCACCGGTATTAGTGTAGGGCTGGGGCCCATGAAAGTACATATTTGGAAACATTCTGAAACGAAAGCATATGTGTTTTTAACACAAACTTATGTTTTTTTAAATGGACCTCCTATATTTTTTCTTCAGCAATCCATAGCATGACAAAGCACATACACAATGGCGTTGATTACATCGCAATATTCCCATTACATCCCGAGATATTAAGACGCGAAGTTGACGCTTGAAACACCCGACATGCGCTGCTAGCGCACGTCCTGAGTCTCAGGCGTGAACCCCATGCTGCCCGTAATCGCGATGTGATTGACATGCGTAATCACACTTGCATACTTATCAAGAGGTCCGAAACGATTAATACGGTCTGCTGCCATCCTGCATTAACTTCGTACATTCCAGCAGGTATTTATCCCATAGGCTAGGGGTGATGCGGTTCTGTAACATATCCGTGTACCGCAACGTTAGTCACAAAGTTAACTTCGCTTATCGTTAATCCGTCCAAAAAAGGTAATGCCGTTCAACGTTAAAACTTTACTTTACTGTAGATCTAGCGCAAGTGACAGTTAATCATTCACTCGTAATAGTAAAATTCATGTTGATGGTTTTAGTGAAACGAGCAAGTGGACTAAAAGTTTTACCGTTGTTTAGGTAAAATTGTTTTGATTTGGGAAGTTCAGGTAGGACATAGAAGATGAATGTAAACATGTTTAACCAATTAGTTTTATTATCACATAATTATCACTGTTATGTTTATCTAATGCGTTAAATGACAAATTGATGCAAACAAATGTTTCTTAACATCACTGGGTAAAATGGCCCTTTGTAGAAACTTCCACTGTGATACCAGCACTACATACTAAACATAGCGTTCACATCTCATGCTCAAAGAGATGCCCATTGGCTTGCATACATAGGGTCACTCTGCGGATGAAGGATGTCCTACTTCGTGCTACTATTTCCTCTTTGATGGCTGTACAACCATCAATAATGCGTTGCTTCATGTCCTCTGGTGTTGTTGGTTCATGTTGGTAAACAGCATCCTTCACTGCTCCCCAAAGAAAATAATCCAGCGGTGTAAGGTCCGGAGATCGGGCAGGCCACCTAACTGGGCCACCTCGTCCAAGCCACCTACCAGGGAACTTACGGTTCAGAAGTCGTCGTGCTCATAAGGCGTTATGTGCAAGTCATCCGTCATGCTGATACCACATGACCATTCTCCGGTTCAGAGGTACGGTGTCCAAGAGAACAGGAAGATTCTGTCGTATAAATCTGGAGTATTGTCTGCCATTTTGGATGCCATTTATAAAGAAAGGTCCGATAATGGTATCTCCAATAATCCCACATCAAACATTAACTTTCCACGGACGTTGATGCTCTACCTGACGGAGCCATTTTGGATTGTCTGCGGACCAATAATGCATATTCCTCATATTGACAATTCCTTTGTTGGAGAATGATGCCTCGTCGATAAAGAGAACATCTGCAAAAAAATTTGGATTAGTCAGAAGTTTTTGCTGAGCCCGCCGACAAAATGTTACCCTATTGCGAAAATCATTTCCATGAAGATCCTGGTGTAAATGAACATGGTAAGGATGAAATTTATGACGTTTAAGAATACGCTGTGCACTTGATTTCGACACACCAACTTCACGTTCAATTTGACGTGTGCTGAGTTGAGGATTCACACTATGGTAGCGAGCACAGCAACTCCAGCACGTTCATCTGTGCGTGTTCTAGGACGATGTCAAGGTCTTGGATTTAAGGTTCCCGTTTCACGTAGATGAGATGTGAGGCGACCAAACATCCGGCGCGAAGGCGATGGCTTGTCATGGAATCGTCTTCTGTACAGTCGTTCTGCCTGAACAGCATTTCGTCCACCTACAACAGGGTACAGTACAGGTATGTAGAGTAGGGTAGAAAACAGACATATTAACTTAATAATCGTAATGTTCGCTAACAGTACTATCAACAAACAAGCAATCTCATAACGTATTTCCCGTCAACGTTCATTCTCCATAGATCAGCAGCATTTCTACCATATCTTCATGTGTGTACATTATACTGTACAGCATAAGTTCCACAACACAACGTTTATTCACAATGTGTACTACCTCCGTATCGTCACTAGATTACTCTGATGCACGACTACACTGGCAAGCGGTGTACTGCACGCGAAAGCAACAACAAATGGCATGCTCGGAGGGTGGTGGAGTACAGGAGTTTGCATGGGTCGCAAATCATAAACAAGGCGAAGTGGTAAATGTGGCAGTAGTGGGAACTACGTTGGACACTTGACTAGGTAGAGCCAGGCCCTGCGCGACAGGCACAGTGGGTCATATAACGCATTAGATAAACCTTATTTTGGGTGTGCAGGATAAATAAGACAACCTGACGGGTGTACACCGATCGGTACTGGTTCATATTGTGTACGTAGATACGTAAAACGTGCAAGAGGGAAACCATTATGTGCTTATGAGAGTTGATGGCAGCAGACCGTATTATTCGTTTCGGACCTCTTGATAAGTATGGAGGTGTGATTACACATGTCAATCACATCGCGATTACGGGCAGCATGGGGTTCACGCCTGAGCCTCAGGACGTGCGTTAGCAGCGCATGTCGGGTATTTCAAGCGTCAACTTCGCGTCTTAATATATCGGGATGTAATGGGAATATTGCGATGCAATCAACGCCATTGTGTATGTGCTTTGTCATGATATGGATTGCTGAAGAAAAAAAATAGGAGGTCCATTTAAAAAAACATAAGTTTGTGTTAAAAAACACATATGCTTTCGTTTTAGAATGATTCCAAATATGTACATTCATGGGCCCCAGCCCTACATTGATACCGGTGAAAGTCGTTTTCCAATAGCTGTTATTGTTCCAAAAATATTTTGGGTGGACAAGATAGCTGGGACACCCTGTATATACAGGGTGTTACAAAAAGATACGGCCAAACTTTCAGGAAACAATCCTCACACACAAAGAAAGAAAATATGTGGACATGTGCCCCGAAACGCTTACTTTCCATGTTAGAGCTCATTTTATTACTTCTCTTCAAATCACATTAATCATGAAATGGAAACACACAACAACAGAACGTACCAGCCTGACTTCAAACACTTTGTTACAGGAAATGTTCAAAATGTCCTCCGTTAGCGAGGATACATGCATCCACCCTCCGTCGCATGGAATCCCTGATGCGCTGATGGAGCCCTGGAGAATGGCCGTCCACAATACGAGCACGAAGAGTCTCTACATTTGGTACCGGGTTTGCGTAGACAAGAGCTTTCAAATGCCCTCATAAATGAAAGTCAAGAGGGTTGAGGTCAGGAGAGCGTGGAGGCTATGGAATTGGTCCGCCTCTACCAATCCATCGATCACCGAATCTGTTGTTGAGAAGCGTACGAACACTTCGACTGAAATGTGCAGGAGCTCCATCGTGCACGAACCACATGTTGTGTCGTACTTGTAAAGGCACATGTTCTAGCAGCACAGGTAGAGTATCCCGTATGAAATCATGATAACGTGCTCCATTGAGCGTAGGTGGAAGAACATGGGGCCCAATCAAGACATCACCAACAATGCCTGCCAAAACGTTCACAGAAAATCTGTGTTGATGACGTGATTGCACAATTGCGTGCGGATTCTCGTCAGCCCACAGATGTTGATTGTGAAAATTTACAATTTGATCACGTTGGAATGAAGCCTCATCCGTAAAGAGAACATTTGCAATGAAATGAGGATTGACACATTGTTGGATGAACCATTCGCAGAAGTGTACCCGTGGAGGCCAATCAGCTGCTGATAGTGCCTGCACTCGCTGTACATGGTACGGAAACAACTGGTTCTCCCGTAGCACTCTCCATACAGTGACGTGGTCAACGTTACCTTGTACAGTAGCAACTTCTCTGACGCTGACATTAGGGTTATCGTCAACTGCACGAAGAATTGCCTCGTCCATTGCAGGTATCCTCGTCGTTCTAGGTCTTCCCCAGTCGCGAGTCATAGGCCGGAATGTTCCGTGCTCCCTAAGACGCCGATCAATTGCTTCGAACGTCTTCCTGTCGGGACACCTTCGTTCTGGAAATCTGTCTCGATACAAACGTACCGCACCACGGCTATTGCCCCGTGCTAATCCATACATCAAATGGGCATCTGCCAACTCCGCATTTGTAAACATTGCACTGACTGCAAAACCACGTTCGTGATGAACACTAACCTGTTGATGCTACGTACGGATGTGCTTGATGCTAATACTGTAGAGCAATGAGTCGCATGTCAACGCAAGCACCGAAGTCAACATTACCTTCCTTCAATTGGGCCAACTGGCGGTGAGTCGAGGAAGTACAGTACATTAGGTCTACAACTTTGCTTCCGCCGTTTTGTATATATACATGTGGTAAATCCGGGATAGATGACCATGATTTTTCAGACCCCAGTCGCAGTTTCATAATCTAATACACAAGTAAAACCTGAAACTTTCCTAAAATTGCCAATACAGTTTATAAAAAACAAAAGTCGACTTCGTTTACAAAGATGCACCACATTTCGTACTAGCTAAATATTCTTTAAAAAATATGTAATACTTGGGCCATATTACCCGATAATCAGAGTTAGACGGCCAGACACGTAAGGAATTGATAATCATCCAGCAAAACACTTTAAAATCAAAGAGAAAATTACATAAGCTTTTAACACTTTAAAAATGTTTTATTAAGTATTTTATAAAGATATTAATTTTATGTAGCTTATAACTTAAACAGAACCTCATTTGTAAAAAGCATTTAACTTTCTTGAATTTATTCAGTACTTTTGTTTAATTCGTTGGAATATACTAGTTTTATGTAGAAAATAATGAGGAATCATCTCAATTCTGCAGTTCATTGAATCTAGGGCTGAGGCTCATTTAAGAAACGGAATGTTTACTTTACTCGATTAGATTTATTTCTTTAAAATTTCATTATCACATCGATGGCACACATTCACATACTACCTGCAGGAATCACGTAACCAACGGTTACACCTGACACACTGAATACAACCATAGGTTTTATTTGACTTTGAGTACTCATCTCCGCATCGAACGCACACGTCCTCTCCTTCAAGAAGAAAGTCACGTGACTCTTCTTTGTAGTGAACATCATCTGACCAGTGTGAATTGTCGGAAGTTCCTTTAAAGTTCCTGATCGAACCCTTCTCACTAGTATTTTTTTTCCAAGAGGCCTTGCTTTTCTTCCTTTTGCATCAAGTTTCAATTTTAACTTTTTAATATTTTCTTTTGACGTCAAGGTTGTACTCGTAGTTTTAATTTTTCTAGGCCTACATGTGTTACTTTGAGTTTCGAGTCTAACTGGCAAAGGTGAGATACAGGTCAGAATTTTTGTAGGGGTGACTTGAAATCATGGAGTAGGTAGGCCTGTCACCTGATCTTGTAGAAGGGCCTCCTGGAGATGACGTTGCTCTTTTTCAGGGGATTTTTGTCACATTTGTGTGCTAAAGTAGAGTCGGTGATTCTAGTAATGGATTGCGACTTGGATCATAGAGCTCTTTTGATGGATTTTTGGCTAGATGACTCGATGGTATCTGCTCTAGTAGGGGAACACGGCAAGTGTGACGAAGTTCTATCGTGGAGTGTTTGGTCAGATACGTTGACGTTTTCATTCCCTGTCAGTCTATCTTGACCACATCCCACGTAATCTGGAACTGCATCTGGATTAAAAGTGTAGATTTCCGTTACTTTGAATCCAGAGACGGCGTTCAATGATGTTGCGCCTCCACCCTAGAACCTTGTAGTAGCTCGCCTAACTGCTATTTTCCAAGCTTCCAGTGTGGGTGATTCCTTTGCCATTTTTCAACGACACTGTAAAAATGAAGCTTTAAAAATCTGAAGACAGATCAGTCCAGAGGCTGCAGATAATAGGTAGTATGGTTGGGCAGACGCATTAGAATGATACTGTTCCTCTCGGCCGAGCTAGAGTATGAAATATGGCCATCCAACATCAGCATAACTTTGCCAAGGGGTCTGTGGGGCACAAAATGATCCCTTAGTCATTCAAAAAAGATCTCAGCATTCAGGTAGGCAGATTTTTTGACATTATAATTTTACTTCCCGGTGGCGTATTGTCCTTCCACTTTTTTTTTTTTTTTTTGTTAACTCTCTTCGTGACAACATCGCCTCAGCATTGTAGCATGCAAGTACTGTAATTATGCTTCCTTTTTCTGAGGAAGTAATAAGGAATTTCTGACCCTTTTTCAGCTACAACAGCACCTGGTCGGCTATTTAACTGAAGGCCTGTCTCTCATCCATGTTAAAGATACTTCCCGCTTAATTCAGCTAACCATTTTTTTCCATTAGGATTGAAAGTAAGTTGAAATATTCCTTGACTTCATCATGATTCATTCGCTGAACTTTGGCTAAAGATATGTCTTCAGATTTTCGCACACTTAGAACTGCATGTCGAAGTAAGGTTTTAACTAACCGTAACCTGCTTCTCCTTTTTCGTTCATAATTTTATGTTTTACGCCAAGCTGCTCAGCAACATCATAAGGTAGACTTCGTAACAGTCCCTCATAAAGGGAGAACCATGGGCCCGCATTTTTTATGTGGTGGACAAGTCGCAACTCATTAGCTGAAGCCAAACATGAACTAGGACCCACTGGAATTTGGGTCTTTAATTTTTTCTCAAGAGTATTCCCGGTAATAGGGAAGCTTTCCACACAGAATAACCATCGCTGTTTACTTTATTAATAGCATTTTTAAGGTGTTCTTCTCTCCATGATCCCCTAGAAGAGTTTGCCTTTCGAATGTACTTATTTGGCATCTGTAAAAAGTAACGATGCCCTCAAAATTTAATATATGACACTTTTATGGGATGGAGCCCCTTCATGGGGTGGCCATCTGTCCCGATGATGGTACGGCCATCTCTCCGTATAAGCCGGCAGACACAGCCATAGCGCGTCGTCAAACTTTCAAACTTAGTGGACGCAAACTCAAACAAAACCTACGTATCGGTATGCAGTTACACTTAAACAACTCTAAAACTGCGTTGTTTCTATTCCTACTCACAGCCTAAGTTATATTTAAATCCAAAATTTATGACATACTACATAATTTCATGGTATGCTGAAAACTAAAATCATGGAAGTTAATTACTTTTAGTTGAAGTAAAGAGCCATCCGGAGCAGGAACAACCACTCACGTTACTATCAACTGTCAGGCAGTCCTGTTCCGTGGGTTGTGGACCCTACAGGTGTTGGCCATCTCTGCCGCTTTTATGCTACGTGTGTGTGTGTGTGTGTGTGTGTGTGTGTGTGTGTGTGTGTGTGTGCGTCATCAAACTTTCTTGGTTATCAGATGCATACAGCTCCAAAAGCATGAAACGTCCCCTTAGAACGATTTGTACATGACTGTGCTTAAACTGACACACAATGTTTTTTTTTTAGCGCAACGCAATCTGACTATCAAAGATCCCTGCAAAAGAATGGCCCTGAGTAACATTAAACTATACCTTTCACAAATAACTTACCTCACAAAAATCTTAATTACTCGAACTACTGCAATACAGCGAGCGCCACTACTGCCAGCTAAATAAAAGATTCAAACTACGGAAGTCACTAACTACTGATAGGGATAGTTAGCAAATGAAAGATTTTAATAGAGAACAAACACTGTATTTACCTTAATAATCATAATATATATATAGCAGTTCAATTTCAAAACTTCCGCCATCTCCCTCCCCACACCCACCACTGCTGGCGGCTCACCTCCAACTGTGCAACGCTACGCGCTGTTCACATCCAGCTGCCGCTGCCTAACACTACAATGGCAGACAACAATGCAAACTAGCCACAGGCTGCACACAGCACAGCCAGTGATTTTCATACAGAGCGCTACGTGGCATTACCAATATAAAAATCTAAACAGCCTACTTACAAGCATAATGACGTATTCATCTTTTGTGTACTCCATTGGGAAGCCGCCCTACATGAACTTGGCAAGATCAGCCACGGCTATGCACTGAGCTTCTAGTAGACATGTGCATACAGTTTGATGTCATGTGATAGACTATTATCATGTGGGAAAATGACGTCCTGTTTATAAAAGACGAGACTAAGGAACAGGGGTCTAAAACATAAAAAAGCTACCAGATGGAGATTCAAAGGGATGTGGGTTTGATGTGGCAGCAGTCTACTCAGTCGACTGCGACAGCTGGCAAGGTACTGCGGGGTGGTACACGTGCCTCTGCATACTCAGATGCGCTGTATCTTGCGACTGTGTTGCCAGCTCCTTCTTTTCGTACATTTATTTTCAAATTGCACCCAGACAGATCCTGCTAGATAAACTTTTGTCTTCGATCTGGATGAGGAATCGCATGCCGACTTCCAAGTGCGGCATTTTGGTTTTTAACTTCTCTCGTTTACTATGCTCAAACTGATAGTCCCACAGAAAGGAAATGAACAGGCCGCTTTTGTAGAAAATTTAACTTAGTTAAATTTAGTAGCAGGAAACGTTTTCACTAGAGGGCACAGCTTTCGTATTATTCAAGAAATAAAACCGGAATAGAGATTAACATAAACATCATTTCCGCCCTTTTTATTGCTCATGAAAACCACACATTGCATGTTGTACCACCATACAGCGAGACTTCAGAGGTGGTGGTCCAGATTTCTGAGCACAATAGTACCTGTAATACCCAGTAACACGTCCTCTTGCACAGATGCATACCTGTATTCGTCGTAGTATACTATCTACAAGTTCATTAAGGCAGTGTTGGTCCAGATTGTCCCACTCCTCAGCGCCGATTCGGCGTAGATCCCTCAGAGTTGTTGGTGGGTCACATCGTCCACAAACAGCCCTTTTCAATCTATCCCAGGCATGTTCGATAGGGTTCATGTCTGGAGAACATGGTGGCCACTTTAGTCCAGCGATGTCGTCATCCTGAAGAAAGTCATTCACAAGTGCACGATGAGGGCGCGAATTGTCGTCCATGAAGACGAACGCCTCGCCAATATGCTACCGGTATGGGTTGCACTATCGGTCGCAGGATAGCATTCACGTATTTTACAGGCGTTACGGTGTCTTCCGTGACCACCAGCGGCGTACATCGGCACCACATAATGCCACCGCAAAGCAGCAGGGAACCTCCACCTTGAGCACTCTGGACAGTGTGTCTAAGGCGTTCAGCCTGACCGGGTTGCCTCCAAACAAGTTGAAACTTCTTTATTTAAGTGAGTGTGTCTGTACTTAAATTGCTGAATGACTGAGACCCACAATATCCTAGCACAACGCAATCTGACTGAAAAAAAGAGATAACCTGACTTCAAATAATTAATTAAAAAGAATGGCCTTGACTAAAAAGAGATCCTAACAATAACCTATACATTTCAATAAGCACCTACCTCACAAAAATCTTCCTTACGCGAACTACTGCAATACAGCGAGCATCAATACTGCCAGCTAAATAAAAGATTCTAACTACTAAAACCACTAACTACTAATAGGCATGTGGTTAGCAAAGGAAAGATTTTGTTGCGAACCAAATAATGTACACTCCTGGAAATTGAAATAAGAACACCGTGAATTCATTGTCCCAGGAAGGGGAAACTTTATTGACACATTCCTGGGGTCAGATACATCACATGATCACACTGACAGAACCACAGGCACATAGACACAGGCAACAGAGCATGCACAATGTCGCCACTAGTACAGTGTATATCCACCTTTCGCAGCAATGCAGGCTGCTATTCTCCCATGGAGACGATCGTAGAGATGCTGGATGTAGTCCTGTGGAACGGCTTGCCATGCCATTTCCACCTGGCGCCTCAGTTGGACCAGCGTTCGTGCTGGACGTGCAGATCGCGTGAGACGACGCTTCATCCAGTCCCAAACATGCTCAATGGGGGACAGATCCGGAGATCTTGCTGGCCAGGGTAGTTGACTTACACCTTCTAGAGCACGTTGCGTGGCACGGGATACATGCGGACGTGCATTGTCCTGTTGGAACAGCAAGTTCCCTTGCCGGTCTAGGAATGGTAGAACGATGGGTTCGATGACGGTTTGGATGTACCGTGCACTATTCAGTGTCCCCTCGACGATCACCAGTGGTGTACGGCCAGTGTAGGAGATCGCTCCCCACACCATGATGCCGGGTGTTGGCCCTGTGTGCCTCGGTCGTATGCAGTCCTGATTGTGGCGCTCACCTGCACGGCGCCAAACACTCATACGACCATCATTGGCACCAAGGCAGAAGCGACTCTCATCGCTGAAGACGACACGTCTCCATTCGTCCCTCCATTCACGCCTGTCGCGACACCACTGGAGGCGGGCTGCACGATGTTGGGGCGTGAGCGGAAGACGGCCTAACGGTGTGCGGGACCGTAGCCCAGCTTCATGGAGACGGTTGCGAATGGTCCTCGCCGATACCCCAGGAGCAACAGTGTCCCTAATTTGCTGGGAAGTGGCGGTGCGGTCCCCTACGGCACTGCGTAGGATCCTACGGTCTTGGCGTGCATCCGTGCGTCGCTGCGGTCCGGTCCCAGGTCGACGGGCACGTGCACCTTCCGCCGACCACTGGCGACAACATCGATGTACTGTGGAGACCTCACGCCCCACGTGTTGAGCAATTCGGCGTTACGTCCACCCGGCCTCCCGCATGCCCACTATACGCCCTCGCTCAAAGTCCGTCAACTGCACATACGGTTCACGTCCACGCTGTCGCGGCATGCTACCAGTGTTAAAGACTGCGATGGAGCTCCGTATGCCACGGCAAACTGGCTGACACTGACGGCGGCGGTGCACAAATGCTGCGCAGCTGGCGCCATTCGACGGCGAACACCGCGGTTCCTGGTGTGTCCGCTGCGCCGCGCGTGTGATCATTGCTTGTACAGCCCTCTCGCAGTGTCCGGAGCAAGTATGGTGGGTGTGACACACCGGTGTCAATGTGTTCTTTTTTCCATTTCCAGGAGTGTATGTTGTTGCAAACCAAATAATGTATTTTTTTTAACCCTAATAATGTGACATCCAGTTCAGACATGAATATAAATAGTCACTCACATCTAGTACAAGCGTATATAATCATGAAAAATTTTCAGTCTGCAAGTCGAATACTTCCAGATAGTTAGCCTACGCCAACATTTCAGACCTCTACCCTCCATCAATGCTAACTTCTCATATCTAATATCCCTCACTGCTGGCTGTTCACCTCCAACTGCACAACAGTACTTCCATCACTGCTGGCGACTAACTTCCAACTGCCCAACACTACTGGCGAGTAGCTTCCAACAAAGAGGCCAACCAGCCGCAGTCTCTCTTGCAAAGAAAGCGCAGTCAGAGATCCAATCCAAAGCGCTACACAGCGCTGCCAACACAGAAGCAGCTCACTTACAACGTCTCCGATGTTTGTCTGGTTGAAGGCATATGCGACACGCATCGGTGAAGAAGACGTGATGCCAATGTCGAGCGATCCATTTGGCTTGTTGTTGGGCCCATATGTACCGCGCTGCATGGTGTCATGGTTGCAAAGATGGACCTCGCCATGGACGTCGGGAGTGAAGTTGCGCATCATGCAGCCTATTGCGCACAGTTCGATTCGTAACACGACGTCCTGTGGCTGCGCGAAAAGTATTATTCAACAGTGTGGCGTTGCTGGTAGGATTTCTCCGAGCCATACTCCGTAGGTAGCTGTCATCCGCTCCAGTGGTAGTCCGTGGGCGGCCTGAGCGAGGCATGTCATCGACAGTTCCTGTCTCTCTGTGTCTCCTCCATGTCCGAACAACATCGCTTTGGTTCACTTCGAGACGTCCAGACACTTAACTTGTTGACAACCTTTCCTGGAAGAAAGTAACAATGCCGACGCTATCGAACTGCGATTTGATCGTCTAGGAATGGTTGAGCTACAGACAACACGAGCCGTGTACCTCCTTCCTGGTGGAATGAGTAGAATTGATCGGCTGTCGGACCCCTTCCGTCTAATAGGAACTGTTTGTGGATGGTTGTTTACGTCTTTGGGCCTGTTTTGTGACATCTCTGAACAGTCAAAGGGACTCGATCTGTGATACAAAATCCATCCACAGTCAGCGTCTATCATCAGGAATTGTGGGAACTGGGGTTATGCAAAATATGTGTGTGTGTGTGTCTGTGTGTGTGTGTGTGTGTGTGTGTGTGTGTGTGTGTGTGTGTGTGTATCTGGGTGTGTGTGTGTGTGTGTGTGTGTGTGCACGTCGAACACAATAATATTCACTGTTGACTTATCACTCATTGTACTGACACATAACAATCGTCTTGCCCAACGATTACGTATGTAGCGGTAATGCGGTGGTTCCTCAGTTCTACTCGTATACCCATGTACTTGCTCTCATTTCTACGCTGGTATAGTTCAGTTGCACACTCCATCAGTTTCAAGTGACGCGTTGTCAGGTGGACGAGCAGCGGCGGTGTCACGCGAGTCGGTGAGTTCGGAGATGACGTCATAGGACCCCTCGAGCATCCGGGGTGATTGCAAAGAGTGCCATTCAGTACAGACGTCAGTTTGGCATAGGAGCTAATATGGACAGCAATGGTTACATTTCTGAAATGCTAAGAACGTTGGCAATTCGCTAGCTTAGAGATTACGTTTCAACAAGATAACGCAAGACCACATGTTTGCCCCTGCTGTGCTGACCTACCACGATAGAGAGGTCGTTCGACTGTCGCCGTAGACAGCGTGCTCTCCGCGTCTCTCAGCCACTGGTAACGTCTCGTTATGGGTTGCACGGCACCGTCGCGCAGCCGCTACCATTGATGACTGCCATAGTGTTGTAGTAGCATAACGTGACGCACCTGTGTGTGTCATTCACGGTCAGTTCGACTCGATGAGGAGCGGGATTAGAACCACTTTTTCTAGCAGAAGTGGCAGCTCTGCGTACGAAATACACTCCTGGAAATGGAAAAAAGAACACATTGACACCGGTGTGTCAGACCCACCATACTTGCTCCGGACACTGCGAGAGGGCTGTACAAGCAATGATCACACGCATGGCACAGCGGACACACCAGGAACCGCGGTGTTGGCCGTCGAATGGCGCTAGCTGCGCAGCATTTGTGCACCGCCGCCGTCAGTGTCAGCCAGTTTGCCGTGGCATACGGAGCTCCATCGCAGTCTTTAACACTGGTAGCATGCCGCGACAGCGTGGACGTGAACCGTATGTGCAGTTGACGGACTTTGAGCGAGGGCGTATAGTGGGCATGCGGGAGGCCGGGTGGACGTACCGCCGAATTGCTCAACACGTGGGGCGTGAGGTCTCCACAGTACATCGATGTTGTCGCCAGTGGTCGGCGGAAGGTGCACGTGCCCGTCGACCTGGGACCGGACCGCAGCGACGCACGGGTGCACGCCAAGACCGTAGGATCCTACGCAGTGCCGTAGGGGACCGCACCGCCACTTCCCAGCAAATTAGGGACACTGTTGCTCCTGGGGTATCGGCGAGGACCATTCGCAACCGTCTCCATGAAGCTGGGCTACGGTCCCGCACACTGTTAGGCCGTCTTCCGCTCACGCCCCAACATCGTGCAGCCCGCCTCCAGTGGTGTCGCGACAGGCGTGAATGGAGGGACGAATGGAGACGTGTCGTCTTCAGCGATGAGAGTCGCTTCTGCCTTGGTGCCAATGATGGTCGTATGCGTGTTTGGCGCCGTGCAGGTGAGCGCCACAATCAGGACTGCATACGACCGAGGCACACAGGGCCAACACCCGGCATCATGGTGTGGGGAGCGATCTCCTACACTGGCCGTACACCACTGGTGATCGTCGAGGGGACACTGAATAGTGCACGGTACATCCAAACCGTCATCGAACCCATCGTTCTACCATTCCTAGACCGGCAAGGGAACTTGCTGTTCCAACAGGACAATGCACGTCCGCATGTATCCCGTGCCACCCAACGTGCTCTAGAAGGTGTAAGTCAACTACCCTGGCCAGCAAGATCGCCGGATCTGTCCCCCATTGAGCATGTTTGGGACTGGATGAAGCGTCGTCTCACGCGGTCTGCACGTCCAGCACGAACGCTGGTGCGACTGAGGCGCCAGGTGGAAATGGCATGGCAAGCCGTTCCACAGGACTACATCCAGCATCTCTACGATCGTCTCCATGGGAGAATAGCAGCCTGCATTGCTGCGAAAGGTGGATATACACTGTACTAGTGCCGACAATGTGCATGCTCTGTTGCCTGTGTCTATGTGCCTGTGGTTCTGTCAGTGTGATCATGTGATGTATCTGACCCCAGGAATGTGTCAATAAAGTTTCCCCTTCCTGGGACAATGAATTCACGGTGTTCTTATTTCAATTTCCAGGAGTGTATTTTGTAATATGTATGACACATGAATATTCCTGGCAGATTAAAACTGTGTGCCGGACCGAGACTCGAACTCGGGACCTTTGCCTTTCGCGGGCAAGTGCTCTACAAACCGCTGCAGAGTGAAAATCTCATTCTCTACTAACATAGATAGGGGGAAAGTTGTTAGCAAAATCCCGAAAAGTTCCTGAAAGATGTACTTCAAATTTTTACGCAGTACTTTAAGAAACATTCACACATACATATGCTACATATGTATGTTTTGAAACGACAACGTACGAGTTTTCCGTTAAAACGGACAGCGAGAAAGAAAATGCCATGTTGCGCTGTGAAGTTGTGCGATTTTGATTTATCCGCATTTTTTTCTACAATAATTCTTTATTGAACATAATAAGAATTACACACAAGAAAGAATGGTGGTTTATCTACACACCCTGTTTTTTCCATATAATCTCCATCCCGTTCTGTGTCCTACCTCCAGCGCAAAACAAGGCCGTGTATGCCCTGTAGGTAGCAGTCCTTGTCCTGATGGCGGAGCCAGTGCCCTACTGTGTGAATCACCTCCTCATCGTCCACAAAATGTCTTCCACAAATGGCATCCTTTAATGGCCCAAACAAGTGGAAGTCCGAGGGGGCTAGGTCAGGTGTGTCAGGCGTGATAGCCGTGGATAACCCTTCGACCGATGCAAATCGTGGACCTCTGCCAAACCGCCTTCTGATGACCTCACCCTCCAGCGACTAACTCGGCTTCTGTCGACAGCAGATGCTCCATTGACTTTGCACAAGCGTTTGTGAATCTTCCCCGCAGTTTCTTTCTCTGCAGTGAGAAATTCAATGACAGCACGGAACTTGTAATGTACATCACCTACAGACGCCATTTTGAAACTGTCCTGCAGCAACGCTATCTGTCGGAAGGGACGGAAACTTGGCACCCTCAATCAGGAGACTTCAAGTAACACATACGTAACGTTTCGCACTCGAAGAATTGTTTCCGGCTGAGAAAGAAAATGCGTTGCATTACTTTGTGGGCAACTCTGGTATATTGTTTTTCGTTCTATGCACTTTCCAACAAAAATTGTTTACACAACACTGTGCTGTTTTGTGTTCTTTCTGGCCGTTGCTTTTACAGAAAAGTTGTTCTTATGGGCTATCAGCTTATGACTGGATTATCACTATGGAATGTGAATCCTGAAAATTTCTAAACCTACCCTTTCACACTGTCATAGAAGTTACAATTATCATAATCCAGCAGCAGGAGAGGTGTCCCTCATAACCCGTGTACCAATGATTCCAAGCGATTTACCTATTCATTTCAGGCCACTTCAGTTCCAAATCAGTTTCGTTTGCAATAACAATAAACAAGGATCAGGGTCGGAGATAGCTAGTGGTGGGGGGTGAGGGATGTGAGGAGGAGATGGACACAGAGAGGGGGAGGAGGTGATCCACAGAGAGAGGGTCCAGGAGGAGGAGACTGACAGACGAGGGGGGCGGGGGAGGGTAGGAGGCGGGCAGAGAGAAGGGCAGGGGGACAACTCAGGACGTACTGTATATCCATTCCCATATGTCATTCGTGGATCACTCGTGGTCTAGGGGTAGCGTTTCTGATTAGTAATCGAAACGTCGTGGACCCCGGCACTCACCTCAGTATTGCCTAAATTTTGAATAAAGATCATCAGTAATGGCGGCTCGAGACATCTGACATAAGAAGTCACCCTCGTTCTGCCAACGGCTTGTCAAACAGTGCGGAGGAGTTGACAGAGATTCGGGACACTCCCTTGTCCTAGAGATGCGAAAGTGCCCCTAACAGGCGGAACAACGAGTAGTGATCAACGGCGTGAGGATGCAGAAGGCGATGGAAACCACTGCATTAAAGACGCACAACGTGAATCCACAGGACATGTGGCGTTTAACTGAAAAAAATGTCATGATGATCCATCCATTAGTAAAAGACTTCGGACTAGTCTCCCATTTGGATCATCAGGGAGGGACTTCCAAGGGTGCGGTAACCGTGAAAAACAGATTGAGTAACCAACGTTAGGGTAACGCTCTACGAATTGACGTGTGAAATGTCAGAAGTTTGAATGTAGCAGGGTAGCTAGAAAAATAGAAAAGGGAAATACTAAGGCTCAAACAAGATATAGTGGGGACCAGTCAGGTGAAATGGAAAGAAGCCTAGGATTTCTTATCAGATGGATGTAGGGTAATTTCAACAGCAGGAAGGGAGTAGGATTCGTCATGAATGGGAACATACACGCCGTCGTCGCAAGTAATAGATGAGGAATAGAGAAAGTATATGAGGATACTGAAAGAGTAATTCAGGACATAAAGGAAAATGAAAATCTGATAGTTGTGGGAGACTGGATTGCGGTTGTAGGGGAAGGAATGGAAGAAAGCGATATGGGCTTTGGGTCAAGGAATGAGAGAGGAGAAAGACCAATTGACATCTGCAATTAATTTCGGGTAGTAATGACGAAAACTCTATTCAAGAATCACAAGAGGAGGAGATATACTTGGAAAAATCCGGGGATACAGTAATATTTCTTTTAGATTACATCATTGTCAGGCATGGATTCTGAAATAGGATATCGGATTGTAAGCTGTACCCAGGAGCAGATATAGACTCAGATCACGGTTTAATGATACCAAGATAAGGCTGAAATTTGAGAATCTAGTCAGGAAGAATCAATGTACAAGGAGGTTTGACGCAGAAGTACTGAGGAATGATGATACACTTTTGATGTTCTCTGAGGTTACAGATACTGGGATAATGAGTAGCTCAGTAGGCAGTTGAGCTGAAGATGAATGGACGTATCTAAAAAGGGCAACCACAGGAGCTGAAAAGAAAAACATAGATACAAGGAAGTTAACTGCGAAGGAACCGTGGGTAACAGAAGAAATACTTCAGTTGATCGACGAAAGAAGGAAGTACAAAAATGTTTAGAAAAGTTCAGGAATACGGAAGTACAAGTCACTTAGGAATTAAATAAACAGGAAGTGCCATGATGCTAAGGCAGAATGGCAATATAAGAAATGTGAAAATATCGAAAAAGAAATGACTTTCGGGATACATTCTTCGGTGAAATTAAAAGCAAGGACGTTAAAATTAAGAATGCAGCTGGAATTCCGCTGTTAAATGCAAAGGAGAGAGCGGATAGATGAAAAGAGTACACTGAAGGCCTCAATGAGGGGGAGGACTTCTGGTGCCGTGATAGATGAAGAAACAGGAGTCGACAGGGAAGAGATAGGGGATCCACTATTAGAATTTAAAAGAGATTTGGACGACTTAAAATCAAATAAGGTAGAATGGATGGATAACATTAAATCCGAATTTCTAAAAAACACTCGCGGAAGTGGCAACAAAACAATTATTCATGTTGGTGTGTAGAATGTATGAGACTGGTGATATGCCATCGACCTTTCCGAAAAACATCATCCACACAATTTCGAAGATAGCAAGATCCGACAAGTGCAAGAATTACCACACAGTCAGCTTAACAGATTATGCACCCAAGTTGTCGACAAGAAGTAAACACAGAAGAAAAGAAAAGAAAACTGAGTGTCTATTGAATAACGACCAGTTTCATTCTAGGAAAGGGAAAGACACTAGAGACGCAATTATGACGTTGGGCTTGATGACGCAAGCGAGACTGAAGAAAAATCATGACCCGTTCATAGGATTTGTCTACCTGGACAAAGTGTTCAGCAATATAAAATGGTGCAAGACGTTCGAAATTCTGAGAAAAATTGGGTTAAGCTATAGGGAAAGGCGTTAATATGCAGTGTGTACACGAACCAAGAGCGGAAGACCAAGAACGAAGCGCTCAGATTAAAAAGGGTGTGACACAGGAATGTTGTCTTTCGCCCTACTATTCAATCTGTACATCGAAGAAGCAATGACGGAAATCAGTGTAGATGCACATGAATGCCCGACATCCTGGGAGAATCTCAGATTAGCGAGCACAGAGTGTAGTGTCTAGGAGGCCTGCATACTCGGATCGCTAGACAAACAATCAAACATGTCGTATTAATGAGTTTTATTACGAAAAGAAAGTTACAATACTTAACTTTTGCAATTACACACATGTGTCGCAAGCAAAGGGCGACATACGAAGTACTCAATCTTCTTCAGTACAGACAACCCCAAATCTGTTATGTATAGAGAGAACGACCGAAGTGATCTAGTGTTGAAGCTGCTATACAAGTGTCTAATCTTGAAGCTACCACTGAACTGGGCCGTCACCAGTTGTTTTCTTTATTGTTATTTTAATACCTTGACAATAAAGGTAGGTCAGCAGCGGCGAATGTATGCCGCTCTTCGGCCACAGTGATCACATACAGGAAACAGAAATACAGAAAACCAAACAAGCATGGTGGACAAAAACGGGAGACAGACATAGTAAAATAAATAAAGCCGTTCACGGGCGCACTGTTTGAGTAAAACACGTTCATCACTGTACACAACGAGGAAGAACGAGTTTACACACGTGGACGGAGGAGCACAAACGGAGAGACACTGAAACACCGACGCGAAGACACACACGAGCACTGGCGACGATCTTCGGCACACGCACTGTTTACGGACAAAGCCGGTGACCTGCTGAAGGGAAGAGGTGCGGGTAGGAGGCAGAGAGGAGGGAGGAGAAGGGAGGGGGAAGGGTAGGGTGGGTTGTGGAAGCCCGGGGGTAGGGGAGGGAGGGAGGAAGAGAGGAGGGAGAGAGGGTGCCCTGGAGGAAAAACACAGGGGGAGGAAGGGGAGGATCAAAGATGGTAGGAGGGGTAGATGGAGGGGAGGAGGGCATAATCAGGGAGGGGAAGTAGGCAGAAGCCACGTTGGGCAAGGGTATGGAGTGTGGAGAGATGGAGAGTGGGTGGGATGTGGCAGTACAGGCACGGCAGCAGATGGGGGTGGGAAAGGATAGGAGATACAAGTGGGTGAGGGGGATCAAGTTTGTGGGAGGTTTAAAGGATCCATATCCGTTCGAGGAAAAGGAGGAGGTGTGGGAACGGAATTAAGTCATACAGGATCCGCCTGGGAGAGGGGAGGCGGATGTGACAGGCGAGGCGGAGCGCATGGCGTTCCAGGATTTGAAAGGATTTGTGGAAGGCGAGGGGGGGGGGGGGCGGCGGCGTTCCACGCGGTATGGGCATAGCAGAGGATAGGGCGGATGAGGGATTTATAGGTGTGAAGGACGACGGAGGAGTCCAGACCCCATGTGCGGCCAGAAAGGAGTTCGGGGAGGCAGAGTCGGGAGCGTGCCTTGGCTCGGATCGTCCGGAGATGGAGGGTCCAGGAGAGGCGACGGTCAAGGGTGAAACCGAGGTAGGTGAGGGTGGGGGTGAGGTTGACAGGATGGCCATAGTTAGGGAGATAGAAATCGAGGAGACGGAAGGTAGGGGTGGTTTTGCCTACAATCATCGCCTGGGTCTTGGATGGATTGACCTTGAGCAAGCACTGGATGCACCAAGTGGTGAACCGGTCAAGTTGGAACTGGAGAAGGTGTTGGTAGCGTTGCAGGGTGGGGGTGAGGGCAAGGAAGGCGGTGTCATCGGCGCCGTCACCAGTCCATCGCCGCGCTTATGTCCTCTTCGCATAGGGGCCGGTGCTGTCGCGTTGTCGTCCTGGAGAGGGGTCGGTCAGCGTGGGACTGGGTGACGTCTTCTCACAGCCGTCTCTTCTCTAGCGTTCCCGACTGGCGTGCCGGCGCTGACTTTACGCCGTAACATGGGGGAAATGGACAGGGAGTGAGGGTAGGTGGTGCCCCGTGGGAGTGCGGCTCGGCCGTGGGGCGTGCCGAGGTACAACGCGCAGTTGCGACATCGCTGTGTCCCTGATGGAGCAGCAATCAACGCACATGCCTACCAAGCAGGTTCGAATCCCGTTCCGGTACACATTTTCACTCGTCGCCGCCGATTCCGCCTAATGCCGGGATGCATCTAACGTCAGTAATGTCTTACCTCTCCTTACCCCTGCCCCCCCCCCCCCCCTCCACCAACTTCAATTTACATATAACGCGATAGGAAGTTTACTAGTATCAAACACACGTGTTAATTTGCGAAGAAATTTCTGAGAATGTACGGTTTTAGCACAGCACTGTATTGTAGCAAAACATGCATTCTAGGAAAATGGGAAAGAAAGAGAATCGAAGCATTTGAGATATGGTGCTACAGAAGTATGTCGAAAATTGTGTTGACTGATAATGTAAGAGTGAGGTTGTCAGCAGAATTGACGGGAAAAGGCATGTAAGGAAACCACTTAAGAGAAGAAGGGACAGGACAATCGGATATCTCTTAAGGCATAAGGGAATCTCTTGCACGATACTAGAGGGAGCTGTAGGGGGTAAAAACTGCAGAGGAAGACAGAGATTGGAACACATTCAGCAAATAATTGAGGACGTAGGTTTCAAGCGCTACCCTGAAATGAAAATGTTAGCTCAGTAGAGAAATTCGTGGCAGGTCGCATGAAACCAGTTTGAAGACTGCAGACTAAAAAATAAAATAAGATAATTGGTAATTACGAAGCATTGCCGCGTTCTCGTACGGAATATATGTCTCCGGCACTTTAATTTTCCTTCGAACGATTAGCGTTATCTGAACACACGGCCTCGAGTGTTAGGTACTGACGTGTAAGAGCTGACATCGTGCTAATAGTATGCATCTTATTTTGCTGCCGTCGTTTCTCTTAATATATGAGCGCCCTGTTTCTGTCTGAATTTAAATGAGATACGTACAACGTCGCAAAAACTGAGAAGCTTTAGCGTTCGTAAATGAGACCAGTGGTTTCGAAAAATCGATATGTATGACATATGTGTTTGCTGTCACAGAATACCCATACACATTTGATCGTATCAGTATTGTAGTGAAAAAAGCACACGATTTTAATCTTCCTTCGAAATTAGATGTGGCAGAAGCGATCGTTTTGCAAGCTGTGAACTAAATTAGAGAACTCTGCAATGAATACGAATTACCATTTCGTTTCGGATTCATAGGTTTTGATGAAGCTTTGGATTAGTTTCTGTGAAATCTACGCTGTCAACCCTTGAGAAAGTCTCTGATTCAGGTTGAGATATTGGAGAATATGTACAGCAGTGTTACAGCTATCAGTTATGTTCAGAAGGATAAAAATAAATTGAGAATTAAAAGATGTTTCACGGAAGAAGTTTTCGGTCACAAAAGTCATTCTCAGCTCTCCTGTAAGACGTTTTGAGACATCAGAATTGGGGAAACGAAGAAGGCATAAGTGACAGCGAAACAGTTGTGAATCACTTTCGTATTGCTGATGAGACTACCGTTTCTCTTTAGTTCCAATAGGATGAAACGGCAAGTGGTAGAATATAATGTAGACCTATATACTTCACCACGTGGCCGAGCGGTTCTAGGCGCTACAGTCTGGAACCGAGCGACCGCTACGGTCGCAGGTTCGAATCCTGCCTCGGGCATGGAAGTGTGTGATGTCCTTAGGTTAGTTAGGTTTAAGTAGTACTAAGTTCTAGGGGACTGATGACCTCAGATGTTAAGTCCCATAGTGCTCAGAGCCATTTGAACATGTATACTTCAGACCTCCTTTTAGACTTGCTCTATAATTTCTTTCCGCCGGTTGTTGAATTGTATCTCTACTTGAGGCGACCTGTAGAATGTCGTCCCAAGTCGAAGACGATTTTGATACATTCCACAAACACCAGTTCCGCCTTTATTTCGCAAGTTTAACAATCTGAAAACTTCGGCTACGAAAGATACGGACAGTTTGTAAGGCGGAGGTTCAAATGGCTCTGAGCACTATGGGACTTAACATCTTAGGTCATCAGTCCCCTAGAACTTAGAACAACTTAAACCTAACTAACCTAAGGACATCACACACATCCATGCCCGAGGCAGGATTCGAACCTGCGACCGTAGCAGTCCCGCGGTTCCGGACTGCAGCGCCTAGAACCGCAAGACCACCGCGGCCGGCTTAAGGCGAAGGCTCTTCAGGTAAGTCCTCTTTAAGTTCTAAATTGCCTTTTGGAACGGGCGCCTTTCATGTATCGCAGGATTTCTCCACGCTCGCCGCAAGTCCCTTGTTTGTTCACAGGCGTTCAGTCAGGCGTCAGCTCTTTCTGATAGAACGACGCATCGTAACCAAACCGAGTAAGTGGAGCAGTAAAGGTTTTGACCGGCTACAGCTAACTCTAGGCGACACAAGTCGTTTTCTGTTCCGCCATGCTTGGCGTGGTTGCTTCCTTCTTGTCCGACGTTCGGGGAAGTACGCTGTAGCTAGCAGTTTTGCAGACATTTTACCTAGTGTAAATATGAACATAGTTGTGCAGCAAACACCCATATTTCCGTGCGATTTCAGCCATCTGCGAGTGTTGAAACCATTTACAATAATAAATGAAAAGCACCAGTTTGCTTTTGTTCTACAATATTATTTTTATTGCTAACCGGTTTTCGGCTTACAAGGCCATCTTCAGGCATTTACTGAGTATTATCACCAAAGAAGTTAAATGTTAGCAGACAACATTGGAAGAGAAGTAACACATCTAGAGTGAAGTAGAAACATACAGTGAGTAACATCTTTGCAATGAAATAGTAAAAACTGAACAGTACATAAATAACAATGGAGTTGACGAAAACCTTTAGCACAAAATAAGAATAGCATGCCTACATAACAGTTTTTATTGATGAACAAAACTATTGAAATAAGATAAAATTAGTACTAGGCAAGGCTGCATCAAAAACTGTTCATACTTTACTCTGCTCATTTATTTAATGTAAACTGGTATACAGCCACTGCTTTGATTATAATGTTAATGTTAAAATGCAGTACCACCACACTCTCAAACTGTAGGTTCCCTCAAACACCTCAATTTTCCTGCATTTATTAATTTCCGTTTATTGTATTGATATGGCTTAAGTTCTTCGTGTATTCTGTATTTACATTGACAACTGTCTCTTCTTTTTTAATTGGTTATGAATTACTCTCCATGTTTCATATCTCTTGATGCAGCCTTGCCTAGTACTAATTTTATCTTATTTCAATAGTTTTGTTTATCAATAGAAACTGTTATGTAGGCATGCTATTCTTATTTTGTGCTAAAGGTTTTCGTCAACTCCATTGTTATTTATGTACTGTTCAGTTTTTACTATTTCATTGCAAAGATGTTACTGACTGTATGTTTCTACTTCACTCTAGATGTGTTACTTCTCTTCCAATGTTGTCTGCTAACATTTAACTTCTTTGGTGATAATACTCAGTAAATGCCTGAAGATGGCCTTGTAAGCCGAAAACCGGTTAGCAATAAAAATAATATTGTAGAACAAAAGCAAACTGGTGCTTTACATTTATTATTATAATGTTGTTTTACCAAGAACCGACGGAATATTCTGTTAATATGAAACCATTTACATTCAGGGTGGTCGGGAATCCCGTTACAAATTTTGAATAGGAACCCATGTCCGGAAACGTGCCATTTCCATGCTGCAGCCGTTTGGAAACGTGTTTGGCACTTAAGTATGAAACAGGGCTGTCATGGTGGGGTGGTCATTGACGTCTATCCTACCTCTCTGAGGTGGTGCGAGCCTCATTTACGCGTCTGTGAGTATTAGAACAACGTGATTGAGTACATGTTTGCAGAATACGGCGAGAAAATCCTCCTGAGCGGCGAGGTTGACGGTAATGGAGCAGCTCGTCGGCTGTATCATGATCGTTCTCCACAACGTCCGACTCCATTGCATGCCCTTTTTGCCACAGTTACGCAACGTCTTCGAGAAAGGGGTGCCTTCACGCCAACAGGTGTGACTGTGGTGCTCCGAGGAGACGTCGCGTACCCGGACCAGAGGAGGCCGTACTGCATCACGTTGAACGGAACCCGTCAACGAGCACACGGGCAGTTACGTTGGCTGTGAAGGAGTCGGACTGCAAAACAAATTATCTGCTAGGTCACTCCTAATCAATTACTTATAAAAGTGGTCGCGTTACCAACATGTTTTCGAATGAAACAGCTTTACTTCTGCCAGTATCTCGTCTCCTACCTTCCAAACTTCACAGAAGCTCGGTCGGGCACACAGTTTTAATCTGCCAGGAAGTTTCATATCAGCACACACTCCACTGCAGAGTGAAAATCTCATTCTGGAAACATCCCCCAGGCTGTGGCTAAGCCATGTCTCCGCAATACCCTTTTTTTCAGGAGTGCTAGTTGTGCAAGGTTCGCAGGAGAGCTTCTGTAAAGTTTGGAAGGTAGGAGACGAGATACTGGCAGAAGTAAAGCTGTGAGTACCGGGCGTGAGTCGTGCTTCGGTAGCTCAGATGGTAGAGCACTTGCCCGCGAAAGGCAAAGGTCCCGAGTTCGAGTCTCGGTCGGGCACACAGTTTTAATCTGCCAGGAAGTTTCATATCAGCGCACACTCCGCTGCAGAGTGAAAATCTCATTCTGATATGTTTTCGAATGGTTTTAGCACGGAAACAGTACTTTTCCGGACATGAGTTCCAATTTAAAATATTACCTACTCACTTCTCTCTACAAGCCCCAGAAGTTTGCAAAGGGAATTTCCGAACACCCTATGAAACTAGGAACTATTCTAGAAGCCACATTACAAGAAATCGCGTCGTTTTCGCGTGGTTTTATTTGATTCATAACACACGACCTAAATCCGTCTCCGGAATATGCATCTAAAAACACAAGTGAGTGACACCAAACATTTTACTTATAAAAGTGGTCGCGTTACCAACATGTTTTCGAATGAAACAGCTTTACTTCTGCCAGTATCTCGTCTCCTACCTTCCAAACTTCACAGAAGAATTTGTGGATAGAGAGGTACAAACTGACACATATGCTTGAAATGACATGGGGTTTTATTATGAAACGTCCCCTTACAACAATTATACAAGACTGTGCTTAAACTGACATACAATATTTTTAGCGCAACGCAATCTGACTTTCAAAAATCCCTACAAAAGAATGGCCCTGACTAACATTAATCTATATCTTTCACAAATCACTTACCTCACCAAAAATCTCCGTTACTCGAACTACTGCAATACAGCGAGCGCCACTACTGCCAGCTAAATAAAAGATTCAAACTACGGAAGGCACTAACTACTGATAGGCATAGTTAGCAAATGAAAGATTTTAATAGAGAACAAACAATGTATTTACCTTAATATTGTTGAAAAACCATAATATACATGTTCATGACATCCAGTCTTACGAATTTCCAAACTCCGCCATCTCTCTCGCCACATCCACCACTGCTGGCGGCTCACCTCCAACTGCGCAACGCTACGCGCTGTTCACATCCTGCTGCCACTGCCCAACACTACAATGGCAGACAACAATGCAAACTAGCCACAGACTGCACACAGCACAGCCAGTGATTTTCATACACAGCGCTACGTAACATTGCCAATAAGAAAACATAAACAACCTACTTACATAAAGAAAACATAAACAGCCTATTTACAATTAGAACAAAAAAAAATACAAAAGTTCAAAAAATGTCCGACAGATGGCGATTCATCTGATCAGAATAGCAATAATTAGCATAACAAAGTAAGACAAAGCAAAGATGATGCTCTTTACAGGAAATGCTCAATATGTCCACCATCATTCCTCAACAATAGCTGCAGTTGAGGAATAATGTTGTGAACAGCACTGTAAAGCATGTCCGGAGTTACGGTGAGGGATTGGCACCCCTAGATATGTCGGTCGATCACGATACACTTGCGACTTGAAGTGACCCCATAGCCAATAATAGCACGGACTGAGGTCTGGGGACCTGGGAGGTCAAGCATGACGAAAGTGGCGGCTGAGCAAACGATCATCACGAAACGACGCGCGCAAGAAATCTTTCACGCATCTAGCAATATGGGGTGGAGCGCCAACCTGCATGAACATCGTACGTCCCAGCAGGTGTTTATCAGTCAGGCTGGGGATGATGCGATTCTGTAACATATCGGCGTACCTCTCACCGGTCACGGTAGCAGTTACAAAACCAGAATCACGCATTTCCTCGAAGAAAAAAGGCCCGATAACGGTAGACTTTTTTTTTCTTGTAATAAAACCCCACGTCATTCCAAGCATGTGTGTCAATTTTTACCTCTCTATGTACATTATTCCGTGGTTTATTTAGTTTTCAAATTTATACTGACTTTTTGATCACCCGGTATTTGCAGGTTTGGCCTGTAATATTATTTGCTTCGTGAATCTGAGACTTTATTCGGAAGGAGTGCCAGCTATTCTTAGTCCATGTTTATCAATTGCCACCCAGGCGAAATTTTTAAGATAATCCACTGGTAAATAATATTGTTTCTCTGTTGGACTCATACACTCTAAGATCAGGGAGCGACGCTCCACAAATGACTCATCAGAATGGGACCGACATAAGTAAATGTGATGAACATGTACAAACTAATGATTACAGTGTCAGAAGAAATTGGATGATTTGTTCAAGAGAAACAGCTTCAGAAATTCAACAAGTCAAAAACGCGTTGATCCACCAGTGGCTCTTATGCCAGGAGTTATCTGGCTTGCTATTGATTGATAGAGCTTCTGGATGCACTCCTGAGGGGTATCGTGCCGAATTGTGTCAAATTAGAGCGTTAGAGCTTCAAAATTCCGGGCTGGATGGAACGCTCTGCCCATAGTGCTTCAAACGATCTCAAATGGGGAGGGATCCGGTGATCTTGCTGGCCAAGGTAGGGTTTGGTAAGCACGAAGGCAAGCAGCAGAAACTGTCGCTGTCTGCGTGCCGGCACTGTCTTCCTGAATGTAAGCTCAAGATGGCTTGCCATGAAGGTCAACAAAACAGAGCACAGAATAGGGAGGGTTGTTGGGCCTTACGGCGGCCAATAGTCGGACTGGGATCCCATCGCTTTCCGGGGGAACTGTAGTCACGTCTTCGCTGGTCGTCGGGGCTCAATTCGAAGCGAGGCTCGTACCGCAGACAGTGCTAGTCCAGTAAACGAGACTCCAGGCCAAAGACCTTCTGGAGACGCCTGACTGTCGCCCACCATGCCACCCGACAACCAGGAGCCATGGTCTGGCTCGTCATTCCATTTTGTACCAGGGCCCCTTTGGTTGTCACCTGCTACACGGTTACCGCACATAGGAAAGTCAATGGTATTATACGCTCCGTTTTGTTGCCCTTAATGGCAATCCAGCGTAGGCTTACATTTCAGCAAGGCAATGTGTACCCGCACGAGGCGAGAGTTTCTATTTCTTGTTTCCGTGCTTGGCAAACGCTGCCTTGGCCAGCTAGGATACCGGATTTCATCCTAATTGAGAAGGTTTGGAGCATTATTGACAGAGCCCTGCAACCAACTAGCTGTGTTGACGATCAAATTCACCAATTGTACTTAATTTGGGCCGCTATCGACAGGGGATCTCAAGTCGACTCCGTATTTCTAGATTTCCGGATAGGTTTTGACACCGTTCCTCACAAGCGACTTCTGATCAAGCTGCGGGCCTATGGGGTATCGTCTCAGTTGTGCGACTGGATTCGTGATTTCCTGTCAGGAAGGTCGCAGTTCGTAGTAATAGACGGCAAATCGTCGAGTAAAACTGAAGTGATATCAGGTGTTCCCCAGGGAAGCGTCCTGGGACCTCTGCTGTTCCTGATCTATATAAATGGCCTGGGTGACAATCTGAGCAGTTCTCTTAGGTTGTTCGCAGATGATGCTGTAATTTACCGTCTAGTAAGGTCATCCGAAGACCAGTATCAGTTGCAGAGCGATTTAGAAAATATTGCTGTATGGTGTGGCAGGGTGCAGTTGACGCTAAATAACGAAAAGTGTGTGTTGATCCACATGAGTTCCAAAAGAAATCCGTTGGAATTCGATTACTCGATAAATAGTACAGTTCTCAAGGCTGTCAATTCAGCTAAGTACCTGGCCGTTAAAATTACGAACAACTTCAGTTGGAAAGACCACATAGATAATATTGTGGGGAAGGCGAGCCAAAGGTTGCGTTTCATTGGCAGGACACTTAGAAGATGCAACACGTCCACTAAAGAGACAGCTTACACTACACTCGTTCGTCCTCTGTTAGCATGTTGCTGCGCGGTGTGGGATCCTTACCAGGTGGGATTGACGGAGGACATCGAAAGGGTGCAAAAAAGGGCAGCTCGTTTTGTATTATTACGTAATAGGGGAGAGAGTGTGGCAGATATGATACGCGAGTTGGGATGGAAGTCATTAAAGCAAAGACGCTTTTCGTCGCGGCGAGATCTATTTACGAAATCTCAGTCACCAAGTTTCTCTTGCGAATGCGAAAATATTTTTTGAGCCCAACCTACATAGGTAGGAATGATCATCAAAATAAAATAAGAGAAATCAGAGCTCGAACAGAAAGGGTTAGGTGTTCGTTTTTCCCGCGCGCTTTTCGGGAGTGGAATGGTAGGGAGATAGTATGATTGTGGTTCGAAGAACCCTCTGCCAAGCATTTAAATGTGAATTGCAGAGTAATCATGTAGATGTAGATGCAGAAGATACCTCTCACGAGGACATCTAACAACTGTATCAATCGATTCAAAGCTGAATGACTGCTTGCGTAAGGAGGAGAGATGTTATCACGTTATTGCGTCTCTCTGTTTGTGAAGCACTTTCTCTTGAATAAATCTTCCAATTTTTCTAAAATGATAATTATTTGTTTGTCTGTATATGCACATCACATCCGCCGATTTCCGTCCCATTGGGATAATTGCTTTGTGGTGTGCAGCTGTATTTTTTTTTTTTTTTTTTGGTCTTTGAAGGTATTTCGTAGACTGATTAAGTTATAACTTTTCCTGACATTACCATTTTCGGTCGCATCTTTTCGAAGTTAGATTCCTCGCGTACCTTCACGATGCGTTGTTGCCACGCACAGTACCTTTCGTGTTTTGAGTCGCGTAAGACAAGTCAGAATTGAGTTACTGAAGCAGATCCCTTGATTCATTAACGTGTGCGGACAAAAGTGGCGGACAGAAGTATTCAGACACAGGTCACATGCGTATCTCACGGGCAACTGTGACTGATGCGTACACGGAATGTGTATCCGCGTATGTATTTCGAAAGGCGTCGACTGTGTGAATGTAACCGTACCCTCTACCTGAAACGATTAGTCCTGTGTTACCGTCACAGGCATGTGTTTCACACGGGACAAAAGTACTCAAGACACCGGCCCGCTTGACAAGTTAACCGCAGTCTGAAGGCACAACTCGGCGGCAGCAAGCAGTCAGTGTACGCAAGGCAGCTGTCTCGTACTGCAGCAAAGCACGGGTCTCGTCAAAAAAGGCTAACGTTGCGCGATGCCCCGTAAAGGTAGGCAAACGACAGTGGAAGAGCGAAGGCTTATTGTGTGGCTCCGTAGTGAGGGAAAATCATATGCAGAACTAGGCAAG
Source organism: Schistocerca cancellata (assembly GCF_023864275.1). NCBI lineage: Eukaryota > Metazoa > Arthropoda > Insecta > Orthoptera > Acrididae > Schistocerca > Schistocerca cancellata. The sequence goes on along the minus strand of NC_064632.1, from coordinate 586,086,236 downwards.
GTCGTCAACTGAAGCCGAAAAGCTGTATTTAGTATCGTCCAGAAATGAAAATAAGAAAAAAAATCCCATCAATCGTCCACGGCAGGGGCGACCTCAGAAACTCGCGAATAGAGACAAGAGGAACATAGTTCGAATGGTGAAACACGATCCACGAACAGGGGCCCTTGCTATAGCGGCAGAAGTGGCATAAGGCGTTGGTACCAAAGTTAGTGTTAAAACAGTGCACAGATGGGTGAACAGTGCTGGGTAGAATGCCAAATTGCCAAGCCGCAGTCCGTTCGTCAGTAAGTGTAACGCAAGAAAGCGGATGGTTTTGCAGAAGAATTTGTCGGCAGGGATGTGACCTTTTGGGACAAGATTCTGTGGAGTGATGAGTGCAAATTTACTTTGAGCCACGTGGATGGCCGCAGTTTAGTGTGGCCTCAAGCAAACACAGAGAGGCAAAAAAAAAAAAAAAAAAAAAAAAAAATGTGATGGTGTTGGGATGCATGTCTTCTAGAGGTGTAGGCGAGCTTGTCTTTATTGAAGGCACCATGGGCAAATTTTTCTATCTCGATGTACTCGAACAAAGTTTGACGAAAAGTGCTGCGAAATTGGATCTTGGAGGTGACGTTTATTTCCAACAAGACAATGATCCTAAGCACGCGACGGAAATTGTCAAACTGTTAATCCTACACGACATTCCCCATCGCCTCATTATCCCACCGCAGTCTCCGGACCTCAATCCCATCCGGAACATCTGGATACAACTGAAAACGAGACTACACAAACGACCTGTGAGCAGTTTGGCACATTTGCGTGCATTGATAGAAGAAGATTGGGTGAATATCGGGTCGGATGTAACGAAAAAGATTGTTTACTCCATGCACAGAGAATGAGGGCTGTAATACAGAGGAAGGGACGCATTACGAAATACTGCCTGCTCAGTTCAAAAATGTTCAAATGTGTGTGAAATATTATGGGACTTAACTGCCAAGGTCATCAGTCCCTAAGCTTACACACTACTTAAGCTAAATTATCCTAAGGACAAACACACACACACCCATGCCCGGGGGAGGACTCGAACCTCCGCCGGGACCAGCCGCACAGTCCATGACTGCAGCGCCTTAGATCTCTCGGGCCTGCTGAGTGAACACTTTTGCCCATTGTATATTTCGATTTTCTTTCTTTTCTTTTACATAAGGCGTGTTTCATTACTTGTTGTTCTGTATATGTTCAGACTGACATGTATTACAGATTTGTAAAGACTGAAACATGTTTTGAGTCAAAACACATTTAAGGTTTACATCTCTGATTACTCCCAGAGCCGGCCGTGGTGGCCGAGCGATTCTAGGCGCTACAGTCTGGAAGCGCGAGACCGCTACGGTCGCAGGTTCGAATCCTGCCTCGGGTATGGATGTGTGTGATGTCCTTAGGTTAGTTAGGTTTAAGTAGTTCTAAATTCTATGGGACTGATGACCTCAGAAGTTAAGTCCCATAGTGCTCAGAGCCATTTGAACCATTTTTTTACTCCCAGTGTCTGAATACTTCTGTCAGTCTCTGCAGGACGATCAGCCGAGAACTTGCAGTTCTCCGGCTCGCTTCAGCACAGACCGCCCTAGAATACGCGTGCCTAGCTAGCTCTGCTTGCGCGAGGCCACGCAGGTGTCATATTAATGCAGCTGCAGGTGTAGGCCGTGGCGCGTACGACCGCGACCCGGCGCGGCGGTGGCGGGCTGGTAATGACCCACATGCGGCAGGGCAGCGCTGCAGACGTACGTGGCACATACACTCGCCGCTTCGCGAATGGAGACTAAGATCCCGACTGAGAATATCACACATTCTTTAACCGACTTTGGCAAATTGACTTTCACCGCATCGTCGTCAGAAGAAGAAACACAGATTACGCCACAGGAAACAGAAGTGAAACTATGTTCAGAAAATTTGTAACGTTTAGTCGAAGAAATACAACTGACAGCGACAACAGGTGAACAACCAATGGGTCGAGACTCTTCTAGAACTCGCAACACAACCGGAGGAGTGAAAACAAAGACAGAATAAAGACGGAAGCAGAGAAAAACTGCAGGAAAAATAGATAACGTAACAGATGACCCGAAACAAACCCCGCGGACAGACGAGAAATTGACAATAAGCAGAAAACTGCCTCGACGGAAGACAGGGAGTATCAGTTACATGAATCTTCCGAGTAACTGCTGGAAGAGGAGTCAAATGCAAACAAGAGCTGTGGACATCTTTTCTCCTGCCGAGCGGTCTTGGGCGCCTTGCCACGGTTCGAACGGCTGACCCCGTCGGAGGTTCTAGTCCTACCTCGGGCCTAGGTGTGTGTGTTGTCCATAGCTTTAGTTAGTTTCAGTTAGATTAAGTAGTGTGTAAGCCTAGGGGACCGATGACTTCAGCAGTTTGGCCCCGTAGAAACTTACCACCACCATCTTTTCTCATCCATTTACGAATTACTAGTCTGTTGTAAAATTCCCTAAATACCACAGTCATATACTTGCACAAGTAGCATAAACATTAACAGGGTATCCACAGCTTTAAAAGAATTTCTGTGCCACGCATGATGTTGCCCTGTTGTAAGAAGTAAATATCTTTTGCCATTAATATCTCAGGTCGTAATGAACACTTCAATATAGCTAAGGAAGAACAGACGGCAACGGCTCTCCTCTGGAAAGATGGCATATCTATTCTTGAAATTGAGTGTTGTGGGTTGGCAGGAGAGCCAACACCGTGTATTACAGGAAGCCGAAAGGCACGCGTTTTAGCTCACGCAGGCTGGCGTGAGGTCTGGAACAGGACAAGGAAATTAGAATTTAGAAAAACGGACGTAGCTGGTGGAATACTTAACTTTAATCCATAAATGGTGAACGTCGCTCTTGACTGTACATTATTCACAATATCAATAGTAACTGAACATTGCGCCTTGCTAGGTCGTAGCAAATGACGTAGCTGAAGGCTATGCTAACTATCGTCTCGGCAAATGAGAGCGTATTTTGTCAGCGAACCATCGCTAGCAAAGTCGGTTGTACAACTGGGGCGAGTGCTAGGAAGTCTCTCTAGACCTGCCGTGTGGCGGCGCTCGGTCTGCAATCACTGATAGTGGCGACACGCGGGTCCGACGTATACTAACGGACCGCGGCCGATTTAAAGGCTACCACCTAGCAAGTGTGGTGTCTGGCAGTGACACCACAATGAGCACTGCGAACAAGTTTTCAACTAGGATGTTATTTATTTATTAAGAAAGAACCGTTCAAGTTTACTAATAGATGGAGATTTCAGTAATATCATCCATAAAAAAACAGGCTCCAAATTATGCCATGACCTAGATTTGGATCTGAATAACAGCGAAACGCAGTTGAGCGTGGGAAGGGGCGATGTTATCGCGACGGAGCGTGCACGTGCATTATGGCTGTAGCAGTAACAGTTGACTACCTTCTCACGCTGCCTTCTAACGTGCAGTATTGAGTTCATTTTACAGAATCGTAATATCCTTCTCGCTTAACGAACGCATTCCTGAATACAAAATGATATCGTTTTCTTATTATTTGTGTATCTCAACAAAAGCAACAGGAAGTGCACTGTCGTTTACAATAATAAGAACCATTCACTTTTGGTTAACGTGTTCGTTACGAAATGGGTGCTAAAATCGATCTGAAGCATACATGGAAAAAATGTAACTTACAACATTAAAATAAAATAAACTACTTAACTACTTACCAATCACTGTAGTTTGCATGTAGTTCGTCATGCTTCTGTAGATGGGTATTCCATAATAATAAGATGATATTTATTGTGAAAAAGTGGTAGACACCATTCAGTCTAAAACAAAAAACACAAACACAAAAATAAAGACGAAGTATGGCAAAGGGTAAATGCCACTTAGTTGAGTCACTTTCTTTCTCGTCGCTAATTATCTGGGCTCTGGTCCGTGGAAGAATCACTGCAATTGGTCAAAGATATATGTTATTATATTTTCGATATTACTTTGCACATTCACTTCACTTTTCCATGCTTCTTTAACAACCGTTTCTGTGTCGTTTGCAACATTACTCCACTACTCTGGCGTTATTTGTGCCACTGCTTCCTCTAACAATTCTTGAATTTCTGCCATAGTGAAGCTTTTGTTATTTGCTGCCACGTAATCTTTGACCTGCGCCCACATCATTTCGATGGTGAAACTTCCTGGCGGATTAAAACTGAGTGCGGGACCGAAAATCGAACTCGGGTCTTTGCACTTTGCCGGCAAGTGCACTACCACTAGAGCTACCCAAGCACGATCCATGACCGCTGCCCACAATTTCACTTTCACCAGTAGCTTACCTCGCCTCCTACCTTCCAGACTTCACAGAAGCTCTCTTGCGTAAAGTATTTCCCGGCTGCACACAGTTTTATTCTGCCAGGAAGTAAGAAAAAATGACTGACATTACTCACATGTCATTACAACTGCTGACGTGGAAGCCACATTTTATCTATACACTGTTCACAACTGTGTCTCTTTAGCAACGTAGTATGTGCTGCAATACAGAATACGCAGTGACCCAGTAAATAGCAGCTGGCTGTGTTCCAAAGACCCGCGTGGAAATTCAATTTTTCAGTCGGTCATATCACGAGTTCTGTTGAACACGGAGATAAGGAGTGAAGTGCTTTGGATAGCCCTTGGCCTGAAGACCATTTGTATAACGTTCGGAAGAACAGCTGTCATACTGTAGATACCCTACAGGACAGGGTCAAAATTTAAACATTACCCACTTTCTCCAGTCCAGGCAAAATGAGCAAATTGGTTGGTTCTTTTGCATTAGGTGTGGTCTAGAATTGACATTAGGCGGCTTATGGGCTTATGAAAGCTCTATTTCATTATTGGAGGTTCGTAAGAAACCCCGAACAACCATGATTTTTCGGTAGGAAAACTATTAATTGTGGGGATGGGCAGTTCTACTATTTCTTTTTTTATTACAGACAATCGAAAGTGTCTATATCCGCTTTAGATAATATTCACGCGGAACTTCGCAATCTTTTTCGATATAATTATCCATTACAGTTATCCAGAGTACAGAGCTGCAGTACTTATGCAGAACACCGGGCCGCCATTATTTAAATAAATAAGCATAGCAAATGGCTCAGATTTTAACTCTTAGACATTGACCTAGAAACACAATTTCCCCCTTTTCAAAAATCTGTATCCAATATTAAGATACACCCAAAAACCATGATTTTTGTGTACCAAAAAACCAATTGTGGTGATGGACGCTTCTAATGCATTCTATTCATGGCAAATCCACGAAATTTTTACCATATGTTCTGAACGTGCTGTTCTTGCGGATCATTGAAACATTCTCCGATGTCTATCTGTTACCGAGATCCAGCGGTTGAGAGTTACCGTACTTATGCAAATGGTTCAAATGGCGCTGAGCACTATGGGACTTAACATCTGAGGTCATCAGTCCCCTAGAACTTAGAACTACTTAAACCTAACTAACCTAAGGACATCACACACATCCATGCCCGAGGCAGGATTCGAACCTGCGACCGTAGCGGTCGCGCGGTTCCAGACTGACGCGCCTAGAACCGCTCGGTCACACTGGCCGGCACTTATGCACGTATGAACGTAAAATCTGTCTGAGGAGTAAATATAGTTTAAACTGACGTAGAGAGCACATGGCAAGGGTTCTAGGGTCGTCGCAAGGGTTCTGCGATTACCAAACTATGTTTTCAATCAGCATTTTTTGAGCAACAAAACTTCATGACGCACTGTCCGTGTATAATGGGCACTTAAGTCTATACAAATACGCGCAAAGTGGTACTGCAGTGACTAAGAGAAAGGCTAAAATGGCGTCTCAAAATGCCTTAAAAGAACTTAAAATGGCTACCAAAAATCATGCAAAACTGGAAACACTACAAATTCAATAAAATATTTTTGGTAACATTTTTGCACTTCTAAAACACGAATCATAAACAGGTCGTCTTCAATGAATTGCAATCGATAAGCCAAGTACCCAGAAAAAATGTAAAGGAAACGATTTTGTGTTAGCCTTGTATTAAGAGTACTTATTTGTTATTTACATGTCTTAATGTGTACTGGTGTCGAAAATTAGAGTAACAAACGGAAATTTTTCAGGATTGTGGTTACTTTTCCAAAAAAGAGTATACACAGGTGCTAATAAAGTAAAAAAAAATGAAAAAAATACAGAATGTAATCAATTGCAACAAGCATAACGGTAGACAAAAATTTTCTTCGTTTTTATCCAACTTAAACGTATTTGCGCACACATTCCAGCAACTGGTTAGTGTGCTCAGTACGGGGTGTGACCACTTCTGGCAGCAATACAGGCCTGACAACGACGGAACAAGCTGTGAATGATGCCATGAGTCTCATGCTGAGGCAGCAACGCACGCTCTCTCCGCAGAGCTGCTCGCAAGTCTTGCGCAGTGGTTGGTCGATGCTGACGTGATGCCACCCGTCTCCACAGTGCATCACACACATACTCTTTAGGATTCAAATTCCAAGAAAACATAAAACACCCGTGTACTGTTTGGTCGAGCATTATCGTTCTTCAGTATGAAGTCTGGGCCCAGAGCACGTCGCGACAGCCGCATATGATGTCCCAAGATCTCATCACGATACCTAATAGCAGTTTGAACTTGCCGATTCACCTCATGAAGAGGTATTCGAGTGGTCAACATGAACCCTGTCCACACCAGTGGGGACCCTCCTCGATATCGGCCTCTTTCCACCATGATTGGGTCCTGAAATCGTTCCATGTTCCCTCCAGATGCGAATCTGTCGCGAATCACTCTTCAGACCAAATTGGTACTCATGTATGAAGAGAATATTGGCCCACTGTTCGACCGTCCAGGTGGAATATTGACGACTTCACTCTCGACATTTCTTTATGTGAATACAAGTCAGACGTACACATGCAACAGATACCCGGCAGTAAAGGGCACTCTGCCGAAGACTTCTGTACGCTGTTCGCATCGATACAACACGTTCAGTGGATGCTGCGAGATCAGCCGCCAGTTGCCGTGCAGTACTAAGGCGCTACCGTCGTGCCCTTACAGCCAAATGAAGGTCCTCCCTTTTTGTTGTGACACGTGGTCGGCCTTTCCCTGGTCTTCGAGATACAGTTTCGGTCTCTATAAACTGTCGCCTCATCCGAGAAACAACAGAACGATTCACATTAAGCCATCAGACCACATCAGGTTGCGACGGTCCTGCTTCCATTCTTCCTAAGGCCCTCCACAGCAGAGAGCTTGGTAGGCTTCTTCTCTGTGCCATACTGCACTGTCTGTGATTGTGTACACGGCGATTGTGGATGTGGGACAACCCTGCAGACACTGCCTCGTTTCATAGGCGCCCTGATGCCATCGCTGGAGTTGTTGTCCGTTGGCCAGAATGCGATCTTTCGTGCAGAACACGATCTTACGCACACCTCTTGACAGTTTGTATGATTATATCGTAAATTAGAACGGGAAAATAGCAGTTTGTTGCTTTAATTTTGGACACTAGTGGATATAAACGTGTCGAAATATGTAAATAAACTGACAAAATAGAATTCGTTGCATATAAGCATCGTACACGGCTATAGCAAGGAAATGAAGGCAACGAGCGGAAAAATGATCATGTCGAAGCTCAAAAAAGGCGAATGTGTTCCACTTTAAAAGACTCTGACAGAAAAGTAGGAACCAACTGCATCAGTCCTCAATCCTCTTCCTCGCCAAACATTTTGGCTTGCGAACATAGTCGCGCTGTTTTATGCTCGAAGAGAGAGCGGACAGACAGTGCTGGTGGAGGGGTGGAGACGGTGCCAGTGCGAGAAAGGGGCAGAGAAAAGGAGAGCGAGGTGGATGAAGGCAAAATCCGCGGCAATGATTTTCGCTGAACCCCGCAAACTAATTTTGTGCAGACTATCTCTTCAAAAACTAATCTATAAATGCTTGTGCACAAAGTTAAACAGATAACGCGAAAATAGTGGCTGTAGACATAGCTCTTACGGGGGGGGGGGGGGTGAGGGTGAGGGGGGGGAGGGTTAGGACGTCAAACGGGCAGACTTGAAACAGGAGTGGCACCACAGGACATTTTAATTTCCACTGTCTATACTGTTACAAATAAATTCATGAAACTTTGTCAGCACGACCAGGAAAAATTCCGGATTCACACTCATAGCAGTGGAAGTTCAAAAACATAAGAAAATAATTTTTTACATGTAAAATTTCTTCGTTTTTTCACTTACTATTGGTTGCATTTGTTGCTATAAGTACACTTTTCTCCATAAGTGAGAGAGATTCCTCGATGAATTTAGCACAGCATACAAACCACACTTATGAAACTCTAGAATTTTTCAACTCTATTAAAAACTATGGTGAAAATTGCGATACTTAACTATAAATTTTCAGTTTTTTCTGAACATGAAGTTTAAAATGTAACAGCTCATTCATTTTTCATAAATGAAATAAATTCTCTAGTTTCATACACTTATAAGTATGGTTTGTATGCTGTGCAAAATTCACTGAAGAATCTCTTTTACTTATGAAGAAAAGTGTACCTATAGCAACAAATGCAGGCAATAGTAAGCGAAAAAATGCTGAAATTTCCCACGTAAAAAAATTTATTTTGTTACGTTCTTGAACTTCTACTGCTATGAGTGTGAATTCTGAATCCCTCCTGGTCATGCTGACAAAGTTTTTTGATTTTATTTGTAAAAGTATAGACAGTGGAAATTAAAATGTCCTGCGATGTCTCTCCTGCTCCAAGTCGACCCGTTTGACGCCCTACCCCCCTTAAAGCGGCTAATTTGTAATTTGCAAACCAAGTATCTCACTCTAAGTCTGACTGGAGTATTATGTCGGCGGTGATTTTGGGCATGGCGGCAACCACTTTATTGAACATGTAAACGTCACTGCAGATATTCGGATTTGGGTTATGACATGTTTGATATGCCTGCCATCATCGGCGATGATGTGGCGCAGACGAATAGCGAAATTCTGCATGACCCGCTGAAAAGTGTCGGAATACGGATGCTGTCGATGTCCTTCTGAATGGTTGTTTTCAGTTCAGCAATGATTTTGGAATTATTGCTGTACACCTTGTCTTTAATATAGCCCCACAAAAAGGAGTCGCATGAGTTCAGATCCGGAGAAAATAGCGGCCAACCGAGGCTCACGCCAGTGGCCTCTGGGTACCCACAGCCAGGATGCGGCACCCGATGTGCTCCACCAAAGACATCAAACACTCTCCTGCTTCGGTTGGTTCGAGCTCCGTCTAGCATGAACCACATCTTGTCGAAATGAGGGTCACTTTGGATAACGAAATCATCTTCCAAAACCTCCACTTACCGCTCGGTAGTCACCGTGCCATCGAGGGATATCTCATCGATTATTCCGTGACTGGACAGTGACCTGTTGAGGGTGAAGAGACTTTTTATTTATTTATTTATTTATTTATTTATTCATTTATTGCCAAATTATAGACCTGTTACCTGATGTTTAAAACAGGTCGTACATCTTACAATTTTCGTTTTTCATGTTTTTACAGTTTTCTTTCCTTTTGTTTTATCTACAACATTTACAAAGAATGATTCAAAATAGCAATAATTTGAGGTTGGAATATAAATAAAATTTCGTTGTTTTTAAGAAGAATATAAATAGAAGATAGGATAGATGAGAGATTTGTTAGTACCATCACCGAGTGTGACTGACGGTGAATACCTCGGAATGGTTTCATCGAGCCGTTGACCGCCAGTCACACAGACACACACAAATGGTTATTAGTAGAGAAATAATGTTTCTTATCCTATTTGTTACTAATCCTATGTATTAACTACATCAGGTGCTCATCCATGTACAGCATTTGGTGTTTTCTTGGCTAGATTGCCAGCAATTTGCTTATTTACTGTCACATCTCAGCTTCCTCCTCGTGTTCCTCCTCATTGTCACTATTTTCGCTGTCACTGTGGGTATCGCTGTCGATCCTCTGGAGATTTCTGTTACGCTGCACATAGGCATGTCTGTGATGTCGTGTCCGCATATACTCTTCATGTGTTGTTTTCGAAATACTGTTTGTCAGTGCGTTTAATTGTGCCCATTGTTCTTCGTCTCTTATTGCTGTGTATATATCTATGTCTGTATACGTGTAATCTAAGTGTAGTGTAGAGACTTCTCGATCGTGAAATTCGGATTCTCAATCCCCCAAATGCGCTAGTTTTGCTTGTTGACGAACCCGTTGAAATGAAAGTGGGCGGCGGCCGGAGTGACCGAGCGGTTCTAGGCGCGTCAGTCCGGAACCGCGCGACAGCCACGGTCGCATTGTCGAATGCTGCCTCGGACATGGATGTGTGTGATGTCCTTAGGTTACTCAGGTTTAAGAAGTTCTAGGTTCTAGGGGAGTGATGACCTCAGATGTTAAGTCTCATATTGCTCACAGCCATTTGAACCATTTTTGAAAGTGCGCTTTTCGCTAAACCAAACCATATTCACATATTAATTCCCGTCACGCCCCGCGGCCAACCTTGTAGTTTGAACATCCTAGCTCAAACTGTTCAGGGGTTATGAAGATTTTATTTCATATAGTTCAATAACTGTTATCCTGTATATTCCAGGATATGAATTAAAAGCCTACAACTTAATGTATTGGAAGGGGTCTAACAGAAACTCAAAACTCACATTTATTCATAGACACATTTGTGAGATCAACATATTAATGAATAATCAAAAGCTGTGATAATTAGCTCTGTCCAAATGTAGACAAAGATTAGATGGAAAGCAATGTCACTTCCCTATCAGGATTACTTCTTTTCCTCCTAAGAATTTAATCCCTCCCGAAGTTCAGTGATAATTGACAAGTATCACCGACCGTATTGCTTGACCGGAACAGTGATTCGATGTTGATGACTGAAATTTAGAAGACCACACATTTGACTCTACAAAGAAGATAAGCAGGCCATCGTCCTGAATTCTACAAGTGCGAAATGAGTTTAACTGCTCTGTGGTGGTGGTGGTGGTGTGTTGGGGCTTATGGGCGCTCAACATCGAGGTCATCAGCGCCCTGACACACATTAAAAGGAACGAATGTGGACAGACCTAATAAAACTAAAGCACACACTCAAAGAAAGCAGGAAAAGAAGGAAAATGCTACATAAGAAAGTAACACCTAAGGAAAGGGGAAACATAGCAACAAGAATGTCACAGGAAATTGTTATTGGCTGGCCACTTACATAAAATATGGGCGAGCTTGTCACACGGTGAGCAAATTAAAATCCTCTCCCTAAAATCTTTGTAAAAACATTTGACAGGGCACAGAACTTTAAAACTTTAGCCACATTCGTCCGAGTGTTGCGTAAAAGAGATGGCAGGTCCGCTGGCAAGTCAGCCGCGACCCGCTGGTCAGAAAATAAAACGCAATCCAATAAAACGTGGCGCACAGTGACCTGGACGCCACAAGCACCACACATTGGAGGGTCCTCTCGCCGGAGCAGGAAGCCATGCGTCATAGGGCTGTGGCCTATTCGAAGCCGAGTGAGGAGAACCTCGTCCCGTCGATGGGGCTGAAAGGAAGTACACCACACACGCGCTGTGGGCTTGACTATACGGAGCTGTCTGCTCTGCCAGTGGTGGCAACTGTGCTCACCACAGGCAAGACTGCGGTGTGCTGAGGTGCGCGGTGCAGGCGTGCGGGCCCCTCAGCGAAGGCGGGAAGCGTCAGCTGCAGAGCAGCACTCGGAGACGCAGCAGCCCCTACCGCGCTGGCGCGGACACACTCCCGCGTCCTGCCCACAAGTGCTTCGCCGATGCGGGCGCCCTCGGCCAGTGCCTCTCATCCGGCACCCACTCACGCCCTGCGAATTCTTTGCAGACAAAACGGTGCCAATCGCGGATCGCGAAATAACGAACCACTGCGGTCGAACCACGTGCACTCCCTCCAACGGAGAACCCCGCAGAAAACAAAGAGTTTTTTGCAGCATTCTGTGACGACAGGAGATTGTCCCCCACTACGAAAAAGTATTCATTTCAACACTGCGATATGACGTCACACTTCTTTACGCCAACTACACGTTTTCCTGGCAATGTCCATAGCTTCGCAACTGGGTTCGAGAAATTCAGAGAGCGCCGCTACGATGCCGAAGTCTGTTTCTGGTGGCTTGCGGTTTCTACAAGCGGCAGATACAAATCTTCAAAAGAAGTCAGGAAAACGTGGGGAAGGCGTCCCCGACTGCTGCACGTGGCGCTGTGCTATCCCAGACCAAACCTTAGCTACCAGCAGTCACCGTGGAAGGACAACGCTTACCACCCCTGTTTATTCGGGCCGACTCCACTTTGCAGACACATCAAATGAATTCGCAAATGCGTATAAGGCCTACCACCAGCTGTAGAATGGAATGACGACATTTGTCGTCAACCATGCCCCCATGACCTGTACTCGTACATACACTACGTGTATTCCGGTACGGGTCAGACGTTCTACTTGAAAGTCGCCTGCCCGGTATCGGCAGATAAATACGATATTGCAGTGCCTGTATCGTTATGATTACGATGCAAAGTTCCTTTCGACATGCATGCGGCGGCCACAGCCGTTACGCAACACATCAAATGAATTCTCGATCGCGAACAAGGACTACATTCAGCTGTATAGGAATATGCATAATGGATGCACGACTACAGGTCGTAGACGCATGTTTGACGACACATGGAAATTTGGGTCTCGCCGTGAGTCGTGGACGGATAAACAAAGCCGTTAAGGTGACCGTTTGCGTTAAGGGGCTCCGGAACGCCATATACTTGCAATGTCAAAATAACGCTTATAAATTACATCTTTCCTCACAAAGTATTTGAGGTAGGAAGTTGAACTTTTTACAGATTATTTATTGGAATATGGGCTACGACTTAACACAGGGATTTTACAAAATTTTAGTTCAGTTATTAAAGATGATTTTTTTTCAATCGTAATGAAAATTCACAACTTTTTTTGCAATTTTTTATTTATATATTCAAAAATATACAGGTTTTTGGAAAAAAGGCTGTGTTAAATTATGCAGAAGGTACTGTGTAACATTTACTGAAAGTTTGAAACAAATATGTTTGGAAGATCCTTAGAAAACATGTAATTAGTATGAGAAAATAAAAGTTTTGCGAATCGAGCGACAAAGATTGGATTAACTTTTTAGTGCATTCCAGGTCCATAGGATGGATTATCTTCATCCTCTGCAAACTCCCCCTCCAGCTTCCTCTTGTTCCTCCTCCTGTTTACTCTTGCTTGTATTTCTAGACTCTTTACAGCCCTGTCTGCAGCCCGAAGGCGTTCCTTGTCTAAAGCAAGCATCGCTCGTACCATGTTAGAACCTATCTTCATTCCCATATTTCTAAATACCTTGCACCTTACAATGTTGCCATCATTGAAAGTCGCAACAGCAACTTTACTTTTACTCATTATTATACTTCAACAAAACAGAGACTCAAGAAACAGAATTAATTACGAATATTTTCGAGATAACGACAGAGTAAATAAACATGAAACAATCGACAATCACACCAGCGATATATATTGAACCATCACAGGTTAGCCACAACACATACTTTATCTCACATCACTAAAATGTACCTGATGAACACGGACGTTAATAATAACACCATTTGACAGCAGTTTAACAGCGCCACAGTGGGTCACGCCCATGTAGAACACATTTCAAAAAAAATTTAAAAATAGTTGTAGTCTTCGGAATTGAATAAATTGTATATCTATTAAAAGGTAATAGTCTGCAGATTCAGAAAACACAAAAAAGTAAAAATTGAACTTTTCATGATTTTGAGCCTTTCCGGAGCCCCTTAAGCGGGAGATACAGGTCCGCGTTCCGTCCCGGCACAAACTTTCATTGTCGTCATTCTATTCTACAGCTGATGGTACTCCTTATACGCATCTGCGAATTCATCTGATGTGTTTGGTAACAGCTGCGGTCACCGCAGTACCTGTTCCCTTGGACGTGAATGCACATTCGCACGCACCCCAGACACACACAATCCGTTAAAAACCGCCTCTGAGTTAATAAGGAGAGACATACAAATTACACAGGGCGCCTTACTGCCACTCACCGTGCTTTGTGACGTCAGTAACATTTTCCGTACCGAATGAGCCTGTTGTGAGCCTAATAATGACAAATACATTCGAATTATTAATGAAACCGTCACACAAAATGATTACCGTGTTTCTCAGAGAGTGATAGTAGCAGTAAAAGAGAAAGAGAGATGGATGGAGGTACATACAGTGGGACCAAAAGAGAGAGGAGAGAGACGAAATCAAAATCGCATATGAATGGGGACCATACATAGGCTTTGAGGGTGTGGACCCTCCCGGACATATGAAATTTGACACGTAGGTATAGAGAACGGGGCATTTTTTACTGAAATTTTAAACACGTTGGTGTAGATGAAAACATATGTCGGACCCCCCCCCCCCCCAAAGTTTTTGAGCTCCTGATGTACGGTAGATACAGTGTCGTTGCGAAAGAAAGACAAAAGGAGACATTCGACATAAAAGTTTTCTGGGTGTGGTAGCTCGTCATATTGTATAGAACTACTGTTGGAGAAAACCAGCGTTTCGGCCACGGTTGCAGCAGCCTTCTTCTGCGTCTACTGACAGTGTATGTGAGAGAGGAGACAACGGGAGTTGGAGGTAGTGTAAATCAGTGGGAGGAAAAGGAGACAGTGCGAGGCAGCCATACACGGAGAGTGGCAGTCAGGGGGAGATGCTGAGTATGAAGGCGACACTACAAAGAGAGATTAGGTAACAGGATTCAGAATGTTCTGTGTTAAAATAGCGCGAGTATCTTCCCAAGTCTAAATTTCTTGCGATGCAGCTGGAATGAGCCAGATAGATCACCATTTTTCTGTCAGAGCCTTTTAAACAGAAAAATATTCACCCTTTTGGGGCTCCGAAGGAACATTTTTCCGCTGGTTAATACATTACCGAAGCCAGCAGTAGCGATAAAGAAACGTTAATACAGATCTGTATGACGCATTTTCTAAAGCATACGATTGCTGTTGGAGGTAGACTGCAAAAAATATACGCACAACAATTGTGTTATTGGGCAGGCATATCTGCGATGCTATGAACAATGTAAGGAAATGGTTCAAATGGCTCTGAGCACTATGGGACTTAACTTCTGAGGTCATCAGTCCCCTACAACTTAGAACTACTTAAACCTAACTAACCTAAGGACATCACACACATCCATGCCCGAGGCAGGATTCGAACCTGCGACCGTAGCGGTCGCGCGGTTCCAGACTGTAGCGCCTAGAACCGCTCGGCCAACCGGGCCGGCAATGTAAGGAAATAGATTTATGAAAACTTGCTCGGAAATGAACCTCAAAGCGAGCAACGAAACTCTGGAAACATTGTACTATCTGTGACATTTGGTTTTAATAGGTGTTGTGTACGAACGACACTATATAGTCTCGAAAAACGCATACATCTTACATTATGATTTAACAAAAAAAAAAAAAACATCAAGCATGAGAAATAAAGTAGTCAGCGATATGTTCAGACACAGCCTTGATTCATCCACATTACGCTACGAATAAGAGTTGTCAAATTGTGGGAGAAGTATTGTCAAGCAAATTTTGTTATTTTTGTGCTATGCAGAGCATTGGCGTACAGGTGTGTGGCGTGTGACTTGAGCTTCACTGTGTGCTGCCACTCCCTAGTCTTCCTGCGAAAGCGACGCCGCTGACACCCTAGCCGGGTCCTCACTTCGCTTTGCGAGAAATATGTGAGTCGCGTGTTTGGCTACGTTTGGTACGGCAGAGCGAGACGATTGTGCGACCTCGTCTCCAGATGGTGTACCCGTAGTTCGGGGCACAGGTATCTCGTTACTATACGAGCAGATTCCACACGTGTTGTGTCGTTTAGGACCTCTTCGATGGTTCTTTTCGAGGGACAGAAAAAATACGTCGTTGTATTTAAAAGAGAAAAATTTATACAAAAGTCGGCAGCCATAAAGGGAAGAAATTACTTGGCAACGTCAGAGAATTCGTCACATTATCCGGTATAACTTATTAGATACCAGACACACTAAACACGTTTACTCGTGTTTATACCTATTGGTGAATGAAAAGACACACATCCAGCTCTCTTTTTTGTGTACACGAAAACTAATAACAACCGTTCTAGAGAACACTAATACACGTAATTGATATTGACATAATAGGCTACGTAAGGTGACCCTTCAATAAACTGATTCAACACACCTTATGTATGGCGATTTCCATGGATCACATTATATAATTTTGGTTACATCAGTTATAACAATTTTGTTCTATTGCACACTATGCAGGACGTCAAAGTACGTCGGTACAGTCATCGAATGAATTAAAATGATATATTCTAATTAACACTGAAGTAATTAATGTAGCCACATAAAAACATTAATTTCCTCGCGGACATTTATCACAAGAAGCTTTTAATGCTAAAAATAACATTTATACACAAAATTCGACCATCATCCTCATATGCACTTAAATATTTCAATGAAGAACTTATTTTGTTGTGTTGTACAATATAATTAATGCAATGAATTTAGTGATTGTAAGTTGTCGGACTGGAAGGACTATCTAGGAATTTTTGTTGTTGCTTTAGTGGCTGTATCGGCTGCTCATGAATTTTTTTTATTTTCGTTTCACATTTCCTTGTCTTTTCGAGTTTAAATAACGAGGTGTAAACCTAAAAACGGCGACTAGTGTAATAGTTTCCAGTTGCGAAGTCAGTTGTGTTAGAGGTTTTTAATGGAACATTACGATAATATGTTGATGCAAAAAAAAGGGTGGAAATGCGTCTCGTGACATATAAAACACGGTACTTAGAATACTCTAATCTCCATCATCGCATAACTGCGTGATAAAACTATGCAAACAAATACTATACATTCCGACTGATTTTCTAAAACCGTGTAAGTACAATAAGCACATTGACTTGGTTGTTATTTTCTTTTGATTTTGATGTAGAGTACAGTGTCTATAGCTCACGTTCTCTTCTCTCCATTTCGAGCACCAAGTAACCTCCGCTGGTGAGCAAGAGAGGTCTCCAAGTGTCACTCTCTGACACAGTCGAAATTTCGCAGTGTGAAATAAGGGTGAAAATAGAGGGAAAACTTATTTCGGCTTAGGTGCCGACACTCGATTGTTTTCGTGAACACGACGGACAGTGTCTCGACATGACATCATCAGCTCGTTCGCGCGACTTAAGCGGATCAAACCGGATGTATCACATTTCTAGTACGAGAAAGTAGTCATTTCGAGGTCGGAAAGTTACGAAGATAGTTGTCGGCCAACTGAATCACTCGTACATTTCCCAGTACGGATTAAGACCTTCCGGGAAAATGTTACCAACAGTTTTTGTTTTTCGCCAAGTAGTCACCGGCAGATTTGGTCCTCGAGTCCAACAAGACGTAAACCAATTAATGAAACTGCATCAGAACATGTATACAACATCCAAAAAATCTGGGAAGCTCACAAAAGGAACCTATCGTCAGTTTCTGGACAACGTTTCGTGACCCAAGTAGAAATGAAGCAGTTTCAGTACATTACTGTCTCGTGGGGTGCTTGTACGATGGGTTGTTTGTCCATGAAATCGTCATACCGAAGTATTCATTAAAAGTAATTCCGCCAAAGTGTATGCGGTTCTGGCAGCCCTGTGATTATACTCTTACCGACAGGTGAAGAATAACGTAATAATTGCCGATTACAGAACTGCGCCATTATCATCGCACAACAAAGGAAAAATTGCAAGTAGAAGCGACAGTTGAAATACGTCCTTGGTCCATCGTCAATTGTAGGATCCAACTTTAGAAAAAAAAAATATGCTTCGATATGCGTGGTTTAGCGTGAATCAGGTATCGACGGAAAATGCAAAATTGTACTCGTAACTTTGGCTGCCGATGGATGAATTCGTGCCGCGCGGGATTAGCCGAGCGGTCTAAGGCGCTGCACCCATGGACTGTGTGGCTAGTCCCGGCGGAGGTTCGAGTCCTCCCTCGCGCATGGGTGTGTATATTTGTCCTTAGGATAATTTAGGTTAAGTAGTGTGTAAGCTTAGGGACTGATGACCTTAGCAGTTAAGTCCCATAAGATTTCACACACATTTGAACATTTTTTTTTATGAATTCGTCACGCTGCAGCGCAATTTCACCGCGCAGCTGGCAAGGATATCAGGGAATAAAGTGTTTGCGAATTTTATTCTGTGTGCTCAGTTGGACAGCAACGGTACCACGCAGACTGGCGCATGATTAATGTACGCAGATGTCAGCATTTGAGAGAGAACGTGTAGTTGGTCAAAGAATCCGGTTGGAGTAATCGGCGAATCGCTCGACATTTGAACCGGAGTGATGCTGCTATCCGACGAGGTTGACAGGAGTGGGTGAACCATGCCCGAACACAACGTCAAGAAGGAGGCGGTCGCCCCAAAGAGACGATAGAAGAGCGAACAGTCGTCAATGTGGCACCAGAGCCCCGGATACATCTTTACCGTCTGTCCAACGTGAAACTGGTGCTTCAGCGACGATGAGGACTGTTAATAGGCGGGCCACAGAAAGGACGCTGACCTCACAGAACACATTGCGCCGACTACCGTTGACCTACGTACAGCAGCAATTCAGTCTGCAGCTGTGTCGCGCACATTCGGCCTGGACTGTCATTTACAGGAGTAGTATTGTCTTCAGCGATGAGTCCCGCTTCGAACTGAGCCTCGATGACCAGCGTAGACATGTCTGGAGACATCCCGGACAGCGGTGAGTACCAACCTGACTGCTGCCCGCCAGTACGGCCCGACAAGTAGTGGTCAAGGGCGCCGTTTACTTTTATAGCTGGACCGCTACGTTCATCTTTGGCAACCGTCCGGCACATCGGCACGTCGACGTTTCTTTTCCCTCCATAGCCGGCCGTCCTGGCCTTACATTTCGCCGGCCGCGGTGGTCTAGTGGTTCTAGGCGCGCAGTCCGGAACCGCGGGACTGCTACGGTCGCAGGTTCGAATCCTGCCTCGGGCATGGATGTGTGTGATGTCCTTAGGTTAGTTAGGTTTAATTAGTTCTAAGTTCTAGGCGACTGATGACCTCAGAAGTTAAGTCGCATAGTGCTCAGAGCCATATGAGCCAGCCTTACATTTCAGCAAGATATTGCCCGCCTGCAGACAGCGAGAGTTTCTAGTCTTCGTGCTTGCCAAACCCTACTTCGGCCAGCGAGGTCGCCAGATCTCTCCGTAATTCAGAACGTTTGGTGCATTATCGGCAGGGCCCTGCAACCAGCTCGGGATTGTAACGATCTAACGCACCAATTGGGCGTAATTTGGCACGATAGCCACCATGAAGACATCGAACAACTCTTTTCAATCGAGGTCATGCCGAATAACTGCTTGCATAAGGGCCAGAGATGCACCAAGACGTTCTAGACTTGTTCAATTTGTGAAGCTCGTTCTCTTGAATAAAGCATCTAGTTTTTCTGTAATTGTAACTATTTGTTCGTTTGTACACGTACGTCACATCTATCCATTCGGATAATTCCTTCGTGGTGCGTCTTTTGTTTGTTAGAGTATATTTGGCAACGTTAACGAGGTTGCTTTTTCTAACGATGTTCACACTAAAATAATGTGACTGTTCCGTATGTGCCTTCGCACAGTGGAGTAGGTGCAACGAACTTTTATGCTTTGAATGTACGGCTGACATGACTCTAAGCACTCTATTAGTTCTCTTGAAGCATAAAAGAAAACGTCGAAGCAAAAATTGAAATACTAAAATTTATAAGTTTTTTTTTACTATCGATTACTGATAATTGTACAATATTTGTGACAATAAAATCTGCCTGTAATAAATTCTGAAATGCTCATTTCTTTTGTCAATAATTCTATTGTACGAGGGCAGTTCAATAAGTAATGCAACACATTTTTTTTCTGAAACAGGGGTTGTTTTATTCAGCATTGAATTACACCACGTTATTCCCCAATCTTTTAGGTACACAACACTATTTTTCAACGTAATCTCCATTCAATGCTACGGCCTTACGCCACCTTGAAATGAGGGCCTGTATGCCTGCACGGTACCATTCCACTGGTCGATGTCGGAGCTAACGTCGTACTGCATCAATAACTTCTTCATCATCCGCGTAGTGCCTCCCACGGATTGCGTCCTTCATTGGGCCAAACATATGGAAATCCGACGGTGCGAGATCGGGGCTGTAGGGTGCATGAGGAAGAACAGTCCACTGAAGTTTTGTGAGCTCCTCTCGGATGCGAAGACTTGTGTGAGGTCTTGCGTTGTCATGAAGAAGGAGAAGTTCGTTCAGATTTTTGTGCCTACGAACACGCTGAAGTCGTTTCTTCAATTTCTGAAGAGTAGCACAATACACTTCAGAGTTGATCGTTTGACCATGGGGAAGGACATCGAACAGAATAACCCCTTCAGCGTCCCAGAAGACTGTAACCGTGACTTTACCGGCTGAGGGTATGGCTTTAAACTTTTTCTTGGTAGGGGAGTGGGTGTGGCGCCACTCCATTGATTGCCGTTTTGTTTCAGGTTCGAAGTGATGAACCCATGTCTCATCGCCTGTAACAATCTTTGACAAGAAATTGTCACCCTCAGCCACATGACGAGCAAGCAATTCCGCACAGATGGTTCTCCTTTGCTCTTTATGGTGTTCGGTTAGACAACGAGGGACCCAGCGGGAACAAACCTTTGAATATCCCAACTGGTGAACAATTGTGACAGCACTACCAACAGAGATGTCAAGTTGAGCACTGAGTTGTTTGATGGTGATCCGTCAATCATCTCGAACGAGTGTGTTCGCACGCTCCGCCATTGCAGGAGTCACAGCTGTGCACGGCCGGCCCGCACGCGGGAGATCAGACAGTCTTGCTTGACCTTGCGGCGATGATGACACACGCTTTGCCCAACGACTCACCGTGCTTTCGTCCACTGCCAGATCACCGTAGACATTCTGCAAGCGCCTATGAATATCTGAGATGCCCTGGTTTTCCGCCAAAAGAAACTCGATCACTGCCCGTTGTTTGCAACGCACATCCGTTACAGACGCCATTTTAACAGCTCCGTACAGCGCTGCCACCTGTCGGAAGTCAATGAAACTACACGAGACTAAGCGGGAATGTTTGAAAATATTCCACAAGAAATTTCCGGTTTTTTCAACCAAAATTGGCCGAGAAAAAAAATGTGTTGCATTACTTATTGAACTGCCCTCGTATTTCACGATGACAGAGAAGAAACTAAGTCACACAGTTTCGTGACAGCTAAAGACAAAGAAAAACACATGAGATTAGATTTGAACACGGGGCGCACAGCCTGGATGTGGTTTTCAGGCAGTGTTCCACATCCCGCAGGGCTGGTCGCCACGTTTCGCGACTCACAGACATTTGCAGACGTTCGCACTATTTCGTGGCTTACACTAGACGCAGACAGCCGGTGTACACTACTTACGTCCCGGCGGGTTCGGGGTGGCAACAGGAAGGGCACCCCGGCCATCCTCTGTCACGAACACTGCCAAAGCTGACCTCGCGTTGGAGTGGGACAAGGACCAAAGAAAGAACGGAAATTGAGTCTGGGCACCTAAGCCAAAATACGTGTCCCTCAATTTTCACTTCTTTCACCCTCCGAAGTTTGAACTGTGGCAGAGAGCCACTTGTAAGTTGACGCTCTGCAAAAACAAAGCCCATTCTTGTAAGTAAGGAGCCGGCCGCGGTGGCCGAGCGGTTCTAGGCGCTTCAGTCTGCGACTGGTACGCTCGCAGGTTCGAATCCTGCCTTTGGCATGGATGTTTGTGATGTTCTTAGGTTAGTTAGGTTTAAGTAGTTCTAAGTTCTAGGGGACTGATGACCTCGGGTGTTGAGTCCCGTAGCGCTCAGAGCCTTTTGAAGTATTTGCAAGTAAGGCAAAACCGACACGACTGGAGTGGACTACTACATCGCCGCAGGACTCGAGTGTCGGGGTCCTTCCGTCACCCTCAGCTCTGCTAGAGATGTGCTGGCTGGGAGCAGCGACTCGCACTGAGCAGAGCTAGCGCTAGGAAGGCCCAGCCAGCCACGTACACGGAGCACAGTACGGCCCGCACTCGATGGCGGCAGCCGCTGGCCCCGTCGCTGCAGTCCAAGGCTCCAGAGCCGCCGCCGCCTGCCATTGGCGGAGGCCGCAACAGGAAAACCGAGAGCCGAGCGGCCGCCCCGCGAGGACGGGTCACTACCCTCCGGCGCCCGCATCCTTCTCTCTCCACCACCTCCGCCTCTACGGAGGGAGGGAAAGCGACCAGCCGAGGGCATTCCAGAGCGATAGCGTCGCTGCACTCCGTGCCGAGAAGCTTCCAGAAAGGCGTCGACTCTCCTCGAGGTCGAGCTGTCAAGGGCGCCAGGAACGTCAACGACCGGAGGTCTTCTCGGTCTTACTATGTACACTATGTGATCAAAAGTATCCGGACACCTGGCTGAAAATAGAAGTTGGTGGCGACCTCCGTCGGTAATGCTGGAATTCAATATTGTGTTGGCTCACCCTTAGCCTTGATGACAGCTTCCACTTTCTCAGGCATACGTTCAATTAGGTGCTGGAAGGATTCTTGGGAAATGGCAGCCCATTCCTCACGAAATGCTGCACTGTGGAGAGGTATCGATGTCGGTCGGTGAGGCCTGGCACGAAGTCGGCGTTCCAAAACATCCCAAAGTTGTTCTGTAGGTTCAAATGGTTCAAATGGCTCTGAGCACTATGGGACTCAACTACTGAGGTGATAAGTCCCCTAGAACTTAGAACTACTTAAACCTAACTAACCTAAGGACATCACACACATCCATGCCCGAGGCAGGATTCGAACCTACGACCGTAGCGGTCGTGCGGTTCCAGACTGTAGTGCCTAGAACCGCTCGGCCACTCCGGCCGGCTGTTCTGTAGGATTCAGGTCAGGACTCTGTGCAGGCCAGTTGATTATAGGGATGTTATTGTCGTGACAACACTCCGCCACAGGCCGTGCATTATGAACAGGTGCTCGATCGTCCCCCTCAACAGTGGGAAGCAAGAAGGTGCTTAAAACATCAATGTAGGCCTGTGCTGTGATATTACCACGCAAAACAACAAGGGGTTTGCCCCCTCCATGAAAAACACGCCTACATCATAACGCCACTGCCTACAAATTTTACTGCTGGAACTACACACGCTGGCAGATGACCTTCACCGGGCGTTCGCCAGGCCTACACCCTGCCATCGGATTGTGTACCGTGATTCGTCACTCCCATAACCTTTTCCATTGTTCAATCGTCCAATGTTTACGCTCCTTACACCAAGCGAGGCGTCGTTTGGCATTTACGACGTGATGTGTGGCTTATGAGAAGCTGCTCAACCATGAAATCCAAGTTTTCTCAACTACCGCCTAACTGTGACAGTACATGCAGTGGATCCTAATTCAGTTTGGAATTCCTGTGTGATGGTCTGGATAGATGTCTGCCTATTACACATTACAACCCTCTTCAACTATCGGCGATGTCTGTCATTCAACAGATGACGTCGGCCTGTACGCTTTTGTGCTGTACGTATCCCTTCACGTTTCCACTTCACTATCACATCGCAAACAGTGGACCTAGAGATGTTTAGGAGTGTGGAAATCTCGCGTACAGACGTATGATAGAAGTGACACCCATCATCTGACCACGTTCGAAGCCCGCGAGTTCCACGGAGCGCCCCATTCTACTCTCTCACGATGTCTAATGTCTACTGAGGTTGCTGATGTGGAGTACCTGGCAGATGGTGGTAGCACAATGCACCGAGTATGAAACACGTATGTTTTGGAGGTGTCGGGATACTTTTGATCACATAATGTAAGGCTACGCCCACAAAGCGCTGTTGGCAACCGTGGTGGTCGCTTTTCTTTAATGCTTTTCTTTCGTTTCGACACTAAACTAGAAGATGATCGCAGATACCTGGACTTTTAGAAGAGAAAGTACACATTTTCACGGAATTATTCTGCACTCAGAACAGAAAAAAACAGATACAGGGGCATTCAATAAGCTGCACAAAACAATTTCATTCTGAAAGCAGATTGGTGCTATTCGGAATTCCAATAGAACAATTTACACCCAACTCTTGTGGCTGCAAAACGGTATTGTTCAACATATTCTCTTTTCAATGCAACGCCAATCTACTGTTCGGCGTCGGAGCCGAAACCTCTCTGCATCGGTAACCTCCGCATCACCCACATACTAATTTCCGCGGAATGCACCCTTGATTGCGCCATACAGATGGAAGTCGGAAGGTGTGAGATCCGGGCTGCAGGGTGGGGCAGGAAGGACGGTCCAGTCGAGTTTTGTGAGTTCCTCCCGGGGGCGCAGTCTTGTGTGAGGCCTTGCATTGTCATGGAGAAGGGGAATTGCGTTGGGATTTTTGTGGTGACGAACACGCTGAGGTTGTTTCTTCAGTTTCCTGAGGATACCACAATACACTTCAGAGTTGATCGTTGTACCATAAGGGAGAGAATAAAGCAGCAATTGAGAGATATAAACCATATAAATTAATAAGTGATGGTACTGATCCCCCATGATACGCAAAACGGGTCAGATCGTTGTTGCAGAAGCAACGAAAAAAGCATGCCAAATTTGAAAGAACGCAAAATCCCCAAGATTGGCAAAGTTGTACGGAAGTTCGAAATATGGCGCGTACTTCAATGCGAGATGTTTTTAATAATTTCCACAACGAAATTCTGTGTCGAAATTTGTCAGAAAACCCAAAGAGATTCTGGTGATACATAAAGCACACCAGTGGCAAGACGCAATCAATACCTGCACTGCGCGATAACAACGGCGAAGTCAATGATGACGCTTCCCACGCCCGGGTTCCCGGGTTCGATTCCCGGCGGGGTCAGGGATTTTCTCTGCCTCGTGATGGCTGGGTGTTGTGTGCTGTCCTTAGGTTAGTTAGGTTTAAGTAGTTCTAAGTTCTAGGGGACTGATGACCATAGATGTTAAGTCCCATACTGCTCAGAGCCATTTGAACCATTTGAACCATCACTGATGACAGTGCCACAAAAGCAGAGTTATTAAACACGGTTTTCCGAAACTCCTTCACCAAAGAAGACGAAGTAAATATTCCTGAATTCCAATCAGAAACAACTGCCAAGATGAGAAACATAGAAGTAGATATCCTCGGTGTAACAAAGCAGCTTAATTCACTTAATAAACGCAAGGCCTCCGGTCCAGATTGTATACCAGTCAGGTTCCTCTCAGAGTATGCTGATAAAATAGCTCCATATTTAGCAATTATATGCAACCACTCGCTCACAGAAAGTACGCACCTAAAGACTGGAAAATTGCTCAAGTCACACCAATACAAAAAAAGTGAAGTAGGAGTAATCCGCCTGAATTACAGGCCTATATAACTAACGTCGATTTGTAGTGGGGTTTTGGAACTTGTACTGTATTCCAACATTATTAAGTACCTCGAAGAAAACGATTTATTGACACATAGTCAGCACGGTTTCAGAAAATATCGTTCTTGTAAAACACAACTAGCGCCGGCCAGACTGTCCGTGCGGTTCTAGGCGCTACAGTCTGGAACCGAGCGTCCGAGCGTCCGCTACGGTCGCGGGTTCGAATCCTCCCTCGGGAATGGATGTGTGTGATGTCCTTAGGTTAGTTAGGTTTAAGTAGTTCTAAGTTCTAGGTGACTGATGATCTCAGAAGTTAAGTCGCATAGTGCTCAGAGCCATTTTTAGCCAAACACAACTAGCTCTTTATACTCATGAAGTAATAAGTGCTATCGACAGGGGATGTCAAATTCATTCCATATTTTTAGATTTCCAGAAGGCTTTCGACACCGTTCCTCACAAGCGTCTTCTAACCAAACTGCGTGCCTTCGGAGTATCGCCTCAGTGGTGCGACTGGATTCGTGATTTCCTGTCAGAAAGGTCGCAGTTCGTAGTAATAGACGGAAAGTCATCGAGTAGTAGTAATATCCAGCGTTCCCCAAGGAAGTGTTATAGGCCCTCTATTGTTCCTGATCTATATTAACGACGTAAGAGACAATCTGAGTAGCCGTCTTAGATTGTTTGCAGATGATGCTGTCATTTACCGTCTTGTAAAGTCATCGGATGAGCAAAACGACTTGCAAAATGATTTAGATAAGATATCTGTATGGAGTGAAAAGTGGCAATTGACCCTGAATAAGGAAAAGTGTGAAGTGATTCACATGAGTACTAAAAGAAATCAGCTAAATTTCGATTACGCGATAAGTCACACAAATCTGAAGGCTGTAAATTCAACTAAATACTTAGGGATTACAATTACAAGCAACTTAAATTGGAACGATCACATAGATAATATTGTGGGTAGAGCAAACCGAAGACTGCGATTCATTGGCAGAACACTTAGAAGGTGCAGCAGGTCTACCAAAGAGACTGCTTACACTACGCTTGTCCGCATCAGGTGGGACTGACGGATGACATCGAAAAAGTGCAAAGAAGGGCAGATAGTGCCACAGACATGATACGTGAATTGGAGTGGCAATCATTAAAACAAAGGCGTTTTTCGTTACGACGGGATCTTCTCATGAAATTTCAATCACCAGTTTTCTCCTCCGATTGCGAAAACATTCTGTTGGCAGCCACCTACATAGGCAGAAATGATCATCATGATAAAATAAGAGAAATCATGACTCGCAGAGAAAAATTTAAGGGCTCGTTGTTCCCGCGTGCCGTTCGAGAGTGGAACGCGAGAGAGACAGCTTGAAGGTGGTTCATTGAACCCTCTGCCAATAGCAGAGTAATCACGTAGATGAAGATGTAGACGTAGAACAATCCCTTGAGAGTCCCAGAAGACCGTCGCAATGACTTTACCGTTCGAGGGCGTGGCTTTGAACTTCTTCTCCAGAGTGTGACGCCACTCCACGAGTTACCAGTGATGAACACATGTTTCGTCGATTAGGACGATATTCAACAAATATTAATACTGTAAGCATTGTAACCCGCAAGCAACACCGCACCGATGATCCTTCATTGCCGGCCGGAGTGGCCGAGCGGTTCTAGGCGCTACAGTTGAAGCTTCCCCTTAGAACAATTACACATGACTGTGCTTAAACTGACACACAATATTTTTTAGCGCAACGCAATCTGACTTTCAAAAATCCCTACAAAAAAAATGGCCCTGACTAATATTAACCTATACCTTTCACAAATCACTTACCTCACAAAAATCTTCGTTACTCAAGCTACAGCAATACAGCGAGCGCCACTACTGCCAGCTAAATAAAAGATTCAAACTACGGAAGGCACTAACTACTGATAGGCATAGTTAGCAAATGAAAGATTTTAATAGAGAACAAACAATGTATTTACCTTAATATTCATAATTGACATCCAGTCTTACAAATTTCAAAAATCCGCCATCTCTCTCCCCGCATCCACCACTGCTGGCGGCTCACCTCCAACTGCGCAACGCTACGCGCTGTTCACATCCAGCTGCCCAACACTACAATGGCAGACAACAATGCTAACTAGCCACAGACTGCACACAGCACAGCCAGTGATTTTCATACAGAGAGCGCTACGTGGCGGCGGCGTTACCAATATAAGAACCTAAACAGCCTACTTACATAGCCCCCATGCTCCCCACAAAAAATTTTACAAATTGTTTTGGGCACTGGGCAATACATATTTGTTAAAATTTTTCATAATCGTAATAACAATAACAAATAAATCAAAGCACACACTTATTGATACAATGTTGGTCAAAATCTAAAATTTTCTCACAGTCCATAAAGACAGTCCAGATTGTTCATCACTGTGAAATTGCAGTGTTTTTCTCAAAGTCTGAGCAGTAAAAGAAAATGCACATGGAAGTAGTGGATTTCCATGCAGTCTTGAAGAAGTAGTGGATTTCCATGTAGTCTTGAAGAAGTAGTGTTGTCCTTTCCAACGGAAAGACAGTGCTGACTCTTGACATGCAGACAGGTAATGGGCCACAACAGAGCAAACCCACAGCAGAGTCAATAGAAGTTTTGAAGAATAGTGGTAGGTAGGTCATCACAGAGCAGACCCACTGTAGTCCTGGTAGAGAGTATGGTATTGGTGGGCCACCAGAGGTGCAGACCCACTGCAGTCCTTGTAGAAATAATGGTATTGGTGGGTCATCAAAGATGCAGACCCACTGAAGTCCTTGAAGAAATAATGGTATTGGTGGGTCATCAAAGATGCAGACCCACTGTAGTCCTTGTAGAGATGGCCAGCAGCCATCTGTTGTGACTGTGCCGGTGCACAATCACCATTGAAGAGTCTTGCGGACAATATTGCAAGTCCATAACCACCACTTGTGCACTCACAAAGTTTTTGGAATTGTCCTTAGAACCAGCAATGCTGTTATCCAGTCCCTTGCTGAATTATTAACACACGTGCTAACACTAACAGTTCCTACTTCTCACATATTGTCCATATACTATGACCAACAGAAATGTGTGCAGTGAAATGAATGCTTACAAGTTACTTAATTTGATGAACTGGTGTCAATTACATTTGAAATTTATGACATGAGAATACAATTACAAAGGTACAGAATACATCATTAAAACATAACAATACAGATAACATTTGTAGTAATACAGGCTTTACAAAAGAATAGAAATAACATATACATCTATGTTACAGGAATTATGACATGAGTACATACATAAAAGATCAGAATAACTTTCGAAACATCAACTTCACACATGAGCATTAAAACAAAAACAGAATAAATAATGTCTAAGCATATTTACAAGGTAAATAACATATTATTAATGCCAATTATATTTGAGGATAACAGTATTCCTCATCATAGAGAATGTAGCTTAGTATTAGAAGAAGAAAAAATTCTATGAAACTACACGGAGACAGGAAGAAAACAAATACACAAGGGGACACAAACACATAGTGGGATAACACAAAAGGAAAGGACAGGGTTTGTTTTCAGTGTAACATTTGGTACTGCAGTCCAACCCAAAACTTCATTCCATAGATCTTTCTTCTTATTTCAACCTTTGTTTCCACCAAAAAAATCCTATCCAAGCATGCTTTCTGTATTTTTCTCGTAAAACCTCTCAGTGCATTTCTTCAAATTCATCGCAACTCATTCTCTTATAGGCTACCCCCTCTTAAGCTAACTTAAATCTACTGAGCTCAGATGCTAAACTAAGGGACGAGGCAATGCAGCAGCACAAAACAATTAACACAAACATCAATGACAAAAAATTTAAATAGGCAAAGCAATTGCAATATTACAACTAATATAAGGCACTGTGCAGTAAACAAGAAAAATAAATCAGTAGTAAACTGGCTTAGCAGAGTAATACAAAGTCAAATTCAGTAACACTATGCCTGGCAAACAGCAGTAACTTATACCTAAACATGACATAGCTCAAGCAAAAAAAAAACATTACACTAAAGACAATAATGCAGACAAGGGAAATGTATATTCACATCTTAATGTCTATGTAATTAAAGTGGTGCACCACAACTTATTCTACGAAAAATATTACCAAGTAGTTGAAAAGAAAATTATGTATGCAAGTCCTGTGAAGGGAAATGTCTTTTTGTGCTCCTTCGTTTTTTTTTTAAAGTTGTTGTTTACTGGATCTGTAGGCATAAAACATCTATATTAGTACAGTCATAAAATTTTATTTTAAACAATGCTGCAGTGCAGCTAGAAACTAGATATTAAAGAAAATGAGCAAATAAATACATAAAGCAAGCCATACGGCATTTCTCTCAACTAGAAAGACAGTAGTCATAATCAGGTGTATAGACATAAAAATATTTCTCGTCATTTCATAAGCATTTCAGTAAGTATCACAAATTAAGAGCTCCACAGTGTTATCGTATGTTTTCAAGTTTGAGCGTGTCGTATTTGCGATGCTTTCTACAAAGGAATGTCAATAGCGAGGATAATGGCCTCCCTTTTTTTTTCTACCTGTGCCTCTGGAAAGGCACACCCTAATGGCTTTTTCTCCAGGCGTCTGACACAGCTGGGTGCCCACGACACATTACGTGCAGGTGGTCACTTAACTTTCTTACAGAAATATTTACGACAGCAGTTTCCGCTACAGTGACAGTCTCATATAAAAATATTTCACAGGTCAAGAATTTGCGTTACAAAGCTGTAGAAACAAAATCCCATTGATATAACAGTGTCCAAAAAATTTTCGTCGGCATTGTAATACATTCACGCATTTACATACATTTCATAACTCTTAAAGTACGATTCTTGGTTTCCAACATCCTTTTTCACAAGTCAGAGTCCTTAACCACTATTCATTACTCCTTTCCTTATTACACATATATATATATATTCGTCGACACTTCTTCAATATTTCATCATAACAGATACATAGCATAATCAAATAACTCATATAGCATCAGCTTATTAATCATAAACATACCTCAGCAGCATAATACACATCGTCATCGTAATAATAACATCATAACACCTCAGTCAACTCTCAAAAACGTTGTAGCTTTCTGCAATAATGTCAAAACCTAAATAAAAAACCTCTGCTCATTTCAACAGTGTCATCTACCTCCAACATACTTTAAAAATCATGATCTCATACCAAATACATCATTCAAAGCTCTCATAATATCACAATGGATCCGAAAAAATATGAACAGTTCACAAAGTACAGACAAAATACAATTTCGTAAGTGTGAAGTTATCCAACGGTGTAATTACGTAAACATGTGTCACTGATGTAGTAAAAAAAATGTTTGTTTCTCTGTTAAATAATCAGGTGGCTGTGTAATTCTGTGTTGGAGAAATATGGTACCAATGTGTAAAGTTGTATAAGCAAATACCATATTAGCTAGGGCTCCTTGTGCTTACCAAACACATGGTACACAAAGTAAGAGTGTACCCCCCTGAGGATTATTGTAATTATACCCTCAGGTATTACAGATTACAGCAATGGAATGAAATGTATCACGGAAAACTTTCTTTGTAATTCAAAAATCTTTTTAAAATAAATGTTTTAAGTACAAAATTAATCACTCAAATACGTGCCCTGTAGCGCTAAATGTGCGTCTTGCTGTAAGATAATCTCTGTGCAAGTGTCGTAGTCATTTTCCTCCGAAAGCTAAGTTCTGCAGAAGTCAATGTACTTACCTCATGATAAACAAAAGTGAAATGCTTTGCGTATAGATATCTTAGTTATTACGCTTATTGTTGTGATGAAGAAAGTACTGTGCTGTAACGTATTGTTGTGCTACGAAAGAGGCTGTCTCATTGTAGCTATACCACAAAAGTTGCTACTAAAACATGTTTTACTTTCCAGAATAATACAGAAAAACTGTGCAGATATGAAACAGAAACATCGCAAAAGCAACATTGTAAATTGTCACTATTTAGTAACGTCGTGGTATAATCATGTAGCTGTCACATAAACTAACCACTGTGTCGTCTGTTCACTATAACAATGCATTCGTAATTTCTGTTTAAAAATGTTCCCTAGGTTCTAGACTGGATATTTAACTTCAAACATTGTTGCATGTTAACAGTTTCTTAAGTCTGACAATGCATACTAGAAATGTGAAGTGAAAAGTTTTATACCAAAGACTAAGTTAAAAAGCAGATTATCTCTCAATAAATGGTTTTACATGTGAAATGTGGCTTAACCCTTTCCTCTTCTCAGTACGCAGAGTTTCAGCTTTAATGCAATTATCATGCGGTATTCGTCCGTAAAGAATAATGGAATTTTGCTCAAGGTTAGCGTCAATGTTATTTTTCCCTGATCCAGCGGGCGCAAGTGGCTGCCTGCGGTGCGAGTCATTGTCTGTTTCTTTGTTGGCGCGCGTCGTTATTGGGATTAGGAGACCTAACTTCTACAAATTCGCCTTGCCGAGAGGGCCCAGCTCTGTTAGAATACCGCCAGTTCTGATGAAATTCACGTCTGTCGTTATGATTATATCGTCTGTCGTCATGTCGGTAGGTCCTGTAGTTTCTTTCTTGTCGGTTAAGTGGTGGAGAATTTCTCCCTGAATTATCACTGCACGGTGGACCATTGCGTCTGAAGTTATTCTGTCTCCCGTGATAATAATAGTTCTGGTTGCCAAATT
Source organism: Schistocerca cancellata (assembly GCF_023864275.1). NCBI lineage: Eukaryota > Metazoa > Arthropoda > Insecta > Orthoptera > Acrididae > Schistocerca > Schistocerca cancellata. The sequence goes on along the minus strand of NC_064632.1, from coordinate 586,054,155 downwards.
GTCAGTTTCTATGATTGTCTCTGTCATATTCATTACTACGTAAATGCGATCTTTCTCTGTAACTATTACTCTGCCAGTGGTTGTCATACGGGTAGTGTCTGTTTTGGTCACGATTTGCGTTGTAAGAATAGACTTGTCGTGTCCAGTTATTGTTTCTGTCATCACGGAATTGTGACGGATGTGACCTGTAGTGACTGTTTTCCTGTTTTCGCATCCCGCGACTGTCTGTGTCAATTTCTAATTGTTGTAAGAGTCCCTGAAAAGCTTCAATGTCGTCTTTGCAACGTCCTGCCAAAATAATATTTCTTAAATGTTCAGGCAATTTCAGTAAGCAAATGCGGATGAGTTCTGAAGGGCTGTATGGATTTGACAAGTACTGATTCTTGTGCAACATGTCTTCAAAATATTTCACAAGACTGGAAAATTCAGATTGTTCGAAATGTTTCATCATTATGATGCTATGTTTTACTCGGTCTTGTGTGGCTTGAGACCAATATGCTGAGAGGAAGGCATGGAAAAACTCTCCTTCACTGTGGCAATCGTGAATGACCGATCGCATTCTTGCAGCTGGTTCATTCTCCAAGCTCTAACCTGTGCTCCAATGACCAGTTGGGAGGAAAACAATGAGAAAATTGATGGAGCCATGCTTGTGGATGAATGTCGTTGCCAGAATTCTTAAATGTTTTGAATTTACGTGTAGTAATGAACAGCTTATAGTCGAAATCATCGTGTCGGCGAGTCGCACATCGCTCATTGTTACTTCGTTTCGGCGGTTCCATCTCAAAATCCAATGCGCCTTGCCAATTTCTTTCATAATTTCCGAAGTTTCCTGTGTTATTATTTTGTGGTTGTTCCGTATTTCTATGTCCCTCTTCCCGTACTGGAACGCGAGTGTCCTCTGAAATATGTAATTCTTGTATTACCTGTGTCAACTGATCTTGTAGTTCCCGGATTTCTCTTTTGTACTGTGTATTGATTTGATTTTGATTTTGTTTGAATTTTCTATTTTGTTCATACTCTTCTGTGTCAGTGAAGGCTACGGGTCTTGTGTCATTCAGATCATCATCTACCTTTGTAGATAAGTTAGTGACCTGATCCGAAAGTTCGGCTACTTTCTCCGATAGTGAACACATTTCCTCAGTGTGTTTTTCTGAACCAAGTTTCAGAGTGTCCATTTGTGTTGAAATCGAATCTACTGTGTCCTTTAAGTTTTCCTGAGTTTTTGCAAGTTGCGTAACCGAATCGGTAGATGCAACTGAGTCAATTTTAGCCCACAAGGTCTCATGATTTTCATGAACAATGGTTTGCAGTTCTTTTATGGCTGCTTCGTGATTCTGTAATGCATTTTCATGCCGCGAAAAAATAGGTTGAAAATGCTCACAAATTTGTGTTTCTACGTCATTACAGACTTTTTGACATTTCGATTCAATGTTATGTAACTCAGTGGTTAAATCTTCACGTGTTTGTTCAAGCGTGGTGTCTAACTTCCGAAGATTTTGTTCCATTGTGTCTAACTTTTGAAGCTTTTGCTGTGTTTGTCTCTGATTTTGTTCCATTAATTGCAATAATAATGTATTAGTGTCTGGAATCTGTTTCTCTTTGCTTCTTGGCAGTGCGTTTTCACCGGCAGCATTCACATTTTGACAAGCAGAAAATGTGTCTTGACTTATTTGAGAAAACGGTGAGGACGCAAAACCTGAATCTACAGTATTTGCAAGACTGTGTCCTGTCATTTCGGATTCCTGAGGCGAGCTGTTGCCGACCGATCGATCGATAATGCTTCCCTGTTCACTACCTGTTTGACTGTCTACACCATTATTTGCCGCCCGCTCCATTTCCCTATGCACAATTACCAAATTACTACTTGGAACGTCTGTTAATTCACTACACAGTGGTGCTGATAAGCTACGCTCGTCGTCACTATTATTTCTCAGTTTACTTTGGACCCTAGTGTTACGTTTTTCACACGTCGTTATTGTCACAATATTTCACATGACAACACAGAAAAGCACAATTTGAAGAGCAAAATAAGAAAACACATTAACATAGCACTGAAAATGATATCTAATTAATTGCAAGCGCAGCTGCGAAATACTTGGTGGAAATTTACATACGTGCCACACCTGTTTTACTGTACAACAATGAAAGACTGCAACTACAAAGGATATTCTCTCTACAATTACGCGCTAGCAATAAACAAAATCTACACTAATTACACAAACTACAAGAAAAAATCATAGATCCCAGTGAGGTATCCTCGGCTAAGGGTCGACATATGAAACGTCCCCTTAGAACAATTATACGAGTACATGACTGTGCTTAAACTGACACACAATATTTTTTAGCGCAACGCAATCTGACTTTCAAAAATCCCTACAAAAAAAAATGGCCCTGACTAACACTAACCTATACCTTTCACGAATCACTTACCTCACAAAAATCTTCGTTACGCCACTACTGCCAGCTAAATAAAAGATTCAAACTACGGAAGGCACTAACTACTAATAGGCATAGTTAGCAAATGAAAGATTTTAATAGAGAACAAACAATGTATTTACCTTAATATTCATAATTGACATCCAGTCTTACAAATTTCAAAACTCCGCCATCTCTCTCCCCACATCCACCACTGCTGGCGGCTCACCTCCAACTGCGCAACGCTACGCGCTGTTCACATCCAGCTGCCCAACACTACAATGGCAGACAACAATGCTAACTAGCCACAGACTGCACACAGCACAGCCAGTGATTTTCATACAGAGAGCGCTACGTGGCGGCGGCGTTACCAATATAAGAACCTAAACAGCCTACTTACACAGTCAGTAACCGCGCGACCGCTATGGTCGGAGGCTCGAATCCTGCCTCGGGCATGGATGTGTGTGATGTCCTTAGGTTAGTTAGGTTTAAGTAGTTCTAAGTTCTAGGGGACTGATGACCTCAGAAGTTAAGTCCCGTAGTGCTCAGAGCCATTTGAACCATTTGAACCATTTGATCCTTCGTTGGTCTTTACGGTCTTGTGCTAAACGGCGAGGAGAGCAGCGGGTACACACCTTTGAGTACCACAACTGGTGGACCAGCGTGTCGGCACTGCAGCGTGCAGCGTGCAGTTGAGCAGCGAGGTGTTCTGACTGTGATCCGTTGACCGCCTCGAATGAGAGCGACCGTACGCCCCAGTGTTGCAGGAGTCGCAGTTGCGGCGTGGGGTCGGACAGGTTTGCGTGACGTCATTGCGACGATGACAGACGTCGCGCCCCACGACTCGCCGTGCATTTGTTCACTGCCAGGTCTCCCTAGACACTCTGCAGGCGCCTCTCAATATCTACGACGCCCTAATTTTTCGCCAAAGCAAACTCAATGACGGCTCTCTGCCTGCAATGCACCTCCATAGAGGCGGCATTTTGAAGTCCAGGTACAGCGCCACCACCTATCGGTGAAAGGTCTCTGTTGGATTCCTTTCGTGTTAATTTCTTAAATCTGTTGTCATTTACGGCGTAAATTCCTCTTCTAAATTAACTGTGGCGTTTCTGACTATCTGGGAGGAGACTGAGTAGTGGAACGTGTTACTTTTACACATAAACAAGAACGATCTGTCACACTACTACACTTTAAAACACAGTTTATATGTAATTCATGCCACACAGTCTCATACGGAACCTACATCCGCTTTCTTTTATATACTGTATATGATAAGATACTGTCATCCCCCTTCCCTTCTGTGTGAGAGGATGAATGAGCAAATGTATTTCTAGTTGCATGCTTGAGGGTAGCAGACAAGCCTGTCTGCTAGAGAACAGTAGGACCAACGTCGAAACAGGTAGCTACGCTTTCTAAAAGCAAAGAGGTTTCTATCCTTAGTATTGTCCTGTCCGTCTCTTGTCATGTTGGTATAGGAAGCTGCCCCTCTGGCCACTTCCGTTTGTATTTGTGAGCCACCCTCAAGGAGGGACCAGTACAGTCTGTCCGTGACGAGCGTTTGAAGTGGTAAGATCTCCGGCTAAGCGCGTGTCTACTAAGTCCGTAGGACAATGGATTTCTTAAGTTCAGCCTAACTGAAAATTTAATCACCTCTATTTCAGGTTTAGCTCTAAAATATCTAATGTTATCTTAAATTGCAACGCAGTGTAATTCGCGTGTGAAGTTCAGATTATTTTCCGGTAGTTGCTTCGTCACTACTTTGTGAGTAAAGTGGAACCACTTGTTGATCAGTAACTCCAACTAAGATCATCAATCTTATATGCGAATGTGCGTGAGATTTTAACGTCTCGTCTTGACAATATTTTGCAATATAGCAACTTTTCTTTATGTTCAACCCACGTGGGGTGTACTTTGTGAGACCAGTACCACGTGCTTATACAATTGTTTGACCCATCAGGTTAATAGTAAGACGTTAGTAACCAGTTCGAGGTTTTCCTATTGTAAATTGCTTTTCGATCTAATTTATTTTAATTATCAAAATTATTGTCGAGTTACACTCTTTGTGTAAACCAAGTTGACCACGTGAAGCATGTGGTGTAATCATCAAAGTAGCCCTCAGCTATTCTTTTCGGGAAGATTTCACAGATAGTATGAATTTAGTATACCAGTGTGTGGTAATTACATGACGGACAGGATTGTGCTACGAACATAACTTCTTTGGGTGAAAATTGAATCGGTTGGTTGTGGTTAATTTCTTCTTGCATATGTTTCAACGTTCTTCCTGTGTTATTTTATGAATGCAGTGTTGTATGCAGTCTCCCAATCTTGGCTCCATATTTGATGTGTTCCGTAAGATTACAAACTCACATTTTCACAGTCCTAAATAAGGCACCAGCTTAGTTATGACTCACGTTTAATATGCTGAAATTTCAATGATCAATGTTAAAATAAATTTCCAAATATAAACTGATTTATTTCTTTTTATTTAAATTCTCTTTCTTAAATATATATATATATATCCGGTTGTCGTATATTAATGTTAGTCTGGTTGGGAATTTGGTAAGCTAGACAGGATACCTGGTGAAACAGTTGCGCAGTAATGCAAGGTTAACTTCCTCAGATAGCTCACAGCTTTTAAACCGCTTTTATTGTCTATCAGTTCAGCTTACATAGCAAATTAAAGCAACAACGTTACATCGGGACTCTATGAAACTATAAGAACTGAAGCGGCAGCATTCCACAATGTCCCACATTTCTCAACCGAAACTGATCCAGAACAAAAATCTTGAATGCCACTCGTACTTTCATCTCTTGGTATATTGGTACTCCTGTCTAATAACCTCGGTGTCGCTGGGATGTTAAACGCTGATCTTTCTTCTTTATATTACTAATCAAAGAACAAGAGCGTCCCGCAACTATCATAAACCGACCGATGTCATTTCGCTTTCTTACCACTTACAGACACTGCCAGAACAGCTCCTAGGGTAACAGAGTTGCGATCTGCCCTTACCCACCTTCTCAGGTTCAGTCACGTGATTTTCATCAAGGGCTCCATCCTTAGAGTCTGCGAAAATTGCTGAAACAACCTTGACGCTCTGTCGTGTAGTAAATAGTACCTTATTGTCAATATTGTGTAGTGAGAAATTCTACATTTAACCTCTCACCTAGAATATGGATCCTACGGCCAACATTGGCTAGTTATAAATCCTACATACAATCTGCAATGTCAGTGTCTCGTATTATCATTTAATTTCTTCGTCGTACATAGCAAGATCTTGATGCGTTTCGATTTGCCAACTAATTTCAAGATATACGCTAAAAGGTTCATGTGGATATATGTGAATGCATTGTTTTGGCAATTATTTAATACCACGTCTCCGCCGCACAATTCTTTTTTACTTTAATTAAATACATATAACTCCATTGTCAGATCATAAAAAACAAAAAAAGAATAAATCTCCCAGAAATGGACTCACAGTATCCCCTTACATCATTATATGACTGTACAAACTAAATTACGATGGATACTGGATATCCAAATCTGAGAGAATCTTTTTTATTCTGTATGATCTGCAGGGTGGCTTATCGAAACGTTCATGTATGAATTTTAATTAAATTTAAATAAAAAAATACGTTCAATCAGGATAAATATTTATTAATTACCACTTAATTTATTACCTCAGTTTCACAGTACACCAAAAGATGTCGAGAATGTTTTTGAAACTTAAACATTAGTAAGTGGGCTTACAATCTGATATCTAACAAGAAGTGACTAACAAAGGACTTTATCTTGTGCAATTATTACAGTGTTTCACATAACTCACAATATTCTCAATTAAAATAAAACAATTTGGTTGTTCTTTTACTAAACACCACGGAAAATGTTGCACAGATTACCGCAATACACAAATACGTTGAGGTGGCAGAATTTATGGGATAGCAATATCCACTTATAGAGATGGCGCTGGTATCGCTTACACCAGGTATAAAATGGCAGTAATTTGGTGGAGCTGTCATTTGTTCAAATGGTTCAAATGGCTCTGAGCACTATGGGACTTAACGTCTATGGTCATCAGTCCCCTAGATCTTAGAACTACTTAAACCTAACTAACCTAAGGACATCACACAACACCCAGTCATCACGAGGCGGAGGAAATCCCTGACCTCGCCGGGAATCGAACCCGGGAACCCGGACGCGGGAAGCGAGAACGCTACCGCACGACCACGAGCTGCGGACCTGTCGTTTGTACTCGGGTGATACATGTAAGGATGTTTGCGACGTGATTACGGCCGCAAGACGGGACTTGACAGACTTTGGACGCAGATTGGTAGATGGAGCTAGACGCATGGGGCTGTCTGTTTCGGAAATCGAGATCCGCGTCGAGAGTGTGTCGAGAGTACCAAATTTCAGGCGTTACCTCTCACCGCAGACAACGACCAAGAGCAGCGACGTTTACGTAGAGTTGTCAGTGCTAACAGACAAGCAAAACTGCGTGAAATAACCGCAGAAATCAGTGTAGCACGCACGACTAACTTATCACGAACGGCAGTGCAGCGAAATTCGGCGTTAATGTGCTATGGCAGCAGACGGCCGACGCGAGTGCCTTTGCTGACAACACCACATCGGCTGCACAGCCTCCACTGGGGTCGCGTGCGTACCGGGTAGACCTTAGACGACAGGAGAAACGTGACTGCAGTTTGTACAGGGTGTTTCAAAAATGACCGGTATATTTGAAACGGCAATAAAAACTAAACGAGCAGCGATAGAAATACTCCGTTTGTTGCAATAAGCTTGGGACAACAGTACATTTTCAGGCGGACAAACTTTCGAAATTACAGTAGTTACAATTTTCAACAACAGATGGCGCTGCAAGTGATGTGAACGATATAGAAGACAACGCAGTCTGTGGGTGCGCCATTCTGTACGTCGTCTTTCTGCTGTAAGCGTGTGCTGTTCACAACGTGCAAGTGTGCTGTGGACAACATGGTCTATTCCTTAGAACAGAGGATTTTTCTGGTGTTGGAATTCCACCGCCTAGAACACAGTGTTGTTGCAACAAGACGAAGTTTTCAACGGAGGTTTAATGTAACCAAAGGACCGAAAAGCGATACAATAAAGGACCTGTTTGAAAAATTTCAACGGACTGGGAACGTGACGGATGAACGTGCTGGAAGGGTAGGGCGACCGCGTACGGCAACCACAGAGGGCAACGCGCAGCTAGTGCAGCAGGTGATCCGACAGCGGCCTCGGGTTTCCGTTCGCCGTGTTGCAGCTGCGGTCCAAATGACGCCAACGTCCACGTATCGTCTCATGCGCCAGAGTTTACACCTCTATCCATACAAAACTCAAACGCGGCAACCCCTCAGCGCCGCTACCATTGCTGCACGAGAGACATTCGCTAACGATATAGTGCACAGGGTTGATGACGGCGACATGCATGTGGGCAGCATTTGGTTTACTGACGAAGCTTATTTTTACCTGGACGGCTTCGTCAATAAACAGAACTGGCGCATATGGGGAACCGAAAAGCCCCATGTTGCAGTCCCATCGTCCCTGCATCCTCAAAAAGTACTGGTCTGGGCCGCCATTTCTTCCAAAGGAATCATTGGCCCATTTTTCAGATCCGAAACGATTACTGCATCACGCTATCTGGACATTCTTCGTGAATTTGTGGCGGTACAAACTGCCTTAGACGACACTGCGAACACCTCGTGGTTTATGCAAGATGGTGCCCGGCCACATCGCACGGCCGACGTCTTTAATTTCCTGAATGAATATTTCGATGATCGTGTGATTGCTTTGGGCTATCCGAAACATACAGGAGGCGGCGTGGATTGGCCTCCCTATTCGCCAGACATGAACCCCTGTGACTTCTTTCTGTGGGGACACGTGAAAGACCAGGTGTACCGCCAGAATCCAGAAACAATTGAACAGCTGAAGCAGTACATCTCATCTGCATGTGAAGCCATTCCGCCAGACACGTTGTCAAAGGTTTCCGGTAATTTCATTCAGAGACTACGCCATATTATTGCTACGCATGGTGGATATGTGGAAAATATCGTACTATAGAGGTTCCCAGACCGCAGTGCCATCTGTTGTTGACAATTGTAACTACTGTAATTTCGAATGTTTGTCTGCCTGAAAATGTACTGTTGTCCCAAGCATATTGCAACAAACGGTGTACTTCTATCGGTGCTCGTTTACTTAGTATTGCCGTTTCAAGTATACCGGTAATTTTTGAAACACCCTGTAAGAGCTGACGGTAGGGTTGGAGTGTGGTGCAGACCCCACGAAACCATGGACCCACATCTTCATGCGACATAGTCAAGAGTTCAGTTCGTGCAAAAAATCCCGCATCGGCAATACTTTTACAGTCGTGGAAAGCTATAAAGGGAGCATGGCTCAGTATTTCTGCAGGTGACTTCCAACTACTTGTTTAGAGCATGCCGCCTCAGGTTGATGAACTACGCCAGGCAAACGAGATCCGACACGATATTACGAGGTATCCCATGACTTTTGTCACCTTATTGTACGTCTGAAGCCGGCCGATGTGGCCGACCAGTTCTAGGCGCTTCAGTCCGGAACCACGCTGCTGCTACGATCGCAGGTTCGAATCCTGCCTCGGGCATGGAGGTGTGGGATGTCCTTAGGTTAGTTAGGTTTAAGTAGTTCTAAGTTTAGGGGATTGACGACCTCAGATGTTAAGTCCCATAGTGCTTAGAGCCATTTTAACCTTCTTTTTTTTTGTACATTTGAATAGCCATCATCTAACTTCTGATGTTGGCACGGAAAAAGACGTATTGCGAACCTTAATCCCTACTTAGCGCATCTACGGTGACAAATAGATTTTTTATACTGGGAAATTGGCGTAGTTGTATTGAGAATTTTATAACGTGGACTGTGAAGCGAATAATGATAGAGAAACGACAATAAAACTTAACTATATAACTTATACACTGAAGCGCCAAAGAAACTGGTACAGGCACGTGAATTCAAATACAGAGGTATGTAAACAGGCAGACCAACATAAGACAAGAAGTGCCTAGCGCAGTTGTATGGAAGTTATAATGTTTGTTTTAGCTGTGTTACTTTTGTTGTATCTGTAACTTCACTAACACCTATCACTTTGAGAGCACGTGGGTTGGTTCCGATGGAACATGTTTCTCTCGAACCCTGCTCCGACTGTTCTTCTGTTGGGCGACTTTTGAGCTGCCATAGACAAGATTAAATTTCCCAATGGCACCCACGTTATGCCAAGACCACGGTAGACAAGAGAAGTCGCTATTAGACGTGCGAAAGGGGATGTTAGGGTTCAGAGGGCCGGCCGGCGTGTAATCACTCTTCACTGTACGTCGGGAAACAGTACATGGTCTTCGAATAATAAAAAAAAAATGGTTCAAATGGCTCTGAGCACTATGCGACTTAACTTCTGAGGTCATCAGTCGCCTAGAACTTAGAACTAATTAAACGTAACTAACCTAGGGATATCACACACATCCATGCCCGAGGCAGGATTCGAACCTGCGACCGTAGCGGTCGCTCGGCTCCAGACTGTAGCGCCTAGAACCGCACGGCCACTCCGGCCGGCTCTTCGAATCATAGTTACAGTGACTCGAAAGTGAAATATTTTGAACGGTCGCCTACTTACCTCTTATCGGAAGTGACTTGTAGAAATTCTGCATATAGGGAAATTTGGTTTTGTACCACTTCTATCAAAAAATGTTTTCAGCCTCTTGAAAAGTTTTGGAGTGTTCTATGAGGGCCTTAATCGTTTTTCCACTCTAAATATGAGTCAAACTCAAACATCATCATGATAATCATAGCTATTATGAACATACGGCACATCTTGAAGGTTACTTTCTACTACAAAAAATGCTTGTGACGTTGATTGAACAGAGCCGGCTAAGATGGACTCATACGTAAACAAAAATCATATTTGGCGTTTGCAAGGTGACGGGGATGCTGTGTACTCCATAGTAAGCGCTTCCTGTGCCTGGAGGAAGAGTGGAAGTAAAGTCGCCAGACTACTCATGTGTTTCTGTTTGTCGCTTGTCCAGCTTATGTGTGATAGGCACTCGAACACGCATAGTTTCTAAAAAAACAGCTTCTTCATCCGAAAAGTAATATTATTATTGCACTGTATTACCTGCTCCGGTTGTAAAGATCAAAACAGATTGTTTATTAGCTTTTTCTGCAGTTCGCTAAACAAAGAGATCCTCTGTTCTTCTTACGTTTGTGGGGTGCTACTCGCATATGTATTTTTTTTCTACTGAGTTGTTTCTGTCAACTTCTAAATTCTGTTAAGTATAGCGCCAACCATAGAGGAAGGCAAGTAGTTCGCTACTGAAGGCTTCTGTCATGTGACGTGATATTGCAAAAACTGTTGTGTCATTGTTTATTACGTATCAGTTTTAAAATGTGTGTGTGTGTGTGTCTGTGCTGCCATGATGTGGGGTATGTAAATGCAGAAGATAGTTAATGCTTTTATTTTGTTCGTGATCTGCTGTGGATACTCTTGCCAAATTCTTGAAGAAAATTAGGATGTATGTTAAGTCTTTGGTGTTCCCCTTTATTAACAGCAATGTATGATAGACGTAGACGGTCAGTCTTGTTTGTAAAGTTATTCGGACGTTGCACCTGTTGGATGACACCGTAAAATATCTCACTGGCAATGCACGGTTCCTGCGCACGCCTCGTAGTGAACGGCGGAGCTTGAGTTCGTTTGTAACGAAAGCTAGAGTGAACGCTTTATTAATCAGAGTATAAAAACGGCGTGACCAATCTCTGATGCCCATACGCTACCCACCGGCCGCCGTATATTTCGACGACAGTAGTGGTTTCTCAGTGGTTGCGGTATATAGCTGCATGTGGTTTGCCTCCAACTCTCCCACCCTTTTTCCAACCTTCCGACGTTGGAACCAGTACTTCTCATTCGAGTAACTCTTCATTTGCCCTAAAAAGGCTCAGAGCGCCAGTCCTCCAACCAAGGAAAAATCCCTGGAATAACAGGAACCGAAGCCGGTTTCTTCATATGGCAGTAAGACTGTCTTCCTCTACAGTTTTTACCCGTATTACTTCCTCTACAGCAGTGCAAGGTATTCCCTGATGTCTTAATACATTTCCTATCATTCTGCCCCATCTTCAGGCCAGTGTTTCCCGTATGTTCCTTTCTTCACCTATTACGAGGAGAAACTCCTCATTCCGTATCTCGTACGTCCACTTGATTCTCAGCTTTCATCTCTTGCGCCACATCTCAAACGGCTCCACTCTCTTCTGCTCCTGTTTCCTTACATTCCATGATTCACTACCATACAAGGCTGTGATCCAAACGTATACATACAAACGTCTCACAGTTTCTTCCTCAAATTAAGGCTTATGGTATTAGAAGACTTCTTTTGGCCAGGGATTCCCTCTTCGCAAGTGTTATTAGACTGTTCATTTAATTCAACAGACCTTGTAAGTCTTATTCACCTTCACTGAGGACAGCAATGTTATAAGCGAATCATTGATATCCTTTCAATCTACATTTTAATTCCACTCTTGAACCTCTGTTTTATTTCCATCATTGATTCTTCGATGAACAGACTGAACACAGTGGGCGTAACACTGTATTCCTATCTCATCTATGTTTTAATCCGAACATTTCACTTCTGGTCTTCCAATCTTAATGTTCTTTCTTGTTTTTTTTTTTACATGTTGTGTATTCCTCGTCCTATAGCTTGCTCTTATTTTTCTCAAAATTTCGAACATCTTGCTCTATTTCACATTGTCGAACGCTTTTTCCAGGTCGACAAATCCATTGAACTCATATTCATTTCACTTCAGTCTTGCTTCCAGAATCAAGGGCTACGTCAAGGACCGCCTTTCTGGTGCCCGTACCTTTCCTAAAATCAGACTGAGCGTCATAATACAGTTCTCAAAATTTCTTCAGGTCAATAACTTGGATGCATGACTTGTTAAGGTGACTGTGGAATAGTTCTCGCATTTTTCAGTTCTTGGTGTCTTCGGAATTGTACCATATCAACAGACAACTACTCCCCCTTATAGAGGCATTTAATGTTGCCTTCTCACCTAACTGCTCTATATTGTGTTTTTAATTTCATTGGAGGTTGTTTTGACTTTCCTAAAGGCCGGAACAGTCTTTCCGACAATCATGTCTTTTTCTGTTTTGTGACATTTTTCCTGTAGCGATTTCGTGTTGGCTTCTCTACACTTGCCATTTATTTTATTCCTGAGTGATTTATAATTCTGTGTTACTGACTTTAGCCGGCTGTTGAGGCCGAGCGGTTCTAGGCGCTTCAGTCCGGAATCCCGCTGATGGTACGGTTGCAGGTTCGAATCCTGCCTCGGGCATGGATGTGTGTGATGTCCTTAGGTTAGTTAGGTTTAAGTAGTTCTAAGTCTAGGGGACTGATGACCTCAGATGTTAAGTCCCATAGTACTCAGCGCAATTTGAACCATTTTTTTGTTACTGTCTTTCCCTGAATATTTTTGTTCTTACTTCTTTCGCCGATCAGTTGTACTCTTTCACCCGCTACGCATGGTTTCTTCGCAATTACGTTCCTAGTGGCTATGTTTGTCTTTCCAACATCTCTGATTGCTCTTTTTAAAGATGTCCACCATCCATCAACTGAACTGCCTGCTGTGATATTCCTTACCGTTGTATCCATATCTTAAGCGAACTTCAAACGCGTCTCAGCATTCTGCAGTACTTCAGTATCCCACATCGCTCTTCACTGATTCTTCCGTATGATTCTCTTAAAATATGCGATGTTGCGAGCGCTAAGCTTGCTTGCTAGACAACCGATAGAGATTTGGCTTACTCGTGGTCAAGACACAAAGAATAAAGTTCTGTCCTCATACGCAGCAGCCGGGCGCCACACGACACGGAACAAAACGGAGAGTGGAATTACAATGAATCGAATACCCCTAGCTGCGTACAGGCGTTGATATAAGTCAACGGGGACAGTTGAAAATGTGTGCCCCAACCGGGACTCGAACCCGTGATCTCCTGCTTACAGGGCAGACGCTCTATCCATCTTTCTTTCTTTTTCTTTTTATGTATTTATTTATTTTTTTGTTCGTTATTGATCGTTGTGTTTGGTCGTTGCGGACGTTGCAAGACGTCCTGTTCAAGTTCGGTGGTTGATCCTTCCACTCAGTTTTTTTATTACAGAGGCCAACCGGCTCTCTGACCGACCACGCTGAGCTAATGTGCCGGCGGGAACAAAACAGATCCATCTGAGCCACCGAGGACACAGAGAACAGTGCGACTGCAGGAACTGGCCGTGTTTCACGCATCTCACTGTTTATGAAGTCATATCTTCTTAACCTGTGTGGTACCATGATATGATTTTGTAAGTGAATTTAGCGGCGTATGTTTGTCGATAGTGTTTGCGAAATTTATTGGGAACTGAGTTAGCAATACAGAAGTAATTCAAACATCTTGCATGGTGCGGCAGTTTTCCACACATCTCACTGTTTGTATCTCATATCTTCGCAACTATGATAGGTAGGTGGCTCTTACCTCAACAGAGATTTTTACCTGACAGTGAGGGATGTGTGTACCAAGTTTGGTTGAAACTGGTCCAGTAGTTTTGGAGGAGATGTGGAACATACACACGTGCGAGTGCATACATTTTTATAATGTGTATTATAAACTAACAGCCGAATTCAAAGAAGTCAAGAGCTTCTTAAGAGCGTAGTTTTCCTTCTCAGAAACAAACAAAAATACTACTTACAGATGCATTAATGTTTCATGATGTGTTTAAATTTAAGTGACGTTGGTGAATTCAGCTGTGAGCTAAGTCAAGATGGCCGCTTAACTCAGGGGCAGAGGTGTAATTTGTGTGGCCACTGCGGGGTTAGAGGAGATGAGATGGGGAATGTTTTACACTTTATCTTGCAGTACTGAAAACTCACTCGCGCCACTTATGTGCTACTACGGTATAATTTCAGTCAGAAGTAACATGGATTCGTGAACGTGCGTAACAGAGACAGTCATCTTCAAATGTGGTACGTGGGCGTATGGGAAAGCAATGCCTCCGAAATTTTTATGTGAAAACTCTCAAAGCTTTTTAAATAAAACAAACGTTAAAAACATACTACATCTTTATTCTTCATGTATACATACTTATTTCTTAACATAGTGACCCTGGCGACGAACACATTTCTGCCAACGAGAGTCCTGTTTGTTGATACTCTTAGCTCTAGAATGTTTGAGACTGTTGACGGAGACACAACCTCATCTCACTGTCAAAGTGAAGTCATCGAAGGTGGTATTCAAGTCATGGAAACTGATGAAAATCGGGTGGCGGCGAGTCTGGACTGCATGGAGGGTGACCGATGACTTTGAACTCAAGGTGTCGGATTGGCTCGTATGTGTTCTAGTGCTGCCGTGCTGAAGGGAAGGGTGCTCCATGTGTGCAAGAACTCTTCGAATTCGAAACACGATTACAGCACACTGTTTCTCACTCACCGACACAGCTGCATCACACTCCGCCATATTACAGCCTACAGTTCGATAAACGTGTGGCAGGACTGGAATAGGAAGCGCTGGGTGGGTGGATTAGTTAGGTTTTGCACCTGGGTCTTCCGCAGGGATATGATACTTGTGGCAAGGGGAGTGGACGAGGATGTTCTGAAGAAGGTTGGGTGGGCGACGGAGCACCACATTATTAGGGGCGGCGGGGGGGGGGGGGGGAGGGGTGAGGTGTCTCGAGTATGATGTCCCTCACTTCAGGGCACGATGAGAGGTAATCAAAGTCCTGGCGAAGGATGTGGTTCAGACTGTCGAACTTAATTTCACATTCCTGAAATCTGATTACATCTTGTTTCTTTACTACCCTTGTTTCACATGCATGAGCTAGTACTGCAATGTAGTAACTTCTATATACACTCCTGGAAATTGAAATAAGAACACCGTTAATTCATTGTCCCAGGAAGGGGAAACTTTATTGACACATTCCTGGGGTCAGATACATCACATGATCACACTGACAGAACCACAGGCACATAGACACAGGCAACAGAGCATGCACAATGTCGGCACTAGTACAGTGTATATCCACCTTTCGCAGCAATGCAGGCTGCTATTCTCCCATGGAGACGATCGTAGAGATGCTGGATGTAGTCCTGTGGAACGGCTTGCCATGCCATTTCCACCTGGCGCCTCAGTTGGACCAGCGTTCGTGCTGGACGTGCAGACCGCGTGAGACGACGCTTCATCCAGTCCCAAACGTGCTCAATGGGCAACAGATCCGGAGATCTTGCTGGCCAGGGTAGTTGACTTACACCTTCTAGAGCACGTTGGGTGGCACGGGATACATGCGGACGTGCATTGTCCTGTTGGAACAGCAAGTTCCCTTGCCGGTCTATGAATGGTAGAACGATGGGTTCGATGACGGTTTGGATGTACCGTGCACTATTCAGTGTCCCCTCGACGATCACCAGTGGTGTACGGCCAGTGTAGGAGATCGCTCCCCACACCATGATGCCGGGTGTTGGCCCTGTGTGCCTCGGTCGTATGCAGTCCTGATTGTGGCGCTCACCTGCACGGCGCCAAACACGCATACGACCATCATTGGCACCAAGGCAGAAGCGACTCTCATCGCTGAAGACGACACGTCTCCATTCGTCCCTCCATTCACGCCTGTCGCGACACCACTGGAGGCGGGCTGCACGATGTTGGGGCGTGAGCGGAAGACGGCCTAACGGTGTGCGGGACTGTAGCCCAGCTTCATGGAGACGGTTGATAATGGTCCTCGCCGATACCCCAGGAGCAACAGTGTCCCTAATTTGCTGGGAAGTGGCGGTGCGGTCCCCTACGGCACTGCGTAGGATCCTACGGTCTTGGCGTGCATCCGTGCGTCGCTGCGGTCCGGTCCCAGGTCGACGGGCACGTGCACCTTCCGCCGACCACTGGCGACAACATCGATGTACTGTGGAGACCTCACGCCCCACGTGTTGAGCAATTCGGCGGTACGTCCACCCGGCCTCCCGCATGCCCACTATACGCCCTCGCTCAAAGTCCGTCAACTGCACATACGGTTCACGTCCACACTGTCGCGGCATGCTACCAGTGTTAAAGACTGCGATGGAGCTCCGTTGGCCACGGCAAACTGGCTGACACTGACGGCGGCGGTGCACAAATGCTGCGCAGCCAGCGCCATTCGACGGCCAACACCGCGGTTCCTGGTGTGTCCGCTGTGCCGTGCGTGTGATCATTGCTTGTACAGCCCTCTCGCAGTGTCCGGAGCAAGTATGGTGGGTCTGACACACCGGTGTCAATGTGTTCTTTTTTCCACTTCCAGGAGTGTATTACTTCTGTGCTAGCTTGTGGGACGTTTTTGTTGCAAACCAGGCTCCTAAAACTTCGCAGCAATGCCTCTACCCCGTTCACTGACCTCTTCCTAATTTCTTCCATTTCCGTCTATCACATTTTCCAAGGCTCGATGCTTTCTACCTTCTTCAATTGTTCACCTCCAATCCTTATTCTGCTAGTTGGTCTATCTTTCTCTGTAGTTGTAACCATTATCTCACATTTGTTTGCATTTTCATTCCTTACTGTCTCATATGTTTTTCCCAGGCATCCAGCTGTTTCTGAATCTAGTCCTCCCTGTCTGTCCACACCATCAGGAGACTTTGCAAATACTGGCACTTTTAAATTTTATACGTAGTATTTCGGCTTCAGTACAGGTTGTGTAATTCAATGAAAACTGTTTTCAACTTTACAGAAGCTTTATTTTAAAGCAGTTAAAAATTCTTATCCTAGTTCAGAATTTAATGAAAATAAGCTATTTTCTAAGTCTGCTGCTTCTGGTGTGATTAATATCAAAGTGATTAACAATAGACTGGTAAATTTTATAGATTTGAGTTTACATAAACTCCGTCATAGACATTCCGTGCAAGGACTGAAAAAGGTAATACCCACAGCGAAAGTCTGCTATGAACTGGGTTACTGAAATTAACCTCACATAGGCAACATGAACAGTGGTTTTTGTTCAACTAATGCAATTAAATAATGAAAGTAAGCGTACTGTAGTAATGTGCTCAACGCTTCTAGCTGGCCAGCTTGATGCATTTCAAACTGGCTGGAACACAAGCTCTTGCACATCCAAGCCAAACAGAAGATACTGCCTCCAGAAGAGGCACAAGTACAGAGTATCATATGGTGATTCTAGCTTCTTCTATTGACTTGTACCTACGCTTGTTTCTGCACTGACAGCCGAAAACGGTAACGAGCCATAGTGTCCTGTAGTGCTGAACACAGATGGTCGTCAGTCTGAACCATGGTGGGAAAAAATCATCAGTGTGGCAACCGGGGGACGGGGAGGGAGGAAGGATGTGAGCAGGACATTGAGATAACGTTCCGTGTTGCAATACAAAACTTTTCGTAGTGTATCAAACAGGGAGTTAGTTTGACGCTGTCGATAGTGATCCGACGGACGCCTTACTAGGCGGAGCATTTTCTTTAAGGGGAATCGGCTGTGTTCCTGCTCTCTCTCTCTCTCTCTCTCTCTCTCTCTCTCTCTCTCTCATAAAATGGTTCAAATGGCCCTGGGCACTATGGGACTTAACATCTGAGGTCATCAGTCCCCTAGAACTTAGAACTACTTAAACCTAAGGACATCAGACACATCCGTGTCCGAGGCAGAATTCGAACCGGCGACCGTACGGTCGCGCTGTTCCAGACTGAAGCGCCTAGGACCGCTCGGCCACACCGGCCAGGTCTCTCTCTCACTCTCTCTCTTTTCGCCCTTCGTTTCATTACACACTCACCCTCATGAGGCAGACACACATTGGGCACCTCATAACGGGTTGGGCCTGCATCAGGACAGCAATGCTGTAGCCCCACATTGTCCCCATTGCTCACTCACGAGTTTGAGAGTGGCTTTAACTTTCGATATTTTAAGTAATAAAGTGTCTCAAAAGTACAAACAATTCTAGGTTATTTGCAGTTTTCTTACAGCTAATACATGACTCAAGTATACGTCGAACTGACCTGTTGCAAATACAGTGTCTCTAAGGCAGGTGATTTTTGGGAAACAGAACATTTCAGTCCTATTTTTTCTCCACTCGTGCGTTTACAGAGGAAACCAAAGATGATGCTTTTAGTTGAAACCGCTGATTCACCGATATTAAAACACACAACACTTGTCAGAGTCCGAGGCATCATTCGACTGACCCGCTGCCTCCTGCATCACTTTCCACAGGATTAAAAACAATAAACACGAATTTTAGAAAAGTGTGGTTGCTGAAGAGAACCAAGCGCGAGTTAAGACCCTCTGTGAACCTGCAGTGGAGGGGCAACGAGCAGCAGGTGCCTTTGGACCGACGCCCTGCCGTCTGGCTTTTCCGCAGAGAAAGTGTAGCGTCGAATGGGAACAACTTCGCAAAAGGCTGTTGGCAGAAACGGGACTTGCTGCAGCTTTCTCAAATGCAAAAAGCGGCCTACTGGCCGAGCTGGGCGTAAAATGTACCACTCTTTAGGAGTTGGAGGTTTTGCGTTTCAACTTCGCTTCCAAGCTTGTGACGAAGCTGCCAGCAAGGAAATGATCCCCTTTGCGACTGAACTAGTCGGTCATACTTATATTTTGTTGAGTTCGCTGGTGCTGTGTTGTCTGCCTGCTCTAACACTACATATGTGGCCCGTACTCACGTCTTTCCGAGTGACGTACTGAAATAGTGTGGTCGGGTCAAATGTGTCGTGGGGGATGACTGAGGTGCTAAACTGTGAATAAATACGGAAATGAGAAGGGCCGAGAGGCTGAAACCAGACAGCCTATTCTATTAAAACACGAAAATGATGTCGCTGAGCCTGATTCCATAATTCGCCTTGGGCGTCAGCTTCAACAGATACCCCCAATCAATGACAGAATGTAGTGAGTACCGGGCATTAATTCGAGGCACTCTTGTGATCAGAGAACCGTCTCAGTCTATCATGCCTTTGTCGATCAAATAGCGGTAATGGTATTTTGGTCCATCACCAAAATTGGGACCACTACTATTAACGACATCAGCTGTGCCAACAGTTAGTGTTGAGCAACAAGTGGAAAAGGCGGAGACGAATGAAGACACACTGCCACTCATCGCAGTATCATGCTAGAGATAAGTAGTTTTGGTACAGGCCTATATCGATACGAGGTAAACGACAGTGTTCGCATCATTAAACAGCTATTGAAGGTGGCGCAATAGAGCGAGAGTGCTTCTCGACTTCGAACTGTACCCTCGCGTTGTGACGATACTCGGCAGAGTAGATCAACTGAGTGGCGGGGACGAGAACTTTATAAAACAAATTTTCTCTTACTCCGACGGAAATCAAATTCGGCAGAGCTCCTGAAGAGCCCACCCGAAAGCGACGCGGAAAAATGGTCTGAGCAATGGCAGGAATGATTGTGGACTACGCCAGCCTCTTCATCTGAGAGTAGAACTTGCACTCGCCTATGTTCCCAGTTATTTGTTGGATGTATTTTGTGGTGTCACAGCCAGACACCACACTTGCTAGGTGGTAGCTTTAAATCGGCCGCGGTCCATTAGTACATGTCGGACCCGCGTGTCGCTACTGTCAGTAATTGCAGACCGAGCGCCACCACACGGCAGGTCTAGAGAGACGTACTAGCACTCGCCCCAGTTGTACGACGACTTTGCTAGCGGCTACACTGACGAAGCCTTTCTCTCATTTGCCGAGAGACAGTTAGAATAGCCTTCAGCTAAGTCCATGGCTACGACCTAGCAAGGCGCCATTAACCATTTCTAGAGAGAGTCTCACTTGTATCATCAAGAATGCTGTATACAAATGATGGATTAAAGTTAAGTATTCCAGCAGCTACGTACTTTTCTTTATAGCATTCATTACGTATCCTGTTTCAGACCTCACGCCAGCCGGCGTGTGTAACGCGTGCATTTCGGCCACTTCCGAGTGGCGTGGCTGTCTTGTTACGCCATAACATATTTCATTTTCCATCTTCCTCTAGAGGTTTTGCCCTGACGTTCTACTACATGTCCTATCGTTCGAGTCAAATTTGCGTGCATGTTCACCTTACTGCCGATTCTGCGGACGAACTCCTCACTGTTTACCTTATCAGTCAAGTAATTATCAACAACCTTCCGCAATACATCATCTCAGAAGCTTCGATTCTCTTATTTTCCGGTTTTACCGCTGTCAGTGATCCACTGCCATAGAATGCTGCGCTCAATGCGTACATTCTCACACATTTCTTCCTCAAATTAAGACCAGTGTTTGATGCTAGTACAATCTTTTTGGCGGTGGTTCCCTATTTGCCCTGAGCTAGTTTGTCTTTATGCCGCCTTGCGTCGTATTACTTTGCTTCCAAAGTCGTAGAATTCCTTAACATTGAAAGTTAACCCATGGGGTAGACTATATAAAATAGTTGTGAATGTATGCAAAATTTAGTTTACTGACAACAATTATTTTCCGAAAACAAAGACAGACATAAATTATGCTAAACAAGTTTTGATTTAGTACCGTAAAAAACTAACAGGTGGTTTAAGATCATAATAGACAAGGATCCTGGGTGGCAGAAGTGAGTCAAGTACTCTGGCCGTAAAAATGTGGATAACGCGATCTGAATTGATGTAACGATGAGCAGACTTTGATTGTTCAAATCTACAGAATTTTCTCTATATAGGTGCCGCTGACAGCAAGTGGCAATTGAGATATGTGCGCCCTGACAAGGGCGGAGCAGCAGTACGTTAGCCTGCTTGCTTCGTGCGGCGATGTAACTCACAGCTGGCCAGATGGGTGCGGCGGATGTGAGACGTTGGGCGGCACCTTTGGCTCGATCGCGGCCACGAAAGAAGTGCAAAAATCTCACGGTCTGGCTATCAGGAAGACCGATCGCAATTTACTCTCTACCAGAGCCCTGAAATCACGGTAGATTTCAGTGTGTGACACACCCGTCCGCCTGTCGTACCAAGGACCAATTTGGCTCACTTATACGACAGAGTGCACAAAGATACCAAGCGTCAAGACTGGTAAAGCAAAAAAGAATAGCCGGCCGGAGTGGCCGAGCGGTTCTAGGCGCTTCAGTCTGAAACCGCGAGGCCGCTACGGTCGCAGGTTCGAATCCTGCCTCGGGCATGGATGTGTGTGATGTCCTTAGGTTAGTTAGGTTTAAGTAGTTCTAAGTTCTAGGAGACTGATGACCTCAGATGTTAAGTCCCATAGCGCTCAGAGCCATATTCAAATGATACGACGAACCGTCTCGTTCTGCATATGGATAAAAACCTAGGTCATGTAGACTAAGCAAAGGTTTCGTGACTGACGGAAACTAACAGTCATTCCTGATTAGGCATACAGACAGTGATATACCTCGATTTTAGACAGTATCAATTAGCAAATACCAACTTTAAATTACATAGCGCAAACATTTTTAACGCACGCGAATTCCTACCCAGCACCCATTGTCTCTGATAACGAACTACGAGAGATGTTAAATATTGCTTCTTAACAAGTAACTTGCTTGAAATGCCGTGAGGTAAAGCTCTGTGTTGGACAGGGATTCGAACCCAAAACCTAATAAGATAGATATCGAAGCACAATCAACTGTGACATATCGCATTTTCGGCAGTAGCTAGATGTTTTAACTGAAATGACGAGACGAAACATTAATTTTTTCCTTCCCAGGACTCCAACCCGGCACCTATCGCTGTTATATTCTAGAGAAAACGAACGTTAAATATGGGTTTGTTGTACCAGCAGCGACATGTGAGCATGTTTGAACTAGAAATAATATGACGAAGAGTTCAGTGCTGACTGGGAATAGAGCCCCACAGATATCGTTGTTGACTACTCGCAAAGAGACATCAGCTACCGAATTTTTCTCCACCGGAATAACATCTTGAACTTACAGTGACCTCGCAAATAGTTCTGTGTCTCACTGGGGGTCAAAAACGTCAAATATCGTAAGTGTTGACAACGAATGAAAATACATTAGAAATCGAAATTATTATCCACCAGCAGATAGGTGTTCTCATGCTAGATCTTGATAATACATAATGAAATCTTTAGTGCTGGGCCAGGATTCGAACTCATGCACGCGCAATATGTGGAGATGTCGAGTAATCTGCAGATTAGAACAAACAACAAATTGTAGCCGAGCTGCATTGTCACGAAGGGAACAAATTCCGCGTTAAGGGCGGTCTGAGTTGAATTCCTAGTTCAGAACCAATTTTATCGACATACAGAAGCTCAGATAAAAGATGGAATAAGTGTCCTGTGAGCCTACATAGCGTTTGTTTCGTCACTAGAAATAAATAACTAGTATAAGAAAGGTTACTCGTGATAGAGTTTCTACATGTCGCCACTCCAGACTTTATTGTGGCTCAACCTAACATCTACTTGGTAGAGAAGGAATCTCATTTTTAATGTGAATTTCAGACCACAATGCCATTATATCTTCTTCACTTGGTGTAGCCAGAAGAGAACGGAATGTGTCTCTCCCAATCTAAAATCATTGACCGAAGTTGGAATCGAACCCAGACCATACTCATATATGAACCTATCATCAGCCCAACAGACCACCAAATCCTCTTCTCAGTGGCTCACTTTTCTATCTAATGCTGTTGTGCCACACTGGCTGAGAATTCTGACACACAGGCTGCCTGTATCAATTTGCAGAATGTTTAGTAAATTCATTTACTTGGTTGACCGAATCACCATGAACTAGCTGCCTCGGCTACGCAGTGCATGCATTCAACTGTAGTTTGTAATCACCAAAATAAAATCACGTAACTGCCACCAACACAGAATTGCGAACAGTGTAGGATGCAGAAATTTAAATAGGAAGTGTTCGTTTCCACTTGAGCTACTCTATTGCGCTATCTGTTTGTTGAAAACGTCGTGCAGTGCAAAAGAAAAGGTATAACTGTTTGTCTCTCATAAGTATCGACCTGGCGATATTTATTATCCCACAGCGCTGTGGAATGCAGAAGCTCTGGAGGAATTGTGACTTCTGGAGCTGTTATAGCTACGTGTCAGCTAGTGGCGTAATGGTAAGTGTCGCGCACGGTAGATAAGATGTTGCGAGTTCGAGTACATTCACTACTACATTTTTTAAAACGCATTTCTGCTGTCTGCTAAAATTATAAATCTACTGGAACTTTGAACATAATTTCCTTCACTTCTCAACCCAAAATTGTCGTATGTGGAAAAAGGGCTAACTTCTGTGACATTTTGTTCATTTCAGGTTTAATAGAGAGCCAGACAGTAGACGCATCTCGAAACTTTTGTATTATGTATGAGTAGAGCGCATCGTGCCAAAATACGTCGGAAAGGTATTTTCTACATTAGCTGTCGTCTGGTAGTGGCATTTCATTCTTCTTCAAACCTTGTTTCAGAGCTTTCACTCAGAACAAGTTTTATACATGCATGTAATCATTAAACTGCATGTGCATTTTCAGACTGTTATAGATAACATCAAAGAATTCGCATATATCGTTGATGATTAATTTCTCTCTCATGTTTACTATTGTTTTAACAACATTAAAGGAAACCTTACGAAAATTGTGAACTGTATTATAAAAAATGATATAAAACTACCCACGATAACCTTACGACGAAAGTCTGTTTTAATAAAACTGAGTATCTGTACACAAGCGTGCCTCTATCGTCACGAATTGGTAAAATACTACTCACTTACATTTTTACATTTTGATTGGGTCTGTGTTTAATTGGTATGCTGTGTCATACTCAAGATGTATGCAAATGTAGCATTTCATAAATAATGTTATGTATTTCTAGAAACCCAAAATTTGTTTGTCAGCAGCGGAAAGAGGCGTTACCTGTTGTGCAGCATTGTACGTTTTTCACCATTGCACTATTAGCAGAAAGTATTTTCTTGCGATTTCCTTATCAATGTTTGATCTGACTGTTCGCAGGTCTTTCACAGAAGGGATAAAAACGCTACACTCAGTGAGACTGGAACTGCGAACCATAACAGACGCTTTTTCACAGGTCAGCACGTTACCACAGAGCTGGCGAAGAAGCTTTCTCTTACGAGACCAATAGTGACTAGAACTCGTAAACCGCTATTTGAAGAACGAGATTAGTTGCGATTTCCACGTGCGACGACTTTCCTGGGCTGAAAACCGTAAATTTACAATCTTTTGTTACACCTCAAGCGATAACAACTCAGATTATTCAATGGAAATGACAGGTAAAATCAAGTGAACTTTGAGGCTTAATTCCGTGCACACCAGGAAGTAACTCGTCGATCACAGAGTTGCCAAACATACCTTGCCTTGTTGCCAAATCTCAGTTACAATACCAGCAGGAAGAAGACGAACCGATGTGATCTTACAGCGGGTTGGGAAGTGACCATAGCTGGTGTCTCCAAGTCGCGGCTGCAACGGCTTGCAATACGTAATGCGTCTGATTCGCATTTCTGTAACTAGGTTTAGGGACTGGAGCGTAGTTACTAATAATACTCACAACTGACTGCAAACTAAGCATCATAAATCAATAACTGTCATAGTTGTTTTTATATTTCTTTCGTAAGTGCACTCAAAACTAAGAAATTCATTCACAGACGTTTTCGTGCCTCGCCGATAGGCGAGCTCGTAGCTGATGTCTCTTTGCGTGTAGTCAACAACGATATCTGTGGGGCTCTATTCCCAGTCAGCACAAAACTCTTCGTCATATTATTTCTAGTTCAAACATGGTCACATATCGCTGCTGGTACAACAAACCCATATTTAACGTTCGTTTTCTCTAGAATATAACAGCGATAGGTGCCGGGTTGGAGTCCTGGGAAGGAAAAAATTAATGTTTAGTCTCGTCATTTCAGTTAAAACATCTAGCTACTGCCGGGAAAATGCGATATGTCACAGTTGATTGTGCTTCGATATGTATCTTATTAGGTTCTGGGTTCGAATCCCTGTCCAACACAGAGCTTTACCTCACGGCATTTCAAGCAAGTTACTTGTTAAGAAGCAATATTTAACATCTCTCGTAGTTCGTTATCAGGGACAATGGGTGCTGGGTAGGAATTCGCGTGCGTTAAAAATGTTTGCGCTATGTAATTTAAAGTTGGTATTTGCTAATTGATACTGTCTAAAATCGAGGTATATCACTGTCTGTATGCCTAATCAGGAATGACTGTTAGTTTCCGTCAGTCACGAAATCTTTGCATAGTGTGCATGACCTGGGTTTGAATCCATATGCAGAACGAGACATTTCGTCGTGTCATTTGAAGTTCATACATATTCTCAACTAGCTGCTCGGGAATAACTTAAATTTTGAATGTCATTTTGTGTTAAATAATAAGTACTGTATGTTACTTTGAAGAGGAAATCATAAATACGACGAACTTACTACGTGCATTACCTATCTGACGTAATAATGAGAGTGGTAACATTTCAGATATTGTCATTTATTGTAATAAATGTGAGCTTACAAGCCTTAAGGACAGTCTTACCTGTGATAAGGTGTTCCCTGATGTTTGTAGTATTGTAGTATTACTTTACATATAGAGTTATTGCGATACAGAGTAGTGTTTTCTAGCGGTGACTTGTTGGAACCATTTTCAATAGTCAAACGACTGTACCAAGGAGCGATTAGAGGACCTGCTAGACAGATGCGTTATGTGGGTTGCAGGCGAATCAGGCGAAATGCAATTCAGGTCGTTCGGATACTTTTGAGTACGACTGTACATACTGTATAGCTTAATTATAAAGTTAATGACGCATATGAAAAAATCGGTGTAGGTTAATGACTAACGACCTTTCTTTGAGTCATCAGTCTTCTGACTGGTTTGATGTGGCCCACCACGTATTCCATTTAATTCTAATCTCGTCAGAAATGGGACACGTAATTCGCTTGACAAGTTTATACAACTAAGTAAAGATTATCACCCGTAATTTGAATAATAATGTTTTCAATACGTCTGAAATGATCACATATGTCTACTGACGTAAATGACGAAATGACGGTTTTCATATAATGACGTTTAATGTGAAGCCAAAATCTCTACCATGTTTGAAACTACGTAATAAAACAATACCAACTGATAGCAAAACATACAATGTTCAGTTTAGTCTCTGATGTACCGCGTCTTGTAAACAACATTTAAAGCAACCAAAACATGGAAGCAACTTTTAACTTCAAGTGACACAAAATTCCTAAATCAAAAAGAAATTACCATTGCTGAAGTTTATATGCCATTGGAAAGTTCTAGCGACGGAGAATCTGGTAAAACTCGCACTTTCCTTCAAACTTGCTAGACTGAGATTGTACAGATTTCATTACGACGTAAATAACCTACTCATAACGCAACTGGTTCACATCTTTGACATGTTTAAAATACCACATACTGCCAAATTAATTAGATAACACGAAAAACACCGCATATTTGCGGAGCATGTAACAAAATGTAAGTTTTGACAAGATCGCCCAAAGTATAATACACTAGTCAAATTGCATGTACCACTTACAAATGAATTTGTAAAAACATATCTGCAAAAAAAAAAAAAAAAAAAAAAAAAAAAAAAAAAAAAAAAAAAAGTTCAAATGTGTGTGAAATCGTATGGGACTTAACCGCTAAGGTCATCAGTCCCTAAACTTACACACTACTTAACCTAAATTATCCTAAGGACAAACACACAGACCCTTGCCCGAGGGAGGACTCGAACCTCCGCCGGGACCAGCCGCACAGTCCATGACTGCAAACATATCTGCATATTTCTGCACCGGTGTTATAGTGATCGTTTTATGTACAAAACACAACCTATATATAAAATAAATCTCACGCCTATTGTAAACTCTACTTAACACTTGTCTCGAATACTGTATACAACGAGTTTACTTCGGACATGCAACATAAAAGCTGGATACTGGAAAAGCTGTCAGCCAATAAATTCCAATGTCTACCAGTGCAAAGGTATTTTTACTTTACTGAACTACAACAACCACAACAGAGACAATTTACTCAAGGATAGTTTCGCAGAATCAACGTACCTGGAACTCAGAACACAACTTAAAGAAAACGGGGCTGCAAACGCTAAGTACAAACTTCATTCGTGTAGACAGGCAGCCATCTTGCGCCATCGCGACTTCTCATGTCAACTGAGGGAACACGCGTTACCCAGACAAGAATGCTGAGTGAAGCTTACAACTTTTACTTTTGTATTCCTGAATTTCCCTGAACATTTTTCTACTTTCTTTTGTCGGTCAACTGAAGTATTTCTTCTGTTACCCACGGTTCCTTCGCAGTTATCTCCCTAGTGCGTATGTTTTTCCTTCCCATTTCTTTTATTGCCCTTTTTTTTAGAGATTTCCAAATAATACAGTTCATGAAAGACGAACTCTCAGAGTTCTTTTGAACGTGGTGCCGGCAAGTTAAGCCTGAAAATACGCCCACAGAGGCGCCACCAAGCACAGCTGTTGACAACTGCTGCCGTTGACTTGGTGGTATTTATGTGACCGCCACATTACCCGACTTGGCGCCTTGCGATTTGTTTCTTGCGGGGTTGGACCATAGCGCTGCTCTCACGGAACCTAGAAGACAAGTAACACCGAATCAGCGCAGCTGACCTCACCGTCCCTCATAGTATGATTTACGTGAAATGTATTCGCAGTTGCGAGTACGGACAAGCCTCAGGTGTATAATGGAATAATGACAGGGAAAATTTGTGCTGGAGCGGGACTAGAACCCGGGATTTCCCACTAGCGAGAGCGGTCGCCTTACCATTAGGCAATACCAGAACGACTCACGGGGATATCCATATCCGTCAGTAATAGGCATAAGCACTGTAGCCGCCAATTGAAAACACTCTCTGTGGATTTTATTTTAAACCTAAATGTCAACCGGTTTCAGTCATGGACCATCTTAACGGATAAGGTAAAAACTGGAAATGAGCGAATGGCGTAAGTGGCCGGGAGTTCCTAGTCGGGAAGTTCGACCGCCAGGTGCAGGTCTTATTGAGTGCGACGCCACATTGGGCGACATACGCGTCGACAATGCGGATGAAATGATGAGGAGAACAGCACAACATTCAGTCCATAAGGGAAGAAAATCTCCTTCCCCAGTCGGGAATCGAACCCGGGCCTCCGTGCATTGCAATCCCATGCGCTGACCATTCAGCTAATGAGGCGGACCACGGATAAGGTATTTTCTATCGGTATTGCTCTGTGTACACTTAGTATGTTTGCTTCTAAGAGTCATATGTCCTATATTCATTGCATGCTCTACATTTGTTTAAGTAATTACAAATGTGGTCTGTTAAATCATTTTAACCCTTATCCGTGAAGATGGTCCACAATTGAAACCGGTTGATGCTTGATACTTGGGTTTACAATAAAAGCAGCTGATGTTTCAAACATGCGTTTTATACTCTCTATAGCGGCTGCCGACTCTATTTCCTGCCGGCAGGTTTGGCCGAGCGGTTCTAGGCGCTTCAGTCTGGAACCGCGCGACCGCTACGGTCTCAGGTTCGAATCCTGCCTCGGGCATGGATGTGTGTGATGTCCTTAGGTTAGTTAGGTTTAAGTAGTTCTAAGTCTAGGGGACTGATGACCACAGATGTTAAGTGCCATAGTGCTTAGAGCCATTTGAACCATTTTTTCTCTATTTGCTGATGAGTACAGTGCACTGATGGACGTGACCGGGAAGCAGAAAGTGGTCCGTGTTTATGCGCGTCGCCTGGAGACTAGAGATGGGCAAAACTGTTCTTTTCAGAGATCGGATCAGAACTGTTCACTGCCTGAAATGAATTAGCTCTTTTTCATGACTCACCACTCATTTACAACAGAAAATAAATGGAAGGCACATTGCCCTTTAAACTTGGTTTATTCCAGTACTATACCTGTATTTTGATCTTATTTGATCCTATTTTGAAGTAACACAGATAATGAATAAGAATTTTGTATTGTTTATTGAAATTTCCACGATATGACAAAGTTTTTGATTATTGATTTATTTTGCACTATCGTGGTTTTTTGGGTGATCGGAAAATGTTGTAACTTGAGATTTACATTAACAATATATTTGGCTATAATGTATTAAAATTTCATTAACCTCATACAAATACATCGCAAGCCATATATTTTTAAAGTGAACGGTTCCTTCCGAAGACGCCTAAAATCGCAAAATCTGTACCAGAATAAGAAAAAAAATATAAATTTGACTGTAAAACGAAAGTGCTGCATATAGCCTTACGCAGAATAAAACAAGGAAAATATTGGTGTATCACATTTTGCGATACGTTTATCGGTTCGCTCGTAATTAAAGCATAAATTCGAGTGTCCATAATAAAAATCCTATAGTAAGAGGAGTCGTCAGGAACCTAATCTGATCAGTTTAAACAAATAAAAATAAAATAAAAACAAATGATGTATACATAACATAATAATGTAATATACATAGCGGTATTACTACGAAGAACAATATCCAGTAGAGATGAACTCCGATGCAGAAGCACTGAGTCGAGCAGGTCGAGCCGCGAGCTGTATTACTGCGTGAGCTAAGACTGCAGAGACCAGAGTGACACCTGAGTCGCTTTGCTCAATGCTCTGGCTAGAGTCGAGAACAGTGGGGTGAGCGTTGAGCGGGCGAGTTCCGAGGGTGGGGGCAGCGGTGAACTCACCCGCTCCGAGACAAATCGTCCGTTCCCTTGCGAGCAGGTTGTTGCAAGTAGTTCCTATGTTATCCGCTAGGTGGCTCTCTGTCCTGTTGCTCGCATCAACTGCCCAGAGGGCAGGACGTGCGACTTAAATGATCGCCGACAGAGTGCGATGCGAAGTTAAGCTGCGCCAGACACTGCACGCGGCAGACGACGCACAGAGACGGCACGGCATATGTGAAACACAAAATCCAATGGGGCACTGCACAATGCAGGCAGCCAAGGTAGAAGCAGGGCAGAGGCCGGCGCTGGCTGTGTTGTGTGGCGTGCACTGTGCTGTGACCAGCAGAGGCGCTGCTGATATGCTCCGTCTCTCTCTCTCTCTCTCTCTCTCTCTCTCTCTCTCTCTGCCGTGGGAAACGTTTGGAGCTACCGTTCTTTTTTTCTGAATCACTGATTGTTCACTCCTTTGAAAGATTCAACTCTATGAATTAGTTCAAGAGCGGATCCCCCATCTCTACTGGAGACTGCTGCCTGAAACTGAGAAGTGACAGGTGTGTTGTTGTACCTGTGTGGCGGCAGCACTCATGGTGTATGTTGTGTACCTCTTATGCCCGGCGGATCTATTTACTCTACTTAAAAAAGGTGCCACATGTCAAATTTCAATGGCCGTTGCTTCACTTACGTGTTATTCACTTGAAACTGATTACTTATGTACAACATTACACTTGCAGCACCTTGCATTTCGTATCATTTGCTTTCAGTCCATTTTCGGGAAATAATCGTCGATTTTTTTCTGTTTCCGGTTTTTTTCTACTTTTTTTCCTGCTGATGGTTCTTGGTCAGAGAGTTAAAACATCAGTCAATGAAACGAAATTTGCCTTGCATACTGTAATAACACGCGAACGGATTTGAATGTGTCAGTGTACGTGCTAGAGGATTCCTTGATCAGCTGATCTTGGCCCTCTTCCTCTGTCGAACTCACTTTATTCACTATATCTGCGTCACTTACCTGTTCAAATTCCACTTAACAGAAATCTCTGTTTAACCATCGTCGTATGATTCTGTCATCTACATCTTCACAGCCAGAAATTTATATTCTAAACAATATAATGGTTATAATAGTAACAGAATACTTCGGGCTTTGCTTTTTATTTGTTCGAAAATTGCTATACTATAGTTGTTATGGTCTTCAGATTTTGTTCTGGTTAGAACCAGCTGTCCACGCTATTCTGCGGTGTGCAGAAGTACTGCGACCTACATCCATTTGGAACTGCTAACTATATTGAAGCCTTGGTCTCTTCTCTACAACTTTTGCCACACACACTCCCTTGCATTGCCTAAAGAACTGTTCCTTGATTGCTCAGGATGTATCTTGTCAACCTACTCTCAATTTTAGCCAAGCTGTGCCTTAACAGTCCTTTTTTCTCCACATTTCGAGTAAGTACCTCCTCAGTAGTTATTCGAAGTACCCATCTAATCTTCAGAATACTTCTGTAATACCACATTTACAAAGTTTCCATTCACTTCTTGGCTAAAGTGTTTATAGTCCACGTTTCATTTTCGTACAACAGTTCACTCCACAGGAATCCGTTCAGACGAGATTTCGTAACACGTAAATTTATATTCATTGTTAACAAATTTCTCTTTTACAGAAACGTTTTTATACTACTGTCGGCAGACAGCATATGATATCCTTTCTGCTTGGGCCATCATCAGTTATTTTGATGCCAAAACAGCAAAGCACCTCTACTGTTTTCAGTGTCTCATTTCCTAATCTAATACCTCCTGCATCGTCCGATTCAGTTCGACCACCTTCCGTCACCACTGTTTTACTTTTGCTGATGTTCGTTTTATAACATCTTTTGAAGGCATTATTCACTCCACTGAGCAGTTTATCCCAGTAATTTGCTGACTCTGACACAACTCACAATGCCATTGGTAAACCTGAAAGATGTCATTTCTTCTTCCTGAACTTTAATCCCCTTTCCAAATTTCTCAGAGTAGAAAGTGACACCGTAGTCTTACTCCAGTCTCAACTGTAGATTCCCTTCCATGTCCTTCGACTCTTATAAGCGCAATGGGGTTTCTGTACGAGTTGTAGATGTCTTTTCGGTTCCTGGTACCTTCAGAATTTCAAAACGCACCGATAATCCACAAGCAGGATAATCCATACATACATAATCTGCAGTTTGCATCACTTTGATGGTTGCCTTCAGTGATTCAATATTTGGTTGGCAGTTAGAGAATTTTGCAGTCTCAACCTCGTTTGGTTTGTGTCAGGTTACGCACACCAGCGGCCATAAACAACACGTCCAAAAAACTGCTTAACGATTTTCGTCTCTTCAGCGTTGACCCAGTAAACCTCAAAGTGCAGTGCGGTGGAATGCGAGACATGGACGTGTTTCACTCTCGGATCGGGAAGGTGCGTCGTATATCAGCTGCCTGGATCACCAGCCAGTTGGAATAAGAGGCTTTGCCCGGGCAAAGTACGAGTAGATTGTCGGTCATCGCTCCAGAAACAGAGAAAAAGAGAATTGGCTCAAAATGGCTCTGAGCACTACGGGACGTAACATCTGACGTCATCAGTCCCCTAGAACTTAGAACTACTTAAACGTAACGAACTTAAGGATATCACACATGTCCATGCCCGAGGCAGGATTCGATCCTGCGACCGCAGCAGCAGCGCGGTTCTGGACTGAAGCACCTACAACCGCTCGGCCACAGCGACCGGCGAGAATTGGAATAATAAACAAACACAGGACAGTGTTACACGATCTAAAGATGACGCACATGATTTCCCAACATTAGGGTCATTTATGTTCCCATGTAATAAAGATGATGCAGCTGTAGTATAAAATAAAAACAGTAACTGTCTAATCGGGAATGCAGGTTAGCCTATCAATTGTAGACCGTGTCGCAAGCGACTCAAACACTGGAGTATTAAAAGAAAGGAATTAGTAGTTCGAGTGAACTGGTATGTTACTGCAGGGTAATATGGCGTATTACATAACGTAAATCGTATAAAAAGCTACGACAGTTGCATATGTGGGAGGTACAAAGACTAACTTCACGTTTTCTAAATCAATATAGATTCAGACGAATGCTTTAGACAAAATATTAGCTCTGCCCTAGACTGGCGAACCCAAGGAGTTTTCGCAGTATTTTGGAAAGTCCGCTGTGGTTAGATTGTAGGGGAAAACATAATTTGACGAGCCACTGAATGTCGAGAAAATTCTGTACGAAGAAAATTTTTCTGTATATGTAGTAGCGAATAAATCACCCGTTTTAACATACCCGAAAGATAATATACTGAGACTAGTTTCAGTAAAGTTCCTTTGCCAACGTTACTTCGTAGGTTTGCACGTGATTCTGTCAAGCCATGCGTATCGCATAATGAATGGAAGACAAGACACTAGCAGGGAGATAGAACACATATTCTTCAAGGGTATTCAGTTGTACCTGAGAGCCAGAACGGTAACTGAAAAGACAGCTGCAAACTCCATTGACGAAAAGTTCCCAGTTCCTTACGTTACGTACTGGCAGCCACGACACGGTCTGCGAAATAGGGTTCTTGCTAAAGCAAAAGAAAACTATAGCAAGGAATTACTGATCCGTTCCGCGTTTCGTCTAAGCAAAGCCCAAATCACTTCCATTCCTCGATAAGAGATCTTGATCTAATGCTACACACATACGTAACATGGATTAAAAATATTATTTCGACTTGTTCTACGCCTCATTCATAGCCTCAAATTTATGAAAATGTTTGCACCTTTCAATAAATAAACTTTAAGGAGATTAAACCATATCTTCTATGAAAAAGTATGAAACACCACATCAGCAATCTTTCCTGCAAGATATATGTGAAAGTCCGCAACAGTATCTTAACTGTGACATGTTGCTCCATCTTGTTCCAAACCTAAAATGCTGCTTGACATTCGTGATCCATACCCTTTTCCCATCCTCACATGCAGTACTCCAAGTCTCACAATAACTATGAGTGACTTGGCCCTTGCAGTGTGCACTAGTTTCGATCATCCCTCCCTCCTATCAATTCTCCATTTGCAGAGTGTTGACAAGCTATTCTGTGCTGCAAACACGGGGATGTCTGTCTATAAGCATCATAACTTGCTGTTTTACTCACAAGGGGAGGCCGCCAATTGTGAAATTCAGATTCGATTCATACTGCGCATAATAAAAGCTCATGGCCAGAGGTGTAATGTGGCAAAGCACCAAGATGCACTTCTCAGCCGTTGTCGAGAAAATCGACAGTTAAAAGAAACCGTTGCGGTGAAATACTCTCTACAATTAATGATTTTCTACAGCGTCGTGGTGCAGCGGTAAGCGCTGGAGTTCGTAATCCGAAGGTCGCCGGATCGAATCTCGCGCCATGCAATTTTTTTTATTATTATTTTTTTGTACACGGATCACTCTCCAATTGTACCGCCTCCATTTTTCCGTTTGTTTAACAGGGTGTACCACAGGTCTCCCGTCCGCACTGATTTTCGACGATGTTATAAGTTGCGCTAGGGACCACATCTACCTTCTTTCGAAGTTAGCACGCAACTACTCTGTTATGCGGCGGCTCGTTTCGGCCCATTCAACATCTGTCCTTCAAGTGTAACGAGCGAGTAACGGAGTTTATATTTCATACCTGCCACAGCAAGTTTGTGTCCGTGGGGTCTCTATTCTAATTCGAACGTTTGACTTACGCTATACGTATTCGTTTCGGAATATCGTTTCTACGTCTTCCGTTAACTATACGTGGTTAACATTATGAAGACAATTAATAAAATTTGTGAAATTCAACTTTGTTTGCGGAAAACATAATGGTGTTCCAAGTCGCCAGTTTTTCCACGACAAACGAATTTCAACAACTTATTATATGCATAATTGTTGCAACTGATTGCCGGGAAATATATATATATATATACACATTTGAATTACAAAAAACAAATACTAAAAAAAAAAAAAAAAAAGGTTGAACGGCGCGAGATTCGATCCAGCGACCTTCGGATTACGAACCCGAGCGCTTACCGCTGCACCACGACGCTGTAGAAAATTACTAATCGTAGAGAGTATTTCACCGCAACGGTTTCTTTTAACTGTCGATTTTCTCGACAACGGCTCAGAAGTGCTTCTTGGTGCTTTGCCACATTACACCTCTGGCCATGAGCTTTTATTATGCGCAGTATGAATCGAATCTGAATTTCACAATTGGCGGCCTCCCCTTGTCAGTCTCATAAAAATATTATGCCTTTTCTCTTGAAATAATGGTATCTCATGTAACATACACCTTCATTTTTGCCATTGAGTATTACTTACAAACTAAAAACTTTGGCGTCTGCTCTGATGTATTTTGTTCAGTGAAAAGGAACTCAATAAATACTATCAGCCTACGACTGGACCGTTACTCATTTGTTCCACTATCCAAAATTCTCTGTCCAGCGACCTCCTCCTTCATCGTACAATGTTCCTTTTCTGTCTTTAGCCTTGCAGTTTATCAAAATCTTTTGACTTTTGGTCCTGTCCATTCTTGTCACACTTTACTCTTTTCGCTAGGGTAATATCTTTACTTCCTCTTTGGTAATGTATAGTCCTCCAACCTTTTAAGAAGTCTTACTTCGGCCCTTCCTACCTACCTGGGCTATTATTTCGATGCTGCTCAGCATTCACTTCCACAAGCAGTGTTACTTTCTTGAACTTGAGAAATGTCTAGCTTGCTATTATGAGGTTCCTTTTTAGTGAACCTCACGGGAACTGACATTTTTTGCCTTCGAAGAGGTATGAAGATGTCTTATAGGTACAGTACCGCTACCCAACCACAGGAACTTTACTTTTCGTTGTTGCAGGTACGTTCGAGTTACATCCCTGAGCCACATTCCTAGGTAGAGCCTTCGTTGGGGGTACTCCCCTGACTCAACTGACGTCACTTGGTCTTCGTGAAGACAGCTGTGCTTAGAGCAGGCCTGGGCAAGATTTGCCCTGGCGGAGTTGAGTCTGCTCCGTGCTCCAGCTTCCCCCACTATTGCGCTGTCCCGAGACGGCTATGTGTCGAAGATTGCACACGAGGCAAACATGGGAAGACGTGTTTCGAACACCATGCTAATACTTACAAAAGGCGAATATGTCAGTATGCTTTTATAAGCAGGAGTTTACCATGTGTGTTTATTTTCAAGTTTTTATTTTTCTGCAGGAGCAATAACTTTTATTATTTGATTAAGTACGCACATTTAGTGGGGCTAATACTATGAGTCGAACTACTAGACGCATTTAACATTTAGCTGTGAGGTTTATAGATTTATTCACATGGCGATTTTAGAATATGTAATACACGCAACGACCAAAAAAAAAACCGCAATTTCAAATAAATTGGATGACTTATATGAGAGAAAGAACTTCACAATCTGAGCAAGTCAATAACGTGTTGATTCACCTCTGGCCATTATGCAAGGAATTATTCGGCTTGAAACTGATTGACAGAGCTTCTGAGGGATACCGTGCCAAATTGTGTCCAACTGGCGCGTTAGATAGTCAAAAACTCGAGATTGTTGGTGAATCATGTCGATAACGCTGCCAACACTGTCACAGTTTGGGAGAGATCCGGCGACTTTGTTTGCCAAGTTAGGTTTTCGCAAGCACGATTACGGACCGTAGATAATCTCTCCCTGTGTGGGCGGGTATTATCTTGCTGAAATGTAAGCCCAGGGTGGCTTGCCACGAATTGCAAGAAAACGGGGCGTAGAATATCGACGATGTATGGCTGCGGTGTAAAGGTGCCGCGGATGACAACCAAAGAGGCCCTGCTGTGAAAAGAAATACCTCCCCGGACTACCACTTACCACTCGTGGTTGTCAGGCTGTGTGGCGGCCGACAGTCGGGTTGGTATGCCACGGCTCTCCGCGGCGACTGTAGTCAATTCTTGGCTGGTCTTCAGGGCTTAATTCAAGCGGGACTCATCACTCTACTCCACTCAGTGAGATTCGAAGACAAGTGTGCCTGAAACCGCTGCAAATGCGCTTCTTGGTGTGCAGGGCACGGATCATATTTTTGTTGATATGTTTTAATGCACAGTATAGGAAGATTTTTTTTACGGTAGGCTAGCGAGTAGATAGTACCACAAGGCAGACTCATCGGACGACGCGCGAGATGGTCATATAGCGTGAGAACGGCCAGGTGAGCAAGAGCACTATCGTACTGGAGCAGAGAGAGACAGTGGTGAATGACCTACCGCGCTGGACGCCAAGGAGTGAATCTTTTATTATTTGTATTTGCTGATTAAATATTAACATACAGTTCCAACCGTGTTAGTGCCGTAACTTGCACTGAGAACTTATCAAGAGGCCGGCCGGAGTGGCCGTGCGGTTCTAGGCGCTCAGTCTGGAGCCGAGCGACCGCTACGGTCGCAGGTTCGAATCCTGCCTCGGGCATGGATATGTGTGATGTCCTTAGGTTAGTTAGGTTTGATTAGTTCTAAGTTCTAGGCGACTGATGACCTCAGAAGTTAAGTCGCATAGTGCTCAGAGCCATTTAGAACTTATCAACAATAATGGGTTGGGTTGTTTGGGGAAGGAGACCAGACAGCGAGGTCATCGGTCTCATCGGATTAGGGAAGGACGGGGAAGGAAGTTGGCCATGCCCTTTGAAAGGAACCACCCCGGCATTTGCCTGGAGCGATTTAGGGAAATCACGGAAAACCTAAATCAGGATGGCCGGACGCGGGATTGAACCGTCGTCCTCCCGAATGCGAGTCCAGTGTCTAACCACTGCGCCACCTCGCTCGGTATCAACAATAATAATTCCAATATTACTGAATTCATCAGGCAACGCTAATCAGAAATTTTAGTTACTGTCAGTCCTTATCGATGGAACGGGCGGACCAACCACAAGTGCTCCGTGAAAGAGCAGGCGCCAACTGTTAAGATGGCTCACTACTAGTCTACGATCGGTATCCTAGGAGGCAGTACATAAATCCGTGAATAAAATCTTATCTCAATTAAAGGCGGAACAGTTTGTTGAAAACTTACCTCGATTGACGTGTCTGTGCGATGTTGCGCTAATGTAAAGCAGTCTACGATCGATTTTCGAGGTGGCAATACGCCAACTTGTGTGTGAAGTGCAACTCCGCGTAAAGACGGAATTAATTGTTAAATTTACCTCGAAAACATATTTGTACGATCTCATGTTGATTCTGAGATCGTGTGAAATATTGTCGTGACTTTTGTGGTGCTCGAGAGCTAATGATTAACGACCAGTTAGCTTGTTATAAATATTAAGCATAGACTGGGTATCAGGATATTTTTTCTGAAATTTTTGGCTCCTTTGTATAGAAACAAAATCCAGTATCATCCCAATACTCCGTAATTACGAGTTTATTAGCACTAAATTGTTTCCCACTTGCCACTTGGTTATACAAACGGGCCAATCCTTGCCACCTAAAATGTAAACAAAATTCTGACTGAGAAGTACAATGCCATCGTTGCTTTCCCGTTGCCAACTTGTGTACAAGCCTATATTTTTGACAACCCTGAGTAGGAGACCTCACTGAAGGTGAGGCCATTTTCTAGGATGGCCTACGGCTGTGTGTCTGAGAAGGACTTTGAGATTCAACTAATGTGGGTCTAATAAGTATACCATAGAGGCCTATAACGTCCTTGCCTAAAGTCGTAATAACGATGAGCACACCTTATACCATTCGGCATGAAAACAAACTCTCTGTATGCATCCCTAAACTGTGCAATGAGTTGTTGCAAATTAGGCTTGTAGAACCACAATTCTTCTAAAACAATTACAGCAGCTGAGTAATTAATCTTGTTTCCATAGAATGTTAAAGCTAAATCGTCGATTCGTTGCTGTGAAGTAGGAACGAGGAAGGCCAGGCGCAGGTCGTCAGGATAGTTTCTGATATGGTCCCAGTTTCCATAAAAAAATTCCAACGCAGACATTAGCTGTAAACAATAATCTGTATTTAGAATGTAACGGTACCTTTTCGTTTACAAAACGTCATATACACTCTGTTCCTAACTACAAACGTTACATATTTTACTTCACTTTGAACAACATCATTTTTAGCTGGCTCATCTCGAGCTATCCACTGTTTACTGCACGCACGACAGAACTTGTGGCCAGCGGAGAAGAAACCAGTTGGGACGGCAGTTACATCTTTACAAGACGAGAGGTAAGCAAGCTGCCTCCAGCTATGCTAGGGATAGTGAGTGCGGACATTATTTTCTGGAATCCACCTTGTTTGTTAATAGACACTATTTTTCGTGCGAAGCGATACATTTAGGAGCCCACTTTACAAGCTCAGCCCCCGTTCTGTGAGCCGCCTACTAATGGTCTTTATGGTCACTGAAGCACCAGTTACACCTCAAATCCACGATAACGATGAATGCGGGGCTGTGCGCGCCTCTCTGATGATTGCTGGGTCGTCATGTTGTTCGTCTCTCTAGGCAGACCGCTTCTTTCTTGACGTCGTATCCGCCCGCATCTCGTGGTCGTGCGGTAGCGTTCTCGCTTCCCACGCCCGGGTTCCCGGGTTCGATTCCCGGCGGGGTCAGGGATTTTCTCTGCCTCGTGATGGCTGGGTGTTGTGTGCTGTCCTTAGGTTAGTTAGCTTTAAGTAGTTCTAAGTTCTAGGGGACTGATGACCACAGCAGTTGAGTCCCATAGTGCTCAGAGCCATTTGAACCATTTTTTTTTTTTGACGTCGTGTCCGGTCGTTGTTCACTCATTCCTGCCAACATAATCGAACAGTGGCATCGCTTGTATTCAAATGTTGAGCGATTCGCCCATGACTGCAACTGGCTTCTCTGAGCTCAGCTAAACGTCCTCTCTGAAATGCTGAAAATCGTGAATATTGTTCACGCGGCTATCTGCGAGCCGTAGTCACTGTCCAACTGAGTACATGGAATGAAACTGGCGAAGATTTTTTTGTGGCGGGGTTCGTAGCGACAAACACTTCGCTGTAGAAACGGCTTACGAAGTCACCGCCACACTTTTAATAGCGGGCCGACCGGTCCGCTGGAACAGTGAACAGAAAGATGAAAACCCAAACACTCTGATTAAATAAAAGTCGGTACTTATCTTTATTAACGAAGATACAGAAACACAGTAGTGAACTCCGTGTCTACAGAAATCTGTCTAGTTCGAGTCGGAGCGGCTAGGTCAGCGTCGGCTGACGACAAACAACAACTCTGCTGCGATGAACACACAACTGACTAGCAAGTACACAAATCGGTGGCGAGTATACAACTGAGCGGCGAATACAGAACTGTCCTAGCGCTCGCGACTCCAGCGCTTAAGAAGCCAGAAGCCAGCGGTGGCGCGCGCAGACTTGCGGCGATTTCCTGTATCGCTGGCGCTGCTTATGCGGACGGCGTCCGGACTTCCATGCTGCCAACCTTTTGGCAGCGGGCTCGGTTGGCATTACTGGCTAGGATATAACAGATTTTATGCCCTGGTGTCGATATGTCCGCTTTTTACTATCCTTGTCAGATGGACAGTGAAGCTGCGCTGCTGCGTCACGCATTCACCCATCGGCCACCAAAGTTCACTATTTTGCATTTTCCTTCGATAACGTATGAGTATCAATACGTAACCAATTTACAAATCTCGTCTTAGAGAGTACATCTGGAACAACAGTTCGTGAAACAGCGAGATTAAAATCTAGACAGATTAAAATCTAATACACGAGAAGAACGTTGCAAGGAGTTTGCCAGTTTCATAACAGAAAAAAAAAAAACATTCACACCCATGTGTAGAACCAAACATTGAAATACGAGGACTATTCGGAAAGTAAGTTCCGCTCGGCCGCGAAACGGAAAGCACTGTGAAAATACGATGAAGCGTTGCGCAGATGTGTTGGGCGTTGTCTCTAGTATGCACGCCGATCGCGTGTCGTCGCTATTTTCTGTTCTCACAAGGAGAACTCCCCATCGCACCCCTTCAGATTTAATGCTAAGATGGTCCGGTGGGTAGTCCGTGAAAAACTGAACACAGGTCAAACATGAAAACGGAAAGAAGGCGTACGGAA
The DNA here is from genome assembly GCF_023864275.1 of Schistocerca cancellata. Lineage (NCBI taxonomy): Eukaryota > Metazoa > Arthropoda > Insecta > Orthoptera > Acrididae > Schistocerca > Schistocerca cancellata. The sequence goes on along the minus strand of NC_064632.1, from coordinate 586,013,125 downwards.
CTGTGACAAAAAAGAAGGAAAACAGAAACAGCGAAAGGTGGAAGAACAACACTTGCAATAAAGAGCAGCCTGAAACAGCAACGCCATCGTGGTTAAGTGGTGACGGTAATGTACACTAAAGCTGGACGGGCCGCGTTCAAAACTTCCTCACGCCATTTTTTCTTTTTTGAAACACTCTTAACTGTCCGTCCGATCATTGAAATGTTTGCTCTCTTTCTCTAGTCTTGGCAGTAGTCATACTATACATTGGTTATAGAATATGAATCATGTGGTAAGAATACGTTAGCGACGCAAGTAAATGTGGTGAATAGTTAGAGCAGGCTAGATACCACATAAACGCCACACAGGAATGAAAATAACAAATAAACGGGTGCGAAATATGTTACAACAAAAGAATTCCAGAGTCAAAACGAAACGCATCTTCAAAAACTTTAAAAACATATGTTTGGCAGAGCACCGAAAATCTGTATCATTGTGAAACTGTTATGTTCATTTGTTGCATCTTATGTGGCCAACTATTATGTTTTCATCATTTCCTTGGGAGAGATCTCAATTACATTCATACGAACACGTATATGGGGCAACGAGACATATCTCACTCACGTACCAGTCATACAAATTAGGTGCATGGATAAGAGATTTCTGTCACATGACACACGTACTGTCAGTAATGCCGCGTATGACTCATCATACGTGTTTTTAGGTGGAGGATTGGGCTGACTTGTCGCCTTGTCGTCAGACGTCTGCGGTTCCAATTCGAAAGCCACTTTCTTTCGGCTGTTAATAGAGAGTTGTGCAGAATCTACTGTCGTTATAGGTCCCCACGTTTCACCTCCCTGTTGCAAAAGGACGTTACACAGACACAGACCCACATTTGAATAAAGCGAACACAGGGGGAAAAAAGGCGCGAGTGAGATTTGAACACGGATCGCCCGCGAGGCAATCCAACACCGTAACCACTCTTTTTTTTTTTTTTTTTTTTTTTTTTTGGGAAGGGGAAATCTTTTGTGGGAATTATTATTTATTTATTTATTTTTATTTACTGTTTTTAATACATTCTAAATGTGGTTTTACTTTATACCACAACAAAAATAAATGTATCTAGCACCGCATCGTGCTCTGAGAAAAAGAAAACAATATATCGGCACGTTCCTACACCGAGGTAATGTATATGGGGAAAACGAAAAAAAAGTGCTTCATACAGGATGCAGAAGGGTGTGTCGCTACTCTCCTTACGCTTCATCATCCAGGTACGTCTTCACGTATATCATGTCGTTCCACCGAGAATCGAACTTAGTCATGTCAGCTCACTCAATGGGTATCTTCTCCTACCTGTTGATGATCCAGCTGCGTGCAGGGTCGCGTAGGCCACTCCCTAAGTAATTAGAAAAATACTGTCTGTATTTTGGGTTCCGTACGATCTTGCAATGACGTTCTTGTAGGTAGTTCCAAAAGTCTAATACATCTTTAGGTCCATCGTGAAAAAAGTAGTGTACCGCATGCGCACGGATCCACGTGACAGCGTTGGTCTTGGCGCGTGGGAAATACTGTTGATCCGGAAATAGTAGAAACCGAGGTGTAACCACTTAACCACGACGCCACTGGTCTTGCCGGATGCTTTACGTTGCACTTCTTTTTCTTCGACCGTTCGCCGTTCCTATTTTGCTTTTTTTTTTTCACCGTTCAGTACACCTTCTTTGTGTTTTCACACTTGATCTGTGTTCAGTTTTTGACAGTCTATCCACTGGGCCCTCTTACCACAAAATGTGAGGGCGTGAGATGAGGAATTTCCCTTGTGAGTGCACAGCGAACACGTAAAGATGTCTAGTAAATAGCGTTTCCGACGAAGTATGAGAGCCTGGTGAGAGATTTGCCTGATGTCACGCAACCCGCATAACACTGCATGAGCGCCTAGTGAGACATTTTGCCTAACTTCATGCAACCCGCATAACACTACTGTCATGTGGTTCCTTCTTTATGACAATTACCAGACGCATTCTGCAGAGGCGATGAAGATGCTCCTGTGGCATTTTCGATGGGAAGTGTTTGATCACCAACACAGCCTGTAACTGGCTGCCCCTGAGTTTGATCTGTACTCACATAAACCGCTGGCTTTGAAGACAACCTTTTGGCACAGTCTACGACCTGTGGACCAGCGTAGGCGTAGAGTACAGGCAGTAAGCAGAGGCGGCTGCCTTTTGAGACGAGAGAACTGGAAAGTTGGCACAACGCAACGACATTTGCCCAAGTAGGAGCGGCGAGTGCGTAGAGAAGTAGCTGGAAGCTGTAGCTACCTGTAGCAAATAAAACATTTTTGATTTTCAGAGTGGTTTCCATTTCGTGACCGATCGGAACTTTCTTTCCGAATAACCCTCGTTACTTTACCAGCTTGTCAGTGCATTCGAAGGTATTGCTCCCGGCATAGTATTTCACAGATGTCTTATAAATTCCTGGATTAGACAGACAGGTCGTTGAGCTGTGTGCTTTACTCTGCTTCTGTCAGCTGAAGTTGCAAGTAAAGATGCACGTTAGCAGCAAAAGCGAAAATGGTCTGACAAATAAATCAAATCCTATTCAGTCGTGTAGTGTCTTCGGATATCAGGAACTCGTGATGAAATGTTTCAATTACTGAAACGCAATCAGTCACTTCTGGTCCACAAATGACTGCCTTGAGTTACAGGAAATTTCCCATGTGATGCACCTGAAGCTGAATTTTCCGTAGGTTTACTTTTTGTTTGATTGCATCACTCTTGTCCGCCGTATCTGTTACACAATTATTCCCTCATTTAATTAAGACGCATAATGAATTGAAATAATTGATCATGTTAGCTGTAAAAGATTGTGCCACTACTCTGCTTAACCTTAACTACCTTCGCTCAGTTTTTTCCGTGATAACCACCTCCGGTTCAGCCAGCATTCACTGTCATTCGTCAGAAAACAAGTGCATCATATCGTGTTTGTGGCTGGTGCTGTAATTACGTTTCGGTAAGTGTTTCTCCAGTTTTCAATACTACGATAGCATATTAAACACTTTGTATGGACTTAAAACGACATGATTTTGTTTTTTTGAGAAGTGCATACATGTCATATTTCTCCTATTGCAGAACAAGAGTGTAGTTTATCAGTAGTAGTACTGTTAGCACACTGCTCCTGTGTGACAAGGCGTCTGCCTCGCTCTAGCAGTGTCCGGTTGCAGTTTCCATTCCCTCTCCCTCCCCCCTCCTCACTTGTCACTCAGTCACCTCCCCCCCCCCCCCCGCCCTAGAATAATATCGTTAATTGTAAAATGTGCAAGTAGTTTATTCTTCCAGTCATTAAAGAATTTATCAGTAAAAATACTGAGAAGACTGTGTGACTGTATCCTGTGCCGAAGGTTCTGCCTACTTGTACGGTGCCATTTAAAGCTCTTATATAAGTTTTTTTAGGCACGCTTTCAGTCATTTACATTAAAAGTTGTGGGAGATCCGTACTGAATAAGATTTGATGTATCTCTATTCCGTTTACTGTGTCCAGTACTTTTTAGTAATAGAAAAAGCGGGTGATTACGTGCTAAATTTTATTCTCCGTATTTTATTATCTGTGCGACAACGAATTTTCAATGCACACACGACATAATTTCCCGTAAGCCATTTTCAGAATCTGTCACCCTTCGTACGTAATGGGCACGTAGCCGAGACCTTCTATTACTAGCTTTCATTTCCGCGAGTCCGACAAAAGTAAAAGAAGCTCTGAAATCGACTTTTAATGTTCCCAGAAGCATTGCTTCATCTGCCATTTAATATTCACGGTGTAGTTCTGGTGCCTTGTAAAGGGCCAATTTCGGAGTGGCCAAGTTTTGTTAGAATAAAGTAACCACCAATTATACGCCATGGAAAGATAATGCCCAAGAAACTTTAGACACTAATATTGGCATTACAGATAATTTTTTGTTGAGGGGAACAGTAGGTGAAGTAATCCATATTTCAGAAATAAACGGCTTGCAGCTGCATATGAGCTTTTACAAGAGCACAACTGCCTTCATTATGTCAAATCACACCTTCAGATGTACATCTCCAAGGTACCTATCCTAATAATCTGTGCTGTATGACAACCAATATGAAACACTCACACGTCAGTAAAACATTTAAGCCCTGATGCGGGAAGCAGAGGGACCCAACCCTCTCAAAATAAAATAGTGTCACCAGCAACAATCGGGGCTTCATATTTCAAACTGATCAGCTGGACTATGACGCCCAGTCAGTTGCAAGTAACACTATTTTATTTTGAGAGGGTTGGGTCCCTCTCCTTCCCGCATCAGGGCTTAATTGTTTTACTGACGTGTGAGTATTGCAGTTGGTTGTCATAAAGCGTACATTATTAGGTTAGGTACCTGTTTTTTTATCATAATGTCGATTCTAAGTTTCCTATTTCGTAGATGTACACTTGAAGATGTGATTTAACATCACGAAATCGGTTGTGTTCCTGTAAAAGTCCATACACACCTGAAAGTGGTTTATTTCTGAAACGTTATTGACTTTGTTTTCTGGAGAGGGAAAGGGGTTTGGATGGTTTAGGAACAAAGATATATCGGATATGGAGTGACCTACCAACAATCCGGATCTGAATCTGATGGACTATCTAATGGTTGTATCACAGGACGCTAACTTAGCTCCACAGCAGAAGGACACTCTTTCACGCCAGACTTCATTGCAACATGGTGTCCATGCAGCCACAGACAACAGTGATATGCCGCCACGGTGCAGAGTTGATTCACATTCCGGACAGGGCATCAAAATTTAGCATTTCTGTGCTTTCCCAAAATCTCTCAATTTGCCATGGACACAGATTTCCTTCCGCTTTGTCGAGCCGAGCTTCTGCAATTACATCTACATTCATACTATGCCAACTACTGCGAAGTGCATGGCAGAGGGCACTTCCTGGTACACCACACATCAGGGTTTCTTTCCATTCCGTTCTCATATGGATCGCTGGGAGACAGCGTGCTGAAATGCCTCTCTGCGTGCTATTGTTACCCTGATGTTGTCTTCTCAGTCCCTACGGGTGCGATACGTGAGGGGATGTAGTAATTTACTCGGTGCCTTAATTAATACTGGTTCTCAAAACTTGGTTAAGTACGCTTCTGCGAAATAGTTGGCGTTAATCTTCAGATGTATACCCCAGTTCAGGCCATTCAGAACTTTCGTGACGCCCTCCCGTGCGTCAGACAAACCTTAGTCCATTTGCGCTACATGTACCTTCAATATCAGCTGTTAGTTCTATATGGTATGGGTCCCACACACTTTCGCAATGCTGTAAAATGAGTCGTAGAAGTGTTTTGTAAGCAATATTTTTTTATAGGTCGTCTGTACTTTGCTACTATCCTGCCTGTGAACCGAAGTCTACCGTCTGCATTAGCTGCGAATGTGCATTCTAATTCCACTCCCCAAAAAATTTTGCACTGAGATATTTACATTGCTCGACTGATTAGATTTCTGACTTACTGGTATTGCAGTTGCGGAAAACTACGTTTCTTCGTTCGTGAAAAGCTCAGTTTTGCATTTGTGAACACTTAAACCAAGTTTACAATCTTAGAACCTCTTTAAAATCTAATCAAGCTCTAACTGAAAATTTGTGCAGCTTTTTACAGGCAGTACCGCACTGCATCATCCGTGAAAAATCTGAGACTTCTGTTGATACTGTCTGCCAGAACTTCAATATACAACGCACTTCTCTGAGGCACACCGAAGTGTCCTCGACTCTCCATCCAACAAAACATGTTGCATTTTCTTCCCAGGAAATGTTGAACTTGGTCGCAAATTTCGTTTGTTGCTGGATTAATATGGTACTTTCGTTAATAACTGACATCACCTGACTGTACTGATCCATGACTTTCAGGACGCCATGTGATAATAGTGCGAGATGGTTTTCCAATGATCGATGTTTCCGGAATTCATCGTGGTGGCATTGAGGAGGTCATCCTGTTCAACTTCACTACTCCTGATCTTTGAATGTGTGCAAGATTCTGCAGTCGCTGGATCCCAATGATATTCGAAAAAAAGAAGGGAGATTACGATTTAACGTCCCGTCGACATCGACGTCATTAGAGACGGAGCTCAAGCTCGCGCTGTTTCAAGAATGGGGAAGGAAATCCGCCTTGCCCTTTCAAAGCAACCATTCCGGCATACACCTGGAGTGATTTAGGGAAAGCGCAGGAAACTCAAATCTGGATGGCCGCATGCGGATTTTAAGTGTCGTCGTCCCCAACGTGTGTCTAGTGTGCTAAGCACTGCCAGACCTCGCTCCGTCACAGGTATTCCACCCATACTTTTGTGGATCACTGCTCCTAACCGTCTTGTAAATCGGCGTGACTTGTGCCATTGGTTGCGGTATTCTGTTCGAGGGATCTATAGTGTTTTATGAGTAGGAGAGAGACTAACTCAAAATTCTTTACAGAATCTGATAGAGATTCCACTGGGCCAACGTCAGTGCAGCTAACACATGTATTACTCATCACTGCACGGTGAGAGCCTTTCGTGAGAGCTCTTTCGATAAGATATCTACGGTACTCGTTGAAGTCTTCGCACATTGCCCCTTCGAAAGCTAAAAGCGTTTCATTTAGCATATCTCTATGTACTGCCCTGCATTTTGTCAAGTTTTGTCTGTAACGATTTCGCAGTCGACGGGATGATAAACCCTAATATTACTTTCCTTCATATTGTTAACAGGGGGCCGTTTTCACTTAGCAGAATGGTACACAATTCTGCTAAGGTCTGTTATGTATCCGGAGAAAGCAATTGATTGCGTGACGCGTCGAAATTAATACAGACTTCAGAGTGAAAGAGAGCGCCATACTACGGAAATGAGTGATGGGACCAGATGTGGCAATCGTATATTGTAGTTGTTAACAAAGACCTAGGCGCAGGAAGACACGCCCGCATCTCGTGGTCGTGCGGTAGCGTTCTCGCTTCCCACGCCCGGGTTCCCGGGTTCGATTCCCGGCGGGGTCAGGGATTTTCTCTGCCTCGTGATGGCTGGGTGTTATGTGTTGTCCTTAGGTTAGTTAGGTTTAAGTAGTTCTAAGTTCTAGGGGACTTATGACCTAAGATGTTGAGTCCCATAGTGCTCAGAGCCAGCCAGGAAGACACAGGTTCCACTGCGGCTCAGTATACCAGGTGAAGAAGTATGAAACCGGAATTTCCCTATGGATGGTGCTAGCCGTCAGTGTAGGGCCCCTGAGACCGCGTTTCAGCGCCATCTTCTTCCTGTAGCGGCTGACAGCGAATGTCAACACACTGTAACCCAAGTTCCATACATCGGTGTCTGTTCGAAACCCGTAACATGTCGAGTTTTGTGCCTACGAACTATGATTTGCGGACAGCACTGGTTTTCCGTTACCATTTAAGAAAAATGCTGCAGAATCGCATTGAATGCTTGTCGGCGAACATGCTCTTGAGAAAACACAGTGTTTCGAGTGGTCCAAAAAATTCAAAAGTGATGATTTTGACGTGGGAAACGACGAGTGCGGGGAACCACCGAAAAAGTTCGAAGACAACGAATTGCAGGCCTTATTGGATGAAGATGATACTCAGACTCAACAGGAACTGGCGGAACAATGGAATGTGACGCAGAAAGCCGTTTCTGTTCGGTTGAAAGCTATGGAAAAGGTGCAGAACGTCTGAAAATGGGTTCCGCATGAACTGAATGAAAGACAGCAAGCAAATATAAAGACCACTTGTGAAATGCCGCTCGCCAGATACAAAAGAAATTGTTTCCAAATCGAATGGTGACAGGTGATGAAAAATGGATATACACTCCTGGAAATGGAAAAAAGAACACATTGACACCGGTGTGTCAGACCCACCATACTTGCTCCGGACACTGCGAGAGGGCTGTACAAGCAATGATCACACGCACGGCACAGCGGACACACCAGGAACCGCGGTGTTGGCCGTCGAATGGCGCTAGCTGCGCAGCATTTGTGCACCGCCGCCGTCAGTGTCAGCCAGTTTGCCGTGGCATACGGAGCTCCATCGCAGTCTTTAACACTGGTAGCATGCCGCGACAGCGTGGACGTGAACCGTATGTGCAGTTGACGGACTTTGAGCGAGGGCGTATAGTGGGCATGCGGGAGGCCGGGTGGACGTACCGCCGAATTGCTCAACACGTGGGGCGTGAGGTCTCCACAGTACATCGATGTTGTCGCCAGTGGTCGGCGGAAGGTGCACGTGCCCGTCGACCTGGGACCGGACCGCAGCGACGCACGGATGCACGCCAAGACCGTAGGATCCTACGCAGTGCCGTAGGGGACCGCACCGCCACTTCCCAGCAAATTAGGGGCACTGTTGCTCCTGGGGTATCGGCGAGGACCATTCGCAACCGTCTCCATGAAGCTGGGCTACGGTCCCGCACACCGTTAGGCCGTCTTCCGCTCACGCCCCAACATCGTGCAGCCCGCCTCCAGTGGTGTCGCGACAGGCGTGAATGGAGGGACGAATGGAGACGTGTCGTCTTCAGCGATGAGGGTCGCTTCTGCCTTGGTGCCAATGATGGTCGTAAGCGTGTTTGGCGCCGTGCAGGTGAGCGCCACAATCAGGACTGCATACGACCGAGGCACACAGGGCCAACACCCGGCATCATGGTGTGGGGAGCGATCTCCTACACTGGCCGTACACCACTGGTGATCGTCGAGGGGACACTGAATAGTGCACGGTACATCCAAACCGTCATCC